>NW_027249133.1:600000-931795 GCF_030848795.1 Temnothorax nylanderi
CGATTAATTGAGTACTGTTATAATCTTAATAAAAAATAAATTGCGTGATCAAAATGCATCCTTATTTATTAGCAAACTGACCTTTATCCTTCTATTGGAATATTGCAATTTCAGTAAAAATATTAGAAACTATTAATGATATCAGAAAATTAATTTAATTAGAATTAGAATAATTTACTTACATTTAAAAAATATTAGAAAATATTAGAAACATAGCAAATTTTGAAAAAACTATTTTAAAAATATATATCATATTCCTTCTTTATAAAAGATCATATTACGTGTTTGTACCTCTTTACTTATAGAGTTTTTCAGCTCAATAATTAACTATAATAAGTGTTGTTTTAAAAGGAGAAATTAATTCCATTTTATTCAGTTATTTGATATTTCTCAAAATTCACCGATCGACAATTTATCGAATATCCCGTTACATTTAGATCGCTCGTATTAAAGAGAAAAAGAGTGATAGTTCTTTATTCTCGAAACTTGCTTTCCTCTCGCTGATGATGGTGGGAAGCTGTCACTCTCTGTCACTACCTAGCCAGCCAACTTGCCAATCGGCGACTGGAGAGGGGACGCGATTACCAATCAGCGAGAAAGAGAGCACTTGTCACGGTTGGAACGAGACGCAAAATGAAAGAAAAGGCTGGTGCCGACGTGCGATTCATTAGTACGTGCTAGGAGGTGATATAAAGGCGTACAGGGGTCCGATTCGGTCTGATTTGCCCTTAACATCAACTGAGGGAACAGCCTGATAGCGGGGAAAATCCGTCGCTGCCACACCACATTTTACCATCATGTAAGTTTGTTTATTTTATTGTTATATGATAAACAATTTATTATTTTCCATCAGTTGTGTTAGGCATTAATTGTAATTTTACTCTTAAACATTGCAACGAACGTATTTTTTCTTCATTTTGATAAACATACAATCTTAAAATTAATATTATTCTCCCAGTTTATGAGTTTTAAATAATAATTTAGACTTTTTATCGTTAGGCTTTTTAACATTAGGTTTTTTAATGTTTACGATCATATACAAACAATTTTTTAAAAGTTTTTAATAAACAAAAATTTAATTTTAAAAATTAATTATATTTCTATTTGTCTCATTATATATTTTATAATTATGGACATAGTTAAATAATATTAATCGAACATTCTGTTAGTTATTCCTGTAGCAAAAATTAACTTAGTAAACACAGCAAAATTATGATTTACATAAAGAAGTATTCGTAAATAGATTTGCAATACGATTAAATGCAAATCAATCTTTGTCACATTACATAAGTGCAGAAAATAAAAATGCGATAATCGTCGACCTTGCAACTAGCATCACTTTGCAGTTCCGGCAGTAAATCAATACAAATGATATCCTCTCTGCTATTACAAGAGGTCTAAGTTTTTCCATTATATTGTAATCACGTTATTGAAAGGCAAGTTCAAAGTATAACTGCGCGTTTCGTTCTGATAGTCAACCAACTTACTTTTATCTTCAATCGCGCGTATCAATATATTTCGCTTTCTTATGGCGGTGAAAGTTGATCCATTTCATCTTGCGGACAAATTTTATATCTCATACCCGAGAAAGTATTATTCTTCTATTAAATATTAAACACTGAATCGTGATTTTATTTATAATCGCAACATTTGAGTATTTGATTTATAATTATAAATAATATGGTAAAAATAATCTAAACATTTTACATTTGCAAATAGTAACCTATACAATTTTTTATTAAAAGTAGAGACATCTAAGTTTCGTATAAAGCAATTGATTGTTAAAATTAATTCCTAATTTCATTAAAATATTACAATATATTCTTCAAAAAAGTTTCATAAAACATTTATGAAAGAAAGACATTATAACAGAAAATAGAAAATAAAAGATTTGCAATTACTTGACGAAGGGAGAAAGGAGAGAGAAAAATAAAAGATACATGTAAAGGAGAGGACGAGCCTGGAGACTTGGCTGATTGTGAGAAGTAGCCGCAAGCAGTGAAAGTAGCGCAAACCACCGACTGAACTTTACCGAGAATGGTCACATTGGCGATTAAACGTCAGCCGAGCAAAAAAAGAATACGATACGAGCGCAAAAAACGCCTTTGCACGCCCACGTGACGCGTTGCGCAATAACGTGTTGTCGCTTCGTCCGCGTTGATGCTAATTACACGTATCGCTTCTCGCGTAATTTCAAATCGCAGTTAGATCTCATCTTTTCTCACCTTGGATTTATTTGTGGATCAGGACTCTGATCCAACTAATTAGTTTACACTCCTTTCTTATCAAACAAATGAGATCTTTAACAACTATGTATAATGTTTACTTTTTAAAACTCACTTTTAAAAGAATTCTCTTTACGTTAATTTACTTTTTATTGCAATATATTAATTTGGAGCTCAACTAGCAAGAGATTTAATAATAAAAAACAAATTTTCAAGAGCATAACGTAAAATATTATATATATAATGTTTATATTGATATATAATAATTAATAAAATAAATTAATAAAATAAATTAATAAAATTTATATATATATATATATATGTTTTATTAATTTGTTATGTATAGATATTAATTTACACATAATAAATCATTAAAGAAAAATGAATCACGCGCGCCTGCAACTTCTGTAAAAATTGTTTAGATAAAATTTGCAAGAATTTATTTCTTATTATTCAAGCATTTGTGTAGGATCAAGTCAAGTTTCGCTGACTAATGCACATTCGCTCATTTGTATAAACAGGGTGGTGTGGGCGGTGCTGATATTGGCAGCGGTCGTGTTGACCGATGCAGCGGTACCAGATCCACCGGAAAATTCTGGCATCACCACGGTCGGCTCCAAAAAATTGGCAACCGCCGCCGATTGCGCCGGACTTGTCGCTTTCTCTGCCATCCAAGGATCGGTGAATGTGAGTACAATAGCATAATTAAACAATCTCTAAACTAAAATAAAAGAAATAAAAATATATCTGCGAACTAAGATTCGATTATTATATAATTAATTCAAGATTGCGAATGCTCGAGATCACGAATGCTCTTGAATATATTATTATTCCTTAATTTATCGATAGTGTCATTAGTCATGGCGCGAGATGTAACACGATATTTATCGAGAGGATCGCGTATCAGTTTCACGTTCACGTCTTCATAACTGGCCACCGACATCTTCGTCATTTTATTCCGCGAAGTCTTAATCTATTATTTCATATGACTATTATTGCTAACGGCTCTTTGTCTTGTTTCTTTTGAATGTTTCTTTTTTGAAATAAATATTAATTTTAATAAGAATAGAAGAATTTTGACGATAGACAGAGAAAACTGATCTGATTTTTTTATAATTCTAAATTTGATAATTTTCGTGCACTTAGAAAATATTGTAATGTACGTGTAAATGTATACAGGAAGCTAAGCTCGTCCTTGCCGAGACGCTAGTGGACAAAGGAGTCGGTTACGCGGCGGAAACCGGGATCTTCACCACGCATTGTCCAGGCCTCTACCAATTCAGCTTCGCCGGATACGGTAGCACGGATCTGCGGCTGACACTGAAACGCAAACTGAACAAATCCGACAGTTGGAGAACGATTATCAGCGCCGGTCCAGGCGGAGGGAGCAATCTCGTTCTGTTGGACGTCGAAGCCGGCGACCAACTTGCCGTCTTCGTTGAATCCGGGAAGATTACCGATGGAGCCAGTTTTACTGGTCACCGCGTTTATAAAAGATAAGTTGGACCATTAAACAACAATCTTGGGCGAATTCAGGACCACCATTCAGAGAAACAAAATTGATATGTTATAAACTAAAACTGAGTCTAGAAAGATTCTTGATTATCAAGGTTGAAATATTTTATCAAAAATTTCGAAATACCATTTAGTTTAAAAAAGATATGTTTAACAAGAAGCAATTGTAAAAATTTGTTATATTTTATGATTCATCTTTTATCTTTTGGTTAGTAACATTTTAATTATATTTTTTTAAATCATCAAATATTACCCGATTGAAATTATAAGATTCTAAAACATAATGTCATGCTCTTAGACCGAGAAATCGCCAGATTGTCATTAAATGCATTTAAAAGTATATATATATATATATATATAAAAGAAAAAAAGGATTAAAAACGCTTTTGCAAAATCCTAGATTTTTTTCTACAAACGAGAGCTTTCTTGTGTGCTGAAATAGAGTTCCTAATTCGTAGTTCTAAAACTTCTCAATGGACTTAACATTCTGTGATAGCTATTTTCATTTGTCTAAAATTTCATTGATTTTATAATTCTCATTTCTTTAAGTAGAATGATAAAATATCTATAATTATTTCGTAAACTAACACGAATGTCTCCAGTTTCTAGCTTTCGCTTCGCATTTCTTTCGGTTCGCTTTCTAACATTTTTTGTTTACATTTTGTTTACTACTTTCACCTCGTCTCTTGATTCGTTTTTCTTGATATTTTATCGCTTCCTTATTTTCTTCGCTACGATTAAGAAACAACTTTCTCCATTCAAAATTTACGCGTTCCTCTTTCTCTATATTTCTTTGATTTATATTTCTAGTACTGTCTAAGCTTTATAATTTCCTCTATTCGCTATCTTTCTTTTTCTTGGTTATTTCTACTCGGTTTGCCTCTACCTCTTTGCCTTCTTCGTCTTTTATTATCATTTCTTTATTTCTATTAAAATTTCTATATTTCTATTTCATATATTGCTTCTTTATCTATCTTTTTCGCTCTTTCTTCTTTTATTTCCTTTATTTCTGTCGATATTATGCTTTTAGTCTGTCAAGCTTCAGCTCTTTTACTTCGGTATATTACACCTTTATTATCTTTAGAAACATACTATCTTTCTTCTTATTATCTTCTTGCAGTGTCTTGACTTATCTTTTCTCTTTCATTTCTTCATTGAAATTTTCTTTACGCTTTATCGACAATTTCTACTTCTATTATTTCCTTTTATTTCAGTGTCATAGATTTCTCTTTTAAACTTATCTTCTCGTTTATTAGTTCCTTCATTTTTTTTCTAGTCTTCTTTCTCTAAAAAAAATAGACATATTCTCGTTCTTTCTGAATTTTCTTCACCTTGTTCTTCCGTCTCTTCATTTTTATCTTTATAATTTTAATATATCGTTTCCTTTTATTTTCAATTCTGTTTTCAATCTAGTCTATATACATTGGTTGCTCTATCTCTCTTTTCGTCTTTATCTATCTGTCTATCTATCTGTCTATCTATCTGTACATCCAGCTATCAATCTATCTATCAATCTATCTATCTATTTATCTATCTCTTGTATTTTCTATACTGTAAATATACATAATTGCCTGCTATCACAGCAGTTACGTCTGAGAGAAGACTTGTGAAATCGGCAGACAACGAAAAAAGAGAAGAGAGAGATTGCGGCAATAAAACAGAAGGATTACCGATTAATTAAACTCATTAGACAAGAGAGAACACGCGCGCGCGCAACTGCGACGAACAGTGCGAATTATTTTTCTATAATTTTATTAAATGTATCAATATAATAAATGTTAACGCGATGAATAATAAAGTTGTGCACGTATTTCTTATCACCAACAAAATTTCGTTAACAGTCAATCATATTCTTATACCCGAATAATAAGTCGGCATCACATACAAACTTCTTTGGAAGGAACATGAAGAGCTTTCTATAACACAATCAAATATGTAGTTCGACTTTTCCACTTTCCAATCCCTTGTAATTTTTGAGAATGGGATACACCTCTTCTTCGAGGAACTCGACAACTTGTTGCGGCGCCCTACCGACGAAGGTTGACGGGTCCAGCAGAGCATCTAATTGTGGCAAAATCGGCGCGAAATACGGATCTCTCCTGATCCTGTCAACCAGATCGTTATCCAAACCGTGTTGTTTAACCTGCTCTGCGGCTTCTTGCGACAACACGCGGATTTTCTCGTGGCAATCCTAAAGCAAATATATTAAAGTGATGTATATGCAAGATTAATTATCTATAATATTCCTTAAAATATTAAAGTCACACAAAGAATTACGTCAAATATACGATTGATTATAAAATCAACTGAAGATCAAAATTTCACATTTTGATTGATTGAATCATAAATTGATTAAATCAGTTATTCACAATTCAATATTCATTGACTAGATATTCTCGATTAAAAAAAATAAAGAAAATTATTCTCCAAAAATATCTAATAAAGTGCATTTCACACCTGTCTATCGCCACCGGCCTTCACCATGGCCACGATCACATTCTCCGTCGACATGAAAGGCAATTCCTGTGCCACATGCCTGGCGATGACCTTGGGATAAACGACTAATCCCTCCGTGATATTCTGGAGAGTCATCAGGATCGTGTCGGCCGACAGGTAGGCTTCCGCCAGGGCGAGTCGGCGATTCGCCGAGTCGTCCAACGTTCGTTCCATCCACTGGACCGCCGCGGTATGGAGGACGTCGTTCACGAGAACCATCAGGTGACGTGCCACGCTGCAACATCTCTCGGAGCGCATCGGATTCCGCTTGTAGGGCATCGCGCTGGAGCCTATCTGTGTACTCTCGAAGGGCTCCTCGATCTCCTTCATGTTAGCGAGAAGACGAAGATCCGTGCAAATCTAGGGAAATTAGAAAGGAAAAGATTAATTCGAGACCGAGTGATTTCTTCGCAGTGGAAGAAATAGATGTTTAAAGATGGGTCACATTAAAACCGCCACGGTTATATAACTGGCACGGATGCAATCAATTCGGGCTCACCTTGTGAACGCTCGCGCCGAGTGAGCTCAAAACGTTCAAACATTCGATGTCAACTTTCCTGCTGTAGGTCTGTCCGGTGACGGCGTAGTACTTCTCGAAACCGGCCATCTTAGTCACGAGAGCGTCCAATTGCTTCACCTTTTTCTCATCGCCTATTGATGTAACGAAATTTGAAAATTACATGTCACTTACACGCCTGTTACATTTACTTTTTACAATTTCTAGACATCTAATCGTCATAATTGCTTTAGCTTTCTCTTGAAATTCAAAGTTAGATCAAAATTCTGTAATTATTTTTCTAGAAGCTAATAAATCGTTCTTTAATGAAGATCATCTAAAAAATCATCTCAATATCATGTTTCACGAACTATTTTTTCCTGGTAAAAAACAAAGGGTTACAGAAAGGCTAAACGGACCGACCGTTAAAGAGCTGAAGGAAAGACGCTTGGGTGCCGGTAGTGCCTTTAACGCCGCGGAATTTCAGATCGTTCCTGGCGCGACGGATAGCTCTCTCGTCCATCACCAAGTCCTGCAGCCATAGCGTCGCTCTTTTGCCGACCGTCGTCAGTTGCGCGGGCTGAAGATGAGTGAAGCCCAAAGTGGGCAGACTGCGGTACTCGTGAGCGAATTTCGCGAGGCGCTGGATTACGCTGGCTAGCTTCGGAAGCAGTATGTCGAAACCTTGGCGGAGCACCAGGAGGTCCTTCAAGAAGAGATAACGTTAACAAATTAGATAACTACCAATTAGTTGAGCGAAAACACATGGAAAGGTGTGGCAATCGGTTATCAGTAATTAAAAATATAATTATATCTTGCTAGCAAGATAAATGAAGGAGAATATTTTTATGACAGAGTTAACGGGAGGTATACCGTGTTATCGCCCACATAACAGCTGGTCGCACCAAGATGGATGATGGGCGCAGCCAGGGGACACTGTTTGCCGAATACGTGAACGTGGGCCATCACATCGTGCCTCGTCAACCTTTCCTCCTTGGCGGCGGCTTCGAAGTCGATGTCGTCCACGTGTGCCTCCATTTCGGCGATCTGCTCCGGCTTGATCGCCAGGCCGAGCTCCTGAAAAATCGTCGATAAACATTTCTAGGTGACACCGTCTAGAAATCCGCTATTGCGAAAATGAAGAAGTACAACGTGATAATTTTACGATGCGTCCAGTTGAAATTATCATTTAGATAAGATTTAGATCGCGCATGTGCAGCTGCCCTCTACGATTCTTATCCCCTTTTCAACGTACTCTCCGTATCATCTGATTAGATAAAGAGGGCTTGGTTCTGCTTCGGAATCATCAAAACCCCGGCGCAAGTTTCATTTTGTTACGTGCGTTTTCACGGCGAGAGGAAGGTGCCGAGAAGTCTGCAAGCATGGTTTCCCTGCAGACTATTGCGAGTATAGTGATCAAAGTGCTAAAGTTGGTGAGAAGATTTTGGTTTTCGTATATCGTAATCGTGAAAAGTGTATATCTAATAGAAAAAAAGAGAGAAAGAAAATTCGATAGAGTATCCCATAACGACGATATCTTCTTCTTATCAATTCTGACAAATTCTTGATTTGAAATAAAACCCAGTGTATAAAATTTTGAGCAATTCAAAATATAAGAATTTTCAGTAATTAATTTGTAAATAAATAATATCATATTTTTTCTTTATTTAATTTTAAACGGCTATTTTTTAACAAGATTTTATCTCGAGATTTATTTGCAGGCATTCTTTGAATTGTTAATCGGATATTCACCAATACAAAAAACTTATCAAATTGAGCAATCAACAAGTTTCGACGAGCTTCACGATCAATTTGATAAACTTCTTCTTGGCTATGTAAAGTGTAAAAGCGGGTATTATTGTCTTGTGATATGACATACGCAGAGATAAAATAGTTTGAGATTAAAACCTCGGGTCCAATTAAATATCGAAAAGAATAAAATGCTAACGAGGTAATAAAACTTCGGCGCAGGAAACGTAGTTTCAATGTGACGCATGTCGTAAATTGTTTAATTAACGCGGTCAATGTATTCGATTAATCATAAAAAGGCGTAGACTGAAAAAGATCATCGTACACTCATTCAAGGGACATTCTTACGAGACGTATGAATCATTCTATCGCCCTTATCGGCGTGCGATAACGCATGTTGTTTAGCAAGCGATACGCTACGTTGCCGTCGTTTTTAGTGCGTGGAACTACAGAGTGTCCCAGAAAATCTATGGCGATAATAAGATTCTATCACATCTTGAGACAATTTTTTCCTTCGATTAATTCTTCCATAAAATTTTAAATTTTCGACATCAATCTTTCGGGGGGGCCTTAAAATAAGAGTTTCTTGTTCACATAAATATAAAACTACGTTTACTTAAAAAGTGAGTTTTTATCACTCACATATCTTCCTAAAACTTAGTTTCCCTAAACTTTTATTCGTATTTCTAACGTTTCAAAACATTTCTGGTTATATAATTAGAAAAGTAAATTTATTTTAAACTTGGACAATATTGCTTCACTATCATTACATAAGTTTCTGGGACATTCCACACACTTGTAAATACCCAAGCAAGATTAACACTATTAACAGCAGAATATTGCGGCAGATTGGCACCAACTGGGTTCGCATTAAGCTCATATTCTGCCAGCGAAGAGTACCGATATAATCTAACAGCAGATGCCAGCAGAATCTGTCATTTCGTAATCATTGAAATAATATTCGATTTTATTTATGAATGAAAATGGCAGATTCTATTCGATTTCTGCAGTTAATCTGTTCATATTCTATTAGCATATTCTGTTACATTTTTGCTAACAGTCTATTAATACAATTTGCAGCAGATGTTTACGACAGACCTGGCTATCTGTGTATATATTTTGAAAATTCGTCTATTTGCCGCAGGTTATCAACCTCATCATCATCATCCTGTACCGTACAGGATACGGCGGTGAGTTTCTAGGCGTAGGTGGAACTTGGAACTTGAACGAGGACAAGAATCCTGATGCCGAGATTGTCGCTTCCGGCGTATTCGTCGGGTTCTTCATCTACACGAGCGTCGTCCTCATCAGCTACTGTTTTGGCAATACCGACCATAAAAAGACTCTAGTTGTAAGTGTTTTGCTCGTTTCACTTGACAGGATGCGACGGATTTCGATTGAATAGTTCATGTTAAATATAGTGAAAACGAAGTATTGCATCATGTATCGCACATTCAATTCCAAAGTTTAAATACCATTTTTTATATAAGACATATCAGAAGCAGCGTTCTTTTCACAACTTATAGACTTTCTGTTAAATATCGAATGTACATTTTTTTTCTTTATCCAAAGGTAGTGTTACATCGTGCAAAATTGTGTGAAAGTTCAATAATCTTAAACAATTTTGAAACAATTTAATCAAAACGTGTCGTCTTCTTTACAGGAAATCATCATGAATTTCGTCGGGACTTTCATGTTTGTTGCCGTGGGCGGAACGGCCCTTCATTACTGGCATGGTTATCAACCTGAGCAGAAATTCGTATATGATGCGCCAGAGAGGCAGGTAAGTCGAATTAACTTATAAGGTAAAATTATAAAAAAAAAGACTGAAAAGTTAAAAGCTGTTGGCGTAAATTTCCAGATAGTTATTATAATAAACATCCGTTTTATTAGAAAAACAAATTTGCTGAAATCTGTCTTATGAAATACGTTTACCATTTTATTTCTCCACTAAAATCAGCGACCAACTGCGTCGTATTAAACCGCAAAAATTCTGTAATTCCAGATTGGCTTGGCTGTGGGCTCGTTGTGCGTTTTAGAAGGCGCAGCGTACCTGATGGACTTAATATTAAGTTTCCTCCATTACGCTAAGGATGAATTTCAATAGAAGGGAAAGTATTGCGAGATAAACATCGTTTTAATAGCGACAATATTTACGAAAAACTTCCGTTTCATTCCCATCGAATCATGTTACAATATACTAGCAATATACGCTAAGAAATAGAAGTTTTCATATATTAAAACTCTATTACGATTAAATTCGATTATGTCTCTGGGTATATTGTTAGTCACGTTTCTGTACGGAGGTTTCTCTCTTCGCAGAAAACGCAAGTAACCTTGTCCTTCTTCGAGGAGAGACAAAGTTTCCCCATTGTACGTTTTTATACATATTTATTCATACAGACATATACTTTCCATTGAAAATACATGTAACGTATACGAAATAAAGTTTATTACAAAATTTGTAATAAAACGGCTTAAAATACATTTTTTCGTGCATGTTTAAATCTTCGTTACAGCAATACTCCTCAATTATTATTATTTATATCTTATAAATAAACATTTATAGACTTTTTTCAAGGTAGTAGTATTTTTAGGTATCTTCGCATTGCGACGCCTATGAAAATTTGTTTCTTCTTGACATGTCCGTTACATTTTTCCGCGTTTAACGACCGATAATACATATCGGGCGATTATTATGCGCGTGCCCCCCTTTACTTAACGAGGCTCAATCGTGGAAACGAAAGAAATGCGGAGGAAGAAACGTAGACAGTGTGACGAAAAATATGACTCACGCCCTTTTCGAGGCAAACACAGCTCCGTAACGTTCCACCGGATGATTTCATCATGGGCCCTTTAAGATCCCGTCGTGCGCACCAATTAATCTACTTGACCTGGCGATCGTCGCGGATGACCGGCGCGATTACACACCCACCCACGAGCCGGGCACGTAATCACGTTAATTACGGAGGTCACGCCTAATTTGACTAAGTTGTAAACCTAGTATGTAACAGGATAAATATCCCTTGAATAAACTACTTACTGAGAGGAGAGAAAAAAGTGCTGAAAATTAACTAAGATCTTAAATTTAAATATCTTTTTCTTTTATTCTTATTTTATTATTCGAAATTGCATTCCACATAATTGCATAATCGAAGGTAATATTCTGTTTATTTACTAGGCAGAATTTGAAAAAAACCTCTTTTCGTTTAAAGAATTTTATAGAATTTTTAACACCAAAACAAAGCTTTTAAGATCATTTAAACTTATTTTTTATAAAACGACTTCAAGAATCAACTCCTACAATATTGGACAGTACTTAAGAAACAATCTGTTAAGTATACAATACAGAATTTCAGAATTGAATTTGTTAGAGTTTTTCTGCTATCCTGCAAATCTTCAATAACACAACTATCGTAATTAACTTGCATTATTTTCATTACTAAAGACGGAATAAAAGACAATTAAATCTAAAGACATAAGCATGTCTATAGACGATCTTCCGTCTCTTCCGGTTTACGTATCCCATGCCATTGTCTAAAGACTCTAAAGTACCTAGTCTAAAGAACAAGTCAATACGATAAAAAAAACTGACGTTATGCGTATTGTCGGCAGATAAATTACTACTTCAGCATTTGTATGCCCGTCGTAACCGTGCAATCGCATACGCTTCGTAAATGTTTCATTGAGGACGAGTTGACATAGATACCCAGTAATCGCGATGTATGGAAAGTCAGAGATTGCAGCTCGTCGTGCAACATTCTACCATGGATCGATACCACGACGATTCGTTTCTGGCAATGTTGGCTAAAGTGAGTATAGCCTGCAAAAGCTACAAGTTGAAGTCGTATATACTCTTTGTAGGTAATAACCTTCTTTTTATAGACAACGCAAATATCGATAAGTGAAAAAGAAGCCAATTTTGCGGAAATGTGCGGATTGGTTTCAATTCTAGATGAAGAGTACATTAATTTACATTAATCAATTAATTCTAAATTAATTTATAAATTCTTTAAAACTTTCCCTTAACGTTTCGTCTTTATTAGCGCGTGTAACAATTCTTGAGAAATTAATTTTTCATACGCAGCACGCTGATAAAACATGACGAAATGATGCATTGATACGCAATTGCTTAGATATATTCGTTAATTCGAATTAATTGAAGTTCGATGTAATTAAAAACCATAATAACATTAATGTTTTTCAATCATTGACATTCCAGTCGTATTTCATGGAGATTCTACTTGTCGCGCTCCGAATAAAGAGTCTAATCAATTACAGTACAGCAAAATGTTCTAGTAATCCGGAATGTTTGGTAATCACGCGAGGTAAAAATAACTGCGTCGCCATAATTATGCGAAGCAGCAATAAGCGCGCGTTCGCGTGTAATGCGATAGCGAGCCTTTTCGATACGCACGCCAGGCAGGCAGGCAGCCCGCAGAATTACGTGTGTCCTTGCACCGCTGCAACGTCAAAATATAACGTCATGAAATAGGATCGAGTGCGTTTCCAGCGAAGGAAGTCGCTCTCGCGGAAATTCATTGTGAATTTTATAGCTCGCGCTGTATTTGTTATCGCGTGCAACTGCGTTTCGATATAGTAACATGAGTATGGTCAGTTAAAAAATGGACGGCAGAGCTGAATCGTTAAAAATCGAGAGTATTAACACGAAGAATATATTTCGAAAATTGAAAGAAGAAGAACAAAAGATTGTTTAAATAACGAGCGATTATTTCACGCTCTGCTTCTACCAGCTTCAGTCTGGAACTCCCTGACGTTTCGTTAAAAATCAATTGTTATACGAATTTTATACGAATTAAAAGAGCCTGTTCTTTTTCATGATTAAATCACTACAGGAAGCTGGAACGAAGATTCCTCAATGAGCGCCTGACTTACAACGCACCGTTATTACGCACGTTCAATCGATGACGTAACAGGGCGTGCACGAGAAGAAGAAAATACTTGGCGCGCGCCCGTGACACATCGGCGGTATACGGAACAAATATTTAGGCAAGCAAAAACGCGGCTGGAAATCTGGCGATGTGGAACGCTACCATGCATGAAGGAGCCCCGACCTCCTTGCGTTTCCTTTGCCAAATAACGTCTTAGAGAGGTGTGACATTTTTTTTTTAAATCCATTTAAGAAAGCCCGGCGCCGATACCAAGTTGGGAAAAGAGAAAGGGCCCGGTCGCGACAGCGCAACGCGACAACATTTGCCGAAAGTTAGTTGGTGATCTTCGGCGCGAGACGAGCGAAAGCTAACAGCGTCGCTGGCTAGTGCCTAGTAGTATCGAAAACGTCGATTCCATCGGCGGCGGCGACCGCACGCCCAAGGCGCGTACGACCTGCTCGTAAGCGTGGGACTCGATCGTAACGCCGATGTACTTCGCCTGCGCGCGCGGGGAGTCGTAAAGCTATCGTAAAGTGTCGCGTATATTCGCCGTACGTTCTCCGCGTTTCAGTCCGAGCTGCACCGCTGCACGACGCGGGCACGGCACGTTCCCTCCTCCTCCAACGACGACGACGCACGCGTCGCGACGCGCAACGATCCGCGCGCGTTATTAAACCTCGCGCTTCCGGCGATCGGCCGCGTGCGTGAAGAGTGAAGAGTGAAGAGTAGAGTCTCTGGACTTGGAAGTAGAAGATAACAGAGAAAGAAAATAGAACGCGACGCATTCCTGACGGTCCAAGACTTCGTTTGACGCAGCTCGACTCGTATTTCTCGTGTAGCAGACACTCGAAGTGAAATCGCGGGTATCGCTCTGGCGAGGCGATAGGAGGTGACGGTACACGTGGACGGAGCGCGTGTCAGGTGAATCAATGGACGGAGTATTTGTTATTCAGCGTACTGCGCGCGGCCTGAGGCCCATTTAGATACAACGAGTTTTCAGCCGCGGAGGCCACGACTCGTGGCGTAACTCCGTATTCATTCCCATAAAAAAAAAAAGGAAATAATTAGACGAGTGGAATCCATTTTTCGAAGTTACGAAACACGTCGTAGAGGAATGCGCCGTATTAATGTCGCACTTTGTTCCTCTATACGAAGAAGATTTAGAAGGTTAATTTAAAGAGGATTCCTTAATCTTAATTTAAACGAATCAAGATTTTAAAGGAAAGATTGATTCTCAATTTTTCTTTCGTTTATATTCGCGAAACTTTAAACTATTATACACCTGAAATATATGTAAAATTGAGTTATCTTTATCGCGCTTAATTACTTATTTTATGCTATATAATAATGTTCGTTTTTGCGACACTCCTCAAGTGTCGAGGAGTGTCATTACTTTTTATTACTACTACTTCAATTAGTATAAATACTTTACATTTAATTACTCTAACACCTTAATTTAATTAACTTATTTTAATATCCTACCGGAATCATTTAGTGCCAGATATCGCGATATTCAACGATTTGCGATTTTAATATAATTTACGACGCATTTCGCCAAGGAAAATCGACCTGGAATGGACGGAAAACACAGTGAAATATCTTATCGCGCGAATAATCCGTGCTATAGTCTTTTGCGTCGTATACACCGCGCCTTCGACTCTCCGATTTACGTGCGGCTCCCCTAAGGGCGATGTCTATCGCGCGTTTCTCGTTTTAGGGTCGCTAAGACCGAGGGGTAGAGCTGGCACGCACAGGGAAGAAAGAATCGATCGTCATCAAATCGAACTGAAAAATTCTTCAAACTGGGCGACGGAAGAGGAAAACATCGAAGGGTAAGAATGGCGGACGAAGCGCAGCAGAGTCAGCAACCGACTACCAAAAGGCATAAGATTCTAAGTCATCTACCCATCGCCCTTAAAGTGCTCGAAGTGGTGAGTACCTTTTTAATTTAATTCGAATAGAGAGTAACGTAGATTATACACTGTTAAAGTATTAAAGGATGAAATTTAAATACCTTGAGTTAAATAACATTTTGTTATTTTTAACTGCCGTGTCGAAATTTATTATTTTAAACAGTATTATTTTAAATATTGAGTATTAGGAGCAGCGGCGACTTATAAAAAAATGATTAAAAATGATTCAAATACGAATTTAACAGTGCAGCGCGCTTCGTATCCCGTTGAAAGTTTCGCGCGAAACTTCGATAAATACGATAAAGTATCGATTTAACTGGCGGGAATCGCAATTTTCATCGAGGTTTCCGTGTTTTAATTCTTGATTTCTTGGTTCGTATCACGACTCTTGATCTAACATAACACGACGACGTATTTTCCTTCTCATTCGTTATGCATCACTCGTCCTATATTATTCTTCATTATTTCGATCGCCGTCCAACGTAGATAGTTGTTCAAAACACTTTTTCTTACGTTTTAATACATTTCGATGCAGATACTGGCCATTTTTGCGATCGGTCTGGCGGTGGACCCGATGAACTCGTTCCAGCGCGTTTTCAACAGGCCGCGATTCAAGCTGGACGACGTAGCTACGATCTACGTCACGATCGCCGGCTATATTCTCATCAATGCGCTCTTCATCATCAGCCACATGCTGGGCGATCGCGTGCCGAAACGAACGGTAATGCCTCTCCTCTATGAAACATAACTCCTCATTACAATTTAAGTAACATATACTTTAAACTTCTGCGCCTCGCCCTTGTGGCGCATTTGCCATCCGCGGCCTCCTCGCAAAGAAGAAACTTAAGTTTATACTACGCATCCTCGTGCATACGAGGTATATAAGAGTAAAAGACTATAAGATGATTTCAAGGATGATCTTTACAATTCTGAATATTTCAAGATTTTTTATAAGGCGAGCAGAGATCGATTTCGAATTAATTGTGAAATTTCCGTAGATGAGATTTGAAAATGATTCAATTCAACATTCGCTTCGCACACATCGAATTTTCTTTCTTCTATAAAGAATAATATTCAAAAAATAAATATCCACGAGGAAAATATGTAGCACGTATTTGTGTTAATTGAATTTTTTTGAGGAATATTCTTTCGTCAATTTTCTGCAGGCGTCCTCGCGAAGATTAACAACCGATGCTGTAAACACATCCTTGTTGTATTATTACTGATGTAAACATGTGTCCTCGTTATATTATGTCCATAGCGAAGAACGCCACACAGGCCGCGACTAGATACCTAGTCATTTGTACAGCTGAGTCATTACGGCGGCCTGCGGCGCGGTGTGTGCGTTAATTAGCAGACGCATCAAGGCCTCGTTGCGCGAGGCACGCTACACTTCGAATGTTGTTTTACGTTTTACACGCCGTTTAAGAATGTGTCGCCGAGCGAAAATCGCAACGAGATCGGGCACCTCATCGTGATACGTCGCTCGTGAATCATTGCGAACTTTTCAACTGTGCAAATCTCGTGTTACGTATGCGCCGACATATTGTATTATAGCATGCATAATCGATGGCATTTGCGGCCGTTATCTTGAACAAACAACGGAAAAATATCTCAGCCTCGTAACCGCAGACGCGAGGATAAATAATAACAAGCTTTTCTGATGTGCGTAATTCGATTTAATAATTAATTAAATCGCGATGTTATTAAAAAAAAAAATTAATAAATTCTCGCATTAATATAACTCAGAAGTGAAAAACGTAGTACATTTCAGGGATTGGCGTGAAAAGTAATATCTTTTCTTCAGTTTGAATGACTAAGATAAAGTTTCTTGTTAAACTTACTAAAAGAAAGTTGGCTAAATTGCCGAGAGTTGTCAAGATTTGCAAATAATCGCGAAATTAAATTTCCAGCGTCATGCTGGCGCATCTGCGTGCGTCCTCCGGTTTATTTCCGCCGGTTAATTAAAAAGTAAACATAGAGCGAATCGCCCCGGAGTTTCTCATCACGCTAACGTCAAATGCAAATCGTGCATTTAATTCACGTTTAATTGACTGTTACAGTTGCTGATGTTCGCGGCCGTAGGCGCGTTCATGCACGTGGTGGCCGGAAGCTTGATGGTCCACAATTGGCGCCAGATGAACGGTCCTTACTATTACGTGCACAACAATGAGATCCATCCCAGCAAGCAGTACATGGACATGCTTGTATCAGCGGCCGTGTTTACATTCGTGAACGCAGCGGTATTTGTCGCGGAAATTACCGCCGTTATAAGATACGCGGCGTGAATACGTTCTTCTCGCGAGAAGAAAGTCCGTTGATCCAAACGAGTTGAAGGACTCGCGAGTCCTGTCACCAAAGCTATGGATAGTCCATTTTAAAACAGACAGAAGAAAAAAAAAGTAAAAGATTTTAATCTCTTAATGTTTATTGTAATTATTATTATAAGCAGTTTCACCAAGCTTTCTGAAATTTACGTCAACGACCGTCAACTTGATGCTTCAATATTTTATAAATCAAGAAATTAAAAAAATTAAAGATAAAAAAAAGATTGTGTTTGTTGAATTGTCACGGTTTCAATATTGTCTATTGCAAGGAAAGATATGTGGTGAAATGAATTGTAAACTCTTTTAAAAGTATTATTTTGGTAAAATTACCGAACACATTCATATAAAGTCATATTAGACGTAGTAATGACATAATATTATATTTGTTATCACAGTAGTAGCATGTAAGGTCGTGTATATGCGTGTAATTATCGTTAGAAAAGATTTAGCAATTAGTACAATTAGTATAGTTACAGTAATTATCTAGTAACGAGACCAACTGCGAAATTGCAATCTTCGCGCACAACAGCTGCGATTGCCGAAACATTCTTTGTTTTTGGGATAAAAAAAATATCCATTCGCGTACAAATCCGTCCATTTTTGTACCTAAAGCGTTTTATTTCTACAAAATGTTGCAATATACAAACTATAAGCTATTTTTTTAAGTGTGGAATCAAAAGGATCTCTTTCTACGTATTTTATATTTAACGGTAACTTATCTGTGTTTCTTTATACATCTTTCTATATGTAAATTATGTCTATTTATCAGGTTGCAGCTGATAAATTTGAAATTTGCAGCAACATTGACAAGGATGCACATGCGAAATCTGTTCATTAAAGTTTCATGCTCTATATGTATTTTCTTTTTTATCAAATGCTTGTATTTTGTATAAAAATAAAATAAATATAAATGTGTAAAGATTAAAGTTTATTGAATATTTATCTTATTTCATCGAAATGTGGAGAATAATTTTTGGATGTCTCTTAACGTGCGTTTTACATGCAGACGATATAAAAGAGATGTTATGAAATCGAAATATCGATTGTAATAAAATTTGTAAAAATGTTCTTGAATGAAAGAGGATATAAAGAAAAATCTAGTAAAAAATGGGAAAGCATAAGTATGTCATGCTTTCTCTTCTCCATGCTTCTTATACACGAAGTTAGTCATTCTGTAGCATGACAATGATTTTAATCGAGGAAACAAAAATATGCAAAACATGTCCTTCTAAATGTCAAAAAGTTTGAAATAGAATCTTTTCACGTGTGCGTATATGTTAGCACTCGTTTTACGTTGTAATATGTTATGTCGTGACATAATGTTATATGTTATATAATATTACTACGTTGAATATCCGTGAAGGGCAAAATGGTAAGAAGCAAAGCGGGAAAGAACAAAGCGGCGAGGGTAAAATTACCAGAAATAAATATGCATGATTCAAACCAGCAGAAGCTGTTGCAGCACAAAACCAGCAGATGCGTATCAGTGATAATCAAGCCGCTGAGGATATTTCAATTCGTGCGTATTAGACATCTTATTATTTCATTCAATTGCTTGAATGAAATAATTAATATCAGAAAAATATCAGACTGGATAATCTTTCGCGCTATAAAATTTTCTCCCGCGACAGTTTGCGGTGCTGCTAGTGTTCGCGTTCACGATCTACATGATCGTTATGGATCCTATGCCGATAAGCGCCCTCGCCTGCATCCTCCTGATTGTCCTATCAGGCGTATACGTTTTCGTCTTAGCCGTCGAGTTGATCAGTCACTTTGCCGGGGGCGCCTTGCACGTTATTCCGGTAATTTACGCCGCACTATGCGCATTACTGTTCAGTGAAATCAGAGTCACGTAAAAAGAAACACCGCTTGAAACTTGATGTCTTTAAAATTTTAAGCGTCTTTTAAGAACGCAGACCAAACGCATTCAAGAACACATTTACCAAAACGTGATACATCAACAAATTGAATGAAAGAATATTTATTGCGCGCATTGTATTTATTATTAATAAATGTTAATAATAATTTTATAAAGTGTGTAGTGTTTTCTGATTTCATTGAAAAAGAAATAAATATATTTATTATTATTAATTACGAGTAGAAATATTTTTCTTCTGTATAAATCTTTCAGATGGGCATATTCTCCTTTCTTGGCTTCGTATTTTTCGGGGTTGCCGGGATTTTAATGATTTTTAACGCCTATACACAACTCGTGGTGCAAATAACGGCGATGGCACTGTGTCTATTGGCAGCGCTGTTATTCTTGATTGACATCACGATGGTACTCGCGTGAGTCTCGACCTTAAATCTTTGAGATAGAGATGGGCGCGAGGCAAAGACCCAGAGAGATAGAATTATAATATAATAAAAGTATACGTTTCCAGATTTTGGAAAAGAAGATGCACGGCCTGTAAACGATGTTGTAATAATAGCGCGCCGGAACTTTTGCCGCACAAACACGAAGAACCAAAGAAAGAGATTTCACCAGAAACCGAAGTGAGTACTCGTGGAGACAAACGTAAAATTAAAACATTTAGTTCTATAGATCACAGAATTTAAATTTAATCAAAATTTAATCAAATTAATAAAATTTTGTATTAATTTAATTAAATTATTTTGTTTTTGCATATAAATTCTAAGAAATAATTTGATTTCTCGGAGGCGACCTTCTCTCGCGTATCGAATAAATTTATCTCAACTTCGCAGTACCGTAAATTAAAAGTCACTTACCGTTTTATATTCTATAATTCATATCTCTCGAGTATAAATGTAGATAATGAGGCACGATGTAACGACCAGCCTGAGTGACGTCAGAGTACCCCGCGAACTGGAGAACGTCGCAATCCCCGATCACTGTTACCGCAAAGTCGGGAACGCCCGACGGCGAGAGTACGTCGATTGTCCTACCTGTGTGCCGTCGTTATGCAATCTCGGCGAGGCCCAAATTCAAACGGAAACGAAAAAGGTGTCCGTCGTGGAAATTCAAGTGAGTCGGATTCAAGCATTATTTCCAACTCTTATCAACAGATTTTTTTTCTCTTTATCCGAAAATAAATCTGCCTGTGGGAGATTTTAATTGAGGAAAAGAGATGTCCCGGGGCCGTAAATTTACTTTGTATTCGTCGTGATTTGTCGGAGAAGAACCTCCTGCGTTTGTTGTCTACCGTTCTTTCTTAAATTCGTACGCGTGTTTTCCGGACGAGATCAGACTCCGAGCGCGGTCACGAAGGAGACGCCGATGCAGACGTTGAGCAAATGCGAGTTCTGTCAACAACAAATACAACTCCCCGTCGAAGGGGCTGGCATGCCCGGGGCGCATTGTTTCCAGCAACCGTCATCGCAATGGAGTTACCCCGCCGTCGTGCAGTTCGTTCGCGGAGGGGGCGTGCCGTGTTGCCCCGGGTAATTTCCTAGTTTTTATATCCAGGAAATCTCTGGAAAGTGACACGGATCCTCCTACAGATGCAAATGCGGAACGGACGCGGCACAGACGCAGCAGCAGCAGCAACAGCAACCGCAGGAATCAACGCAGCAAAAACGTACGGGATGGCTGACGCCAAAAGTGAAGTCAAATCCTAGCAAAACGTTGACGAGTGAGACAACACAGCAGGTTGCGAGTAAATCTGATACATCATACGGAATTGTGTGGAATTCTTATTGTTCAGAGTCAGAGATGTGATGAAAAGTTGTTGCTTCAAAGAGCGGAGCGATTTTTTTTTAATAACTACCTGTCTTGAGCGATTTCCAGCCCGATTTACTCTGTCTTATTCATGCAATAATTCAGATCTGACTCTGAATTTCGCGCGGTGACATTACTGTCGTTTACGAATAATAATTTTCGTCTAAAGGTACCGAAAATGAAAACGACAATGCTACGAGCTTGATGACGACGCAACCAATCACCACGTATACCGTCGCTGCATTTCATGATCCGGATAAGAAAATGCAGACCGTACCGGATATTGTGTATGTGTGGCATAAATTTATACGACAATCTTTGAAAACAATTACTCTATCCGAAAATATTTAACCCCTAAACGTAAAAGAAAGATTTTTGATGACATTCTTCCAACACCTTCAATGAAATTCTTTTCCATCTTCTAGATGATCTCTAAAGAAAATTGAACTATACCTTTCAAATATTTAATTTAAAATTAAATAATTTCTTTATCATTTAAATTTTTGCGAAATTTATTGTTATTATCGTCTAATAGTTAAAATAGAAAAATATACGTAACAAATGTCTAAATTAAAAGTTGAAAACAACGATTTATACTACGGTCCAATTAATCTTAGCTACAAACGAAAAATGGATGCAACAAAGATAAAAGAGGGGGCGAAACCGACAAGCAAAGACGTTGATCGAAACTTCGCGGAAGAAACTATAATGAAGATCGCGAAAACTAAAAGGCCCGAGACAGTCGAAGAGGCGATCTTTGAGCATGTAATGAAAAGAAGGAACGAGGATAACGCGAAAGAAAGCGAAGAAGAGCAGACAATCGGAGTGAGCGAGAAGATCGAAAGAAGCAAAGGAGGAGGAGGAGAACACTGCGCTAGAATCTATCAAGAATTTATGCGCGCGGAACAAGGAAGCGTAGCAAACTCGGAGGAGTCGTCGATGCACACGTAGGCGCTATCATTTTACATAACGCGATATACGATAATCGATTCAGCCATGCGTCTCGTATACGCATAGTTAAATCGACTGTCGTTGCACGGTCTGATGAAACGAATGATTCAATATACGGGAAATGATCGTTTTAGGGGCGGAACGTTAATCACGCCGCTGAGCAGCAGGACGAAACCTCGAACATTGTTGCATTTAAAGTCGAACAAAGTGGATCCAATCAAGAACGCGTAAGCAATCAAAAGCCCTCGTAAACGCGATAACTTCGACGCGAGCTTGTAATTTTACGAACTTTACTTGCCATTTAGAAATACATCCGATGAAGATTGCACCCTCGAAAAGGTAGCATTGAGGACGGCACTTGACAATCAGGCTGCTCAAGAAGTATAAAAATGTTTCGGTTATTAAGCTATCAAGTTCTGGAAAGTAAATTCCAGCGATGCATCTCACAATCTTTATTCCTGTTCTAGAGCGAGCATCCAGCGAGGGCTGCATCGCCGAATCCTATAATTGATCAGTTGAATGATGCTTGTTCGCTCTGTAGACGACAGAAGGTGATTTTAAAGCGACAATACTATAATCTCACTATTCTAAACATTTCTCGGGTCTTTGCTTCGTACTACCTTAATCGCACTTTTCAGATCTTAACGCCAACTTCGGACAATTCCAGATGCTACATCGTCTTCAAGGATAAAAGGGGGAAATACTTTTGTGAATTTTGCGCCCCGCTGGACAGTAAAAAGGTAAATAACTAACTCTATTCCTACTACGAATTGACTAAACACATACACAGGCGCGTGTTTGTCTAATATAAAATCTATTTCTACTTGGACCGAAAAAAAATTTTGATTTCTTTTCCGGTCCAAGTAGAAATAGATTTTATATTAGGAAAAAAAAATTTTTTTTTTTTTTTCAATAAAAAAAATTATTTGCGTGCAGTTTGCTAAATAAAATCATAGTTTGGGAAAAGGGTAAACAAATTTTTACTTAACTAAATTGATTCGATTAAAACTATTTAATGACTTCAGATAACAAGCAGGCTCGAAGGCACGGATTTAAGAAAGCTACGGTGTACCAATTGTCGATTGCATTTCCGTGATCGAGGCGTCAGAACTGTAAGTGTCGATATAATGGTTCCATAAAAGATCGTTAAAGTTCGATGACCAGAAATAATTTCCATTCGCAGAATGTTAAACCGAAATCGGACACTTGCCCGAGATGTGGTCGATCGCAAAGACACGCGGCTTCTCCCTCCTCCACGTAAATAGGTTGCCATTATAACTACAGATACATCGCGGCGATATCGCGCGTGTCACAACCGGAAATGTCGACCGTGATCGCTTCGTTAAAAATCTTTATTCCTTACAATAATAGTCATTAGGAACGGCGATTAAGGAACACACAGAATACTTGTCCTCGCGCGGAACATGCTGAGAAAAAAATAAGCAGCGCTGATCGCGTTGTTGATTATTTAGCTGTAACTTAATGTGTAAGATAATACTATCGGAAGAACATGATTCATACTTCTTTGCGACATTCCTCATGAAACATGATGTACTCAATTGCCGCCAAATTGCGGCGGGATGCACGTCGCTCCGTAATCTGCTGTAAACATTATTTAAATGTAGCGCTAGCTTTGTCGATTATTGTCGATTTTATCATTATCTTTCGTCTTCGGTCTTGTATTCTTTAAATATAGCGTGATTTCTCGGATGCGGCTTGTTTAATTTCTCGGGAGATCTCGGAACTCTCTTCTCTCACTCCGAGCGCGTGACGATAACAAAAAATATAGCGATAAAAAATCTAAAACCCTTTAAAAACTACGCGATTAGAAAATACACGTGGGTGGTCTTCTTAATCTCACTTTCAAAATAAATATAGTAAATATTTAAGCGCGAGACACTTAATCCAATATAAATTTGCACGCAAACATGCCTTGCAAGCGAGCCGCTATTTAAATCGCTATTAGATCGTTAAAAAATAGATACTGCCAACGATTATACGTGGTTTCAAAAAAAAAAAAAAAAAAAAAAAGATGGTAACATGGCATTGATAAAATGCTATAAAATAAAAAAAATTGAGCTGTAGGTTGAGAAAACTGTGATGAGTTTAACACTTACACTAAAAAAAAAAAAAAGAAATTTTTGTGCTACTTACTAGCTATCTACTACTAACTCTTTGGCAGCAAGGTCAATAATTAAAAACGAAAAATGTGTCTAATGAGTGCCCCATTAGTAAACATAAATAAACATAAAAACGCCGCTGTTCTCTAAAACCTACATAAAGTCTCAAAAGTGAGGAACGAAAAGAGGGGCGGAGAGAAAGAAAAATTACAGCTGAGCGCAAACGGTTTCCTGCTTCAATATCGGCCTGGGGCGTTTCTCGTCGTTCCCGTCGAGCGGGAAAAAGCAGGACGTCGCGTTTTCCGCGTTCGTGCAGATCGGCGTAAAGTTCAAAAGAAGAGGCGAGTAATTCTGAGCTGCGTAGCACGACGCGGCGGGTTTGATCGTACGCGACGTCGCGTCGTTGCTTCCCGTTGCTTTTAGGACTCCAGCGCGCCAGAATTCGTAGTCGCCGAGCTTCTCGCCGACCTGGACGGGGCTCGGATCCGTCGACGCGATCGATCCGTGGACGCCGTTCTGCTCGTTGCGCCCGAACGACCGACACTCGTAGCCGTCGCGAGCGTGATGGGCGACGAGCGAGGATTGCGGATAAGCTACGTCCTTGGAATAGAGATAAGTCGGCTGCTGCAGCAGCACGTAACACGCCGGATAATTCTGATAGCGAACGGCCGCGATCGGCCGGGTCTGATCGGCCACTTTGTTGGCCAAGAAATTGTAATGGGTCGGGCAATTCGAGACGCTGGAATCTCCCGAGTATTGGTATCCGTTGAGCGAGGGAGGCTGCGACATGGGATACGTCGTGCCGTTCTCCCAATCGCGCGGCGACTTGTTCGCCATTTTATCCAGGAACAAGCTTTCATCCGAGGTCTTCGGGCTGCTGGAACTCGTGGGCGAGTTGGGTAACGGCGGCACCAGATTCGAGTTCCACATGTCGAAGTTGGGAAAGCTGTCCGCGTCCTTCTTCCGTTGCGTCTTGTCCTGAAAGTGGTAATACCCGTTCAGCGGCTGCACGTTGTCGTTGATGTCCATGAACACCATCTGCGGCTTCTTGTCACCGCCATCCAGCGAGGAATCGTCCATGGATGACATGGCCAGCATAGTGGAATAACGGGTGGTGTTGCAGTTGCGATTGATGGATTTGCTGAACGATCCACCGTCGGTCTTGCCGCCGTTGCCGCCGTTTGGCGGGCAGATCGGCGGAATTTGCTTACGGCCGCGATTAGAATCGTTCTGCGTCGGCGGTGCCGGCGGCGTGGACGCGGCCTTCTTGGACTGCAGGTACTTCCGCGTGATCTGCACGTCGCCCTTGTCGTCGACCGTGCCACGATCTTCGTACTAACGACACGGCACGATATTACGATTCATGCGAAGAAGAAATTAGATATATACCGATTGCACCGATTCGATTGACATAATCCCGAAGCAATACAAAAGTATCTAATGGAGAATATTCTGGATTTTCCATAGATATAGATAGTATAACTGTCTACGGAATATTTTCTTTTTTTCACAAAAGAAAAACGTCATAGAAATAATACAGAAAAAGAGCAGAAATATTTAACTTTAAATTAATTGATAACTATTGTCAGTGTAATCCAAGCGTGAATAATGTCTGCCAGAATACGAAGAGAGAGGTCATCATCGTGAAAATCATCTGTGAGATATTTTCTGTCTTCTTCATTGTAAAATGTTATGTATAATACAGTGAAATAACGTCATATTGGAATGTGCACTTCATTGTTTCATAATTTCCTGAAATTCTCGTAGTTTATTGATATCAAGATCCAAATCTGGACGCATTTTAACGCCACTTCATTAGATTGTAATTAATCATAATTCTTTTATGGTAAAAATGATACACAAATAACCTTCGTGGACCGAGATAACTATGTTTTCGAAATGTAGCGCGTCAATCGATAAGATGTGTGGCAATATAACGTGGTAAAAAAATAGTCTCGTAATCTTCTCGCGAAGCCTACTTGCCGTATACTTGTTTGCCGCAGACGATCGAAATTTTTCCACTCGGAAATGCCCAACACGCGAATCCCTTATTCATAGAATCCGCAGGAGTTACGAAATGTAACGTAAAACCACGTTTGTATTCCATCAAACGTAGCGCGTGACACGTATCTAATTTCAACCAACTGTGTAAATATAAATTTCGTTATTTACGAGAAGAAAGGTTCGCTCGCAAATACTACCATCTAGTTCTTATGTACGAGCAATGTCAACAATACAGTACAAAACTAGAGTTCCTTATTGTAGGGACTATACAGAACGGCGGAGACAGGCACGCCGGTAGGCTTGTGTTTGGAGCCACGTACCATTTCAGCCTTGGCCAGATAAACCCAGAGCCTGCGCCACGTACCGAACTTGTTCTGGTCGCTGAAATTGTAGCGCATCTCCTTCGAGGCGTACCGGGTCGATAGAGGGCTGCGATAGTCGCAATGATCGTCGCTCGGCACTTTCGAGGCACTCATGGTTGATCGAAGAGAGAGCAAAAGGAACTGTCTGACACGACCGCGTGAATGAAACTACGTGCGATCAGCTGATACCTCGCCATCTGGCCGAGTCGCCGTCGTCGCCGAGACCGGGTGATTGATTAAAGTACAGCGTACGAGCGCCTCGTCTTGGAAAGCACGCGAACCTTGCTTCACGCGGGTCGCTGTTCAGCTCCGCCGATGCTCCAGCAACGAATAAACCCGGAGACGAATAAACTTATGATATAAGGCCGGTATTCGTAGTCAGATCTTATATTTAAGATCGTCTTAAGTCTGATCGAAAGCAGTCTTAAGACTCCGTCCAACCAATCAAATGACCGTATTAGCCACTTAAGACATTACTTAAGACGGTCTTGAAATAAGATCCGACTATGAATAACCGCCCGTTAATTACATGAATGAACTCAATAAGCGCGATGACGAATGAACGCGACAACGAGTAAACAAAGCGACAAATAAACCCAACAACGAATGAATCCAAACAATGAATAAACGCAGCAACAAATTAACAATGAAATTATGGCTGCATTGCGATATTTACTGGCTGCGTTCCGATAGTCACTGTCAGTACCAAAAATCTATATTTTTCTATATTTTACGTCACGTATACTATAGATTTTCAGTACTGACAGTGAATATCGGAATGCAGCCTTAGTAACACTATATGGTGCTGATTCCAAGTGAGCAGTTTGGCTGCAGCCTCTTCAGACAAATAAAAAAAAGAAGAAAAATTTTACTCCGACACTAAACACGAATCTATCTTAAATATAGGCGTTAATTCAGAGTTTACATCAAATTGCATGCTTTCAGGTATGTTTTATATTATCTAAATTGAACAGTCCCAAAAAAGAAATAAAATTAAGTGAAAATACGCAGGATATAATTCAAACTAGATATTTCGGAGCTGACTAAACTACGATAACAATACATTTTATATTTTTATTTCAAATCTTTCACCTGTTAATTGGACTTTGTTCTGCAGGAATTCATCGTTCCAGCACTTTAATCAAGGCAATAACAATAATATGCGCATCCCAATATGACATACACACACACACAGTTCAACGAAAAAATTAAAATTCTATAAATCTTATCATAATTCATTATTGTCTCTCTTCGTTCTTACAACTTAAATTGAAGCAGTGCAAAAGGATTTATATCAAATTATAATTGTAAGAAACTTGAAAGAAATCATGACTATTTTGAAAATTACTACGCACGTAAATTTAATAAAAATAATTAATTTTCAAATAAAAATCGGTCGAAAAAGCAGACTTGCAAAATTGGAGTAGAATTCAGTGCTTCAATTTCGATCGTTGAAATCTGATATCATTTTTGTTCATTGGAAAAATAAAAGTTATAATTATAATTTCCTGCTCACCACGTTAGAAGGATTCCAATCGACACGCGCCCATTCGACGTGTACATCGTTGCATTTGAAGAGCCTTTCAGGCCTCAATTTTCGTCTCGCCAAGGCTGCGTTGCGATGCGATTTGAAGGAAACTATAGCATAGGCCGCGTCATGATTCGGAAATCGATAGATAGATACGTACTCGATATCCCATGCTGACGCATAAATCACCTAATTGCATAATGAAAAAACAAATTAACGTTTTTCAGAATAAGAATTAATCATGCGTGTATTAATTTAGAAATAACGATATTACGTAATAATACATTCAGTAAAAAAAATGGAATAAAAAGTGAAACCTACTTTTCAAAGCAATCTTTATATCTTTGGAGAAGTTACTAAAAAAAATATACAACTTCCACAAAAAACTTTAATTATTTATAAATAATGTTACTTGCCCACTTTATATGATCTGTAATTCACGTCAGATAAGACAGAATTGTAATTATAATTTCATGTGCCACGCGCGATATAGAAAGCACAATGAAAATACACACTATACACACGCGTGCACGCGCATTAAAATATGCACATCGAAATAAACGGCATATAAAATTATAAATAAAATTATATTCTGATATTTGACGTAAATTATAATAAATCGATCTGTTTAAAACGAGCTTTTTAAATTCAAATAGCCGTAAAAGACGAGTAAAGGCTTACTCTGACGACTTCTTCCGACCCGATATGCCACGGTAGGGGACCGACGTAGAGCTTGCATTTGTTGACGCTCGCGAGGACACGTATCTTCCTGCCCGGCGAGATCTCGTACTCGTCCAGCTCGGCGATGGCGCGCGCCGCGTCCTCCGGATTTGTATACATGATGAAGCAATATCCCCTCGTCAGCTCGGCCATGTCGACCATCAGCCGAATTTGAAAGACCTCGCCGACCATTTTGAACAACGGGTACAGGGTGTCCTCGTAGATCGTCTTCGGGATCCGGCCGACGAAGATCTCGCACTCTATACCGGGGGTCGGCCCGCTCCAGCGCATCGGCTGGATGCTGAGGATCCTCTGTCCGTTGATCTGCGTGGAGGCCAGCTTGTGCTCGTGCAGAAGCCGAAGGACGTTCTTGTGCGTTTGCAATTGCCGTCGTAAAGCGGGACACATGAGCGACGGCTTCACGTTGATCCTCTCACTTCCTGTATATACATTATTGAAGATATAAATGTAATATATTAGTAGTACATGGAGATAAACTTTAATAGAAGAGAATATTGACTTCTTTTTATGTTAAAGAAATATTTGTTGTTGAGATATCCGGAGAACCATATCAATTTATAGGCATAAATATATGGAACCATTATCTTAGAAATTAGTAATATTGTTTAAAAACAATGGAAAAAAATGAGTTTTCGATAACAATGCAATTATTGCTTTTGAGATTAAAATGTAATAAATTTAGATATCTTAGAAACGTATAAATATAAAAAAATAACTTGAATTAATGATAAAAATTCTTTTTTTTTCATAACTCTATAACTTTAATGAGATATAAAACGGCTTGTACAATGTGTGGAATAGGCGATTCTCTTGTGTTGCGGTACGATGTACTAATAATAAATACTGCGTCACTGTATCTATGGAGAAACGTTGCTCGAACTAACGCACATTATTGTACATACTCGTTCATGTAATACTATTCTGGAAGGCACATTTTAATTCGACCGAGTCTATAATGAAAAACACTTCGAATGAAGAACTAATGAAGAACGAAAGAGACGTCGACCGGAAATGCGAAAACAGTGTAAATACTTATATATAAAAAATGCATTCGACATGCTTCTAGAAATAAGTGGATCTTCCTTTTCCTCCGTCGATTTTTCATTATTACTTTCCCTTCGACCTGGCAGTTCGCAATTGTAATAATTTCAGAATATTATTACCTTGTTAACTTACAATAACATAAATCACACATCTGGTTTGTCTGAAAATGATCCGTTTTTATTAACAAACGCTACCTCGAAGTGCCCCAGGCGTGCGTCTATAAATATTCCGTGCGGATAAAAAGCACGCGCTCTCTAATTAACACAGACGAAAAAAAGAAGAAGAACAAAGCAGCACATCCTCGACTTACCGTTGTCGAAATTTTCCAGGTCCAGGGACGTCTCCTGTTCCACGATGCCCATGGCATTCTCGATATCGGCGACGGAGAACTGCGGCCAGGACGCGATTTCCTCGCTCTTCGCGTTCTTCATCCGCCGAAGCTCGCGCTTTTCTTCCTTCCTGCCGCCTCTCCTCCGGTTACTTCCTTTGCGGCCCTCCCTTGATTTAGTGCTCTCCATCTTCACACACAATCCCGATCAATATAAATCGATATCAGCTGCTTCAGAACGATCTCGATATATACATATATGCATACGTATGTATATGTATATATGCTTATGTATAAACGTACATATGCATAATATATTGTTCTGCGCGTCGATGCGGGATACGGGACCGCGTGATGATTGTAAATCGATTTATTTGCCGCGATGCGAGGAACCGGAGGAACTGATCTTACTGATCCTGCCCGGCGAGAAGACGAGCCGGATAAGCCCGATTATGTGCTCGTCGAGGTGGGACAAAATAAATTCGGATGTATCGGGATTGGCGGACAATTTAGCGTGGAAGGGATAGAATTTGCCTTCGTCTCCCGTCCCGTCCTTCCTCCGCCCGCGGCCCACGGCATTTCGCTATTTCGCTTCCTCCGGCTCCAGGGGGAACGTAGGGGTACGATCGCCAGCCGGCGGCTCGACTTTCATCTGTCAATCGCGTCGCCGCGTCGGGATTCCACGGGCCACACACACACACACGCGCCACCAAACAATCGGTATTATTGTGTGCCACGTGCCTGTGTGTATATCGGCGACACGCACGTGCGTTCCGAAATACTAAAGATAAAAGTATCCTACTTCTTTATTTATGAACTGTGAATAGTTGTCAACATTTTTTTCTTTTATGTTATTATTTATTTATATAGATACATATATTCTATCTAGAGGTCAATCTCATAATCATTGATGTTATGTAATATGTGTTTTGATACTTCATATTTATTTATTTTATGTGTCTATCGTAATTTTATATTTCTCATTACTTTTCATCGCTCACTCTTATCGCTCGGGAATATTTGTGAATGTAATATATAACTCTTAATTATTAAAGTACATTCTACTTTAATTTATAATACTTCTATTTGTCCGAAATTGTCTCTTTTATATTTAGATAAATGAAATTTCTATGAAGTTGTTCTATGAAACGCGGTGCGCTGCTCATTTTCTTCGAGAGATTCAAATCGCCTCATTTTTTCTCGCGAATGAGGAGATTCAAATCGCTTCGCCTTTTCTCGCGAGGTGTAAAGTGTCGACTGTGTCGAGGAGCGTCGAAGACAGTAGGTGCTTTCCATTTACATCAAAACTCAGATAATTCTCACTTGTGACGTCGTTCTATCCTTTTTGGGAGTTAATGAATAATAAAGACAGAATGACATCACAAGTGAGAATTATCTGAGTTTTGATGTAAATGGAAAGCAACTAGTACTAGGAGCTAGGAGCAGAGATTTGAACGCGCGTTGCGAACGGGTTCAAGGTGCGAGGCGCGAGGCGCGCGACGAGCCTCTCCGTGACACATATCCGCAGGTTCGCATCGTCCTGCGCCATTGCACCGTGTGATAATAGCATTGTTACTTGTGTCGTTCGCATGCAGCCAGTCCTTATTACATGACACACGGTGCCGCCAACCTGGGCAACTGCGCCTTCGCTATATCTTCTCTTGTCAGTCGTCGCTCGAGCGCGTCGCGACGCGAAGCCTTCTTTTTCCGTGTTACCTACCTGTCTCGTGACTGCTACAGGTGATAATATACTGGTTTCCATTTATCGAACGGTCAACTGGAACGCTTAGCGATAGCGATAGAACGTTCCAAGTGACTATAAAAATTATCAATTTATTTTGAAAAATTACGCTTTTTAGCACTCGAAAAAGTGTGAAAAAAGCACGTTCGTATTGTTTAGTTTAGTACAACATCCGCATTATTTAATTCGCAGACGTTTCAGGAAAATTAATTCTTCATCAAAATACAATTTTTAAGTTTGTATTTCATTCAAATTAATTTACTTTCTGTGTAAAATAATCTTTTTCTTTTTAAAAACGGATATTTGTAATTTAAAAACGTATTTCATGTATAAAGTGTATGTAAACTTTCTTTGTCGTCAAAAATTTTGTCATTTTTTGTAATGTTCACAGATAAACGGACAGTATTGTGCAGATATACAAAAAAAATACCATTTACTTTTTTAAATTGCAAATTTTTTAATAGTAAATCTTGAAACTGATTTATGTTACGTGCTTTGCCGTAAGAAACGCTTGGTACAGAAATTTTTATCCCGTTTCCTATCAGAATGTGACTAAATTTTTCGTCCCTACAGCCAATGTATGCGACGTATACTCGCGACAGAAACTGATTGTTAAGGCGAATACTGGCGTTTCAAAGGAAAATGAGAACGGTTTGTTAATAGCCTGAGAAATCACGTAATGCTTCGCCGAAAAGAGACGACACTTTCGCAAACGGCCGCTTGTTCACCGTTCCTTTAGTTCGCCTAGTAGCGCGTCTTTAGTGATCGCATCATGTGGAACCGCAAGGTGTTCATCAGAATAATCGAAGTGGTACGTAGATGCATCTTCAGTTTAAAGCGTAAAAATTAATTTCGCCATTTATTAATTTAGCGTTTGCTGAGAGTTGAAATTAATGGAATTTCAATGCGTTCAGATTTTAAAGTTGTCCACAGTGTCCACAGTAGGTAAAAAATAAACTCATCAATTTTCTAGTTAGTTTTTAAATTTTGCTTCTGGAAAGATAGTCAAGTCTAAAGTCAGCTAAGTCTAATGTCTACATTTCTATAATAGCAATAATTGTGCTAAAACGATTTGCGTAACGATCCGTGACACTATAATGAGGCAGTGACTAGTGCAAGATATATTTTCCTATTTGTATGTTAGCTCAAACTTTATCGGTAAATATTTTATCGAACCTATCGATTCGAATACATGATTCTCCGACATCTTCTGCAGAATTATAAAATTAGGAGAGCTGTGTGCGTGTGCGTCAAACATTGCAGCTCCTGTGCGTCGCCTCAAACATTAAATATTTTATCGAAACAATATCGATTCGAAACCCCTCGGTGTCAGTTACATGATTCTCCCATATCACCTGCGAAGTTATAATGATATGAGAAGAAAAATCTCGTGTGCGTCGAATTGCAGCTCCTGTGCGTCGCGTGCGTCGTTGCGCTTAGAGTGACGGACGATGAGAGCCGAAGGGTGTTCCATTACCTGAGGAATCGCAGCAGGGAGTGGTCGCTGCTGAACAACGTGACGTGGGGCAGCATAGGTACTTACATAGAAAAAAAAAGGAAGTGTGTCAAATCAAAACTTATACACTGATCGTATATACGCAACAATCTATAATCTTTTTATAAGAATTTCAACTTTTTTCTTAGTCAAACCAAACTATAATATAAATAATTTTCTTCGCGCAATATATATAATTTCTGATCTCATTTCAGGATTATAGACTGTTGCATGTACATATACGAATGTACATATAAATCTTGATTTAACACCTCTTTTTTTCCGTGTAACTCGCATGATTCAGGCACCCGGATCCTGGGCTCTCTCGCGTGTCGAGCGTCGACTCGCGATCGCGAGTCACTGACGAGTCACACTCATTTTCCGTATTTCCGTGTATTTCAGGCGCTGCCCTCGCGACCGCGACCTGCGGCGGATACATCATCATAACGACGGGTCTTTTGATCGCCGCGGCGACCGGGGAGCTCCGCGGCCGAAAGACGGTAATTGCTTTCCTTTTTTTTTTCTCTCACTCCATTTCTGTGGCACGGAATGCGTCGTAGCTGCGTTTCGTAACACTGTGTCAATGGAACCATAATGACGCGGCAGCGTTTTGATTGTACGAAGAGCGGGAGAGATTGGGAGAGCGAATGTAAAAAAAAAAGAGGAAAAGAAATCGCGACATATTGTACTTCCAAAAAGCTACGAATCTATTTTGGATAAAGTTGCTTTTCTGGATTGATAGATGGGGCGTCAATATGTCTCTGTCTTCGTGTCTGAGAAAAAAGAAAGTTGACGCAAGCTCGCTCTGACAAGCTTTTCATATTTACGCTTTTTTCTCTAGAATTTGTTTAAAAAAAGGGGGAACTGAAGATATTTATGTAGTAAAATAAGATTTATCTCGCTTCTTTATCAGTTTCTATCGTTAATAATAAACTACGTTAATAATAAATCGCGCGGAGTCATCCTGTCAGCAAGAGCGAAGACGTTTTGCCGCGGGACGAGCGGCAAAAATTCCACGTGCAACGCATTGCAGAAGAGCGATGGCGGGAGCAGGACTCGTTTCGACGGCGCACCGAGATCCTTCCCAGGCGCTCTTAATTTATTCCGAGGTTGGTCGTGTGCAAAGTGAAAATATACCGCGTAAATCGCGGCGATAGCGGTGGCGTGAGAAAATCGGTAGCGCGACGCGCGCGAACTACGAAGGTGCCATTGAGGGGGCCAAGGATAAGAGAATATTCTCCTCAACGCGAGCGGGACTCGGACTCGCCCCGCCGCAACGTCCGTCGTCCACGTAATCGCAGCCTTGGTCAGTCACGACACGTAACGTAACTATGACATTTAATGAGTCATAACTGAGGTTGGGACCGGCCGATCTTGAACGGGCTGCATAATGTGCGTTATAGATTTCCTGTATTCCCGCCGTGTCCTGCAATATAAAATAAATATGTCGTTCGAAAACCGCAACGGCACGCATACCGATCTTCGCGTTCCGAACAGCCCTGAGCCCGCAATACTTACTTCGTACCGATTATTTTCTTCTTTTCCTCTTTTTTTTTCCTTTCGTCGCAAGGTTGTTGGATAATGAGTTTTCATGCATAATCAATCGGCCGCGCCAAGCGTAAATAGATCGCATCGGCGCTAAAAATCACGCAGGTGTAACGGATCTATAACAAGCCTGATTGAAAAAAAATCCCAGGAATTTTTCCTCCTCGGCCTGGGTGTGATTCTCTTCGGGATAGTCGGCGCCTTGTCGTTGGCGTCCATCGACAGCGTTCCCGAGGACCTGGTTGACAATGCCGCGGTTTTGGGTGCGCTGTGCTTGATCACCGCGTTGGTGTTCATCGGGGATTTGCTGATGAGCCCGCCCCGCCAGAAGGACAAGCAGGACGAAGCGCGAATCCTCGAGAAAGGTACGATTATTAATTAAATCAATTTGATAAAAAAAATTACTACATTAAATTGGATTATACATACATATGTATATATGCCTTGATGGGAATATTTTACTGAAAATATAATGAAATTTTACTGAAATGTATTTGAAATTTTCTCTTTATTTCATTATTTCCATCAATATTTCAGTAAAAATTCGGTTTACAGTTAAATTCAGTAAATTTCATGGTATCTAATATTTTAAAAAATTTGTTATTACTTTTGTATGAACAGTATAACACTTAACTTTCCTTATATTTCACATTATTACATTTTGTAATGAAAATTATGATTTATTTTGAAATATATTCAGTAATTTTTCTATAACTTTTATTTCATTTTTCATCAATTTCATAGTACTTTCAGCAAAATATTTCCGTTAGGGTACGTATGTATATAATCTACATATAAGCAAAATAAGATATATTAAATACTAAAAAAATTCTGACGCAACGCTCTGTCCATGGAAGACATCTGAATGCAATTATTGCGGCTTATTAATCCTTATTAATCTTTTTATCTACTTTGTTTATACTTTCAAGTAAGATTTTTCAATTTTATCTATTTTCAAAAAATAATATGTCTCAAAATAGAGAAACGTCAGGTGACGCCGGTGGTGACCGCCGAGGACGCGAAAAAGTCGAAACCAACCGTCGTCAAGATCCCCGAGGACGAGAACGGTCGCGTGAACGATGCTTTCCAGAAGGCGGAAGGTCGCTCCGATTCCGCGAGATCGCAGCAAGAATCGCCCGGTACGCGTCCGCGGGACACCCGGGACGATCGCGAGCTTCGCGGCGATCAGGAGCCGCGGGAACGCGCGCAGAATTTCGAGAATGGCCGAGCTCTGCGCGACTCGCAGCGGTACCGGGAGATCGAGGTGCCGCGTACGGTCGCGTACGATCCCGATCGCAGGATCGAGGAGTCCAGGATAATATACAAGAGCCGGGACATCTATCAGCGGCCGATCGACGAGCTCGACACGCCGCGCTTCCCGACCGAATACGAAAAGGGCGACCCGGTCTTCGCGAGGATCGTCAATCCGAGCGTGAAGATCATGAAGGTCGAGCGAGACGTCGAAGAGGCGCTCGATAACTACAACAGGTGATTTCTCGCGTACGGAGACTCCCTCGGTTCGGAAATTTCATTTAAGCGCCGGCAATGCCTGCGTCAGTCATCTTGGATCACGTTGTTGGGACCACGAAAACGCACGCGAACGATTCTTGCCTCTCGCACGAATAATTTATTTTTAATGTAATATTTATAAATTTATTTAATGCTTAATATAATTTATTTATATTATTTTATTTAATATTTAATATAATATTTATAAATGTGTCACTATAAAAAAAAAACTGAGAGCGCATTTCGTCCAGGCTATGAATTCTTAATCTTTGAAGTGAGAATTGAGAAATCAGTTCTAAAATGCCTAGAAGACCTCTATTGATTGACATTAAATTGTGTAAGATAATTGTTGCGTGTCTCATATTTCTCACTCTACTTCCTCCAATATTCACAAAACAATTAGGAACTGGAAATCTTACTCAGAATTAAGATACATCGAAATGAAGAATTACTTGCGCGGATGTGAGTCGTCAGAATCGCTCGCGCTCCCTCGTTTCCGACGTTATGATTCAAGATGCGTGACGCACCGAGTGCCGGCTCTTAAATATAATTTTGTTTGAACGGCGAGCAGATATTCGGACAACAGCCAGTACGACAACGTGCCCACCAGGATGCGCGGACATTCCGGGATCCTGAAAGGTCATCAACGCGACGTGTCCTTCAACGTGCCACCTCCGCCCAAGGATTATCGATCCAAAAGATCCAGGGACGACATTGAGATGCTGGACGAATATTTCGGCGTGCTGAGAACCACCGGCACGCAGACTGCAAGGACACCGTCCTCGCCGACCGATCCGGGATACGTTCGGCACACTGCAAGTAACTGGCCGCAGGACGTTAAGTCGAGCACGCCGAGACCTAGCCCGGAACACTCGAGAATTTAACCCTTTCATGCACACGCGGGCACTCTTTCTCTAATTACAAATTAATTGGCCAATTTTAGTTTAGTAAGAACATTAATTATTTTTTTCTCTAATTAGTAAAATTAATCATTAAAACTTGAAGATTTTTTCTTCACTAATAAGTACTATCTCTTATAATTATTATCTGTATTCTGTTATCTCTGTAATTTAATTTGTTAAATATTTTCACAAATAATTTAGCCATGAAAGGATTAAAGCAAGATGCAATAATCGTTGATATTATATGTACTCTTCGATATTTTACAAGATTTTTGTATATAGAGACGTAATAACAAGGGACAAACCTCGTTAAGTCCAAAAAGATTTCACACTCTCGAAAAAAAGGTGTTCTATACTCTAAAATAAAATTGAACAAAATTTTTTTATGTACATAATTGATTCGAGACTCATTTGATTCGACTCAAGCTCAAATTTCAAGATAATGAAGCAAAATGTAGATTTTTGGACTTAATCATTGTGTATTAGGAACACGCGAGATGCCACAACGCATTTATATTTAAATAGTTAATTATAAATAAATTAGAAGGATAGCTGTATCACAGAACTGCAATAATTTCGGAGCCTTAATAAGCCTCTCAATATTTTCTGTTAGTTTACATATGCGTTATTTTTGAAAGTTTTACTTTGCAGACCTGTGCAATAGTCGGGATTGCGAGATAAAACTCGGGAAGGAATAACACATCTGTTTTTTTTACACGTAAAAATTTCAATATAAAGTTAATATCTTCGTTCACATCTCATACTTCTATATGCATATACGTACAATTATTATTAATAATCTGATGATAACATATAATCGCTGCATGGTTAGTCATCTGTTCAACACTCATCCGGGACGTGTGTTAATATCAGTGTGTTAATATTACACCGCCGCGATTGATATAATTTCTATTCGCGTTTACGCCTTGTCTGTGTTTTCTTTATGTGTGTGAACTCCTTAAAACGTATAAATAAATGCTATACAAGTCCATCGTTTCAAGTCACCCGATATGGACGATTTAGATACTTGAGCATTCGTTCTTTTCCTTCACGATCCTTCCTTCCAGCGAGTCCTACGAATATCCCTGATGACGGATTAGCTGCACCGTCGTCCGTTACGGCACGGGCTGGTACGTTGGAACGAGCTTATCCCACTTGGTACCCGATGTAGCTTGAACTCAAGGTCGGTATACCTCACGCAGGTCACGTTAAGAACAATGCCGTGATTTATATTGGCTACACTCGCGGCATCGCGCTACGTTACGGTACATTAATCGAGGGGCTTGGTTACCGCCCTGTGCAGATTGACTAATCCGGATCGGATATCAGTCGCGAAGGAGGATGCGCCGCGTTAGGCGAGGATGCTTATCTCATGCCGAGCCCGATACCGGCACCACCTTGAGCGTTGGATGTCCTCTGCTCCATGGTGATGTACTGTCTGATGAGGCGGGAGATCTCATGGGCCTGCTCCGTCTGCAGCCTAGTGATACGCTGCTGCATCAGATTGCCGCACTTCATGTCGAGGTAGAGCGTGCCCTCTTCGGACTTGACCTTCCTGGTGGAGATCACCTCGGAGTAGGGGTAATGGTACAGTGTCTCCTAAAAGACGCGGGACACACGATTAAATTACACGCGGAGGAAAATCACCGTTACGTGGGAAAAGACAAAAGGAGCGGAGCTACTTACATGCGTGATCAGATCTATGAAGTGTACTCCGTGTCGATTGAGAGCGAGAATGTGATCGGCGCCCTTTTCCTTGCCCTCGGGTACCCTCTTTACCGCGAAGAAACTCGAGCCGAAAAGTGGCCACTTAGATAATATTTCTAAAGAAAAAGAAAACACATGTGTATGTATATACATTTAATCCAACGGCCAATTTTTGTCATTTTGCCAAACAACAATTTTTTAAACTGCTATTGTTTGAGTTTTTGCTTGTATATTATAGATATTAAAGCAAATTTTTGTAATACCTCCTTTTATCATTCACATAATTAGAAGCTAATTTAATGGGGTAGAAAGTTTTCTCCAGTCTCGAAACGTAATCTCGATTCGAAGTCGACTTACCGAGCACCTGCGCCTTGCAAACAGCCGCCGAAGAGTGCTGAACGTTATTCCAGGCTTGCTGGACCATGTTCGACCATTGTTGCGGCCTGGGTTCCCTCAAACTCAGCGCTGGTTTTGGCAACAGATATTTAATCTCCTTCGTCGCGGGCTCGTGCGTCATGTCAGCCGCTCTGTGTAATAGCGCTGCTATTTGCGCCATGTCGTACTACGGAACACACACGTCGTTAACTGCGTCGTTTATTTTCCTCCGGTCGAGCTCGAGCTCTCAGGCAGACGTTAGTACTTACAATTATTTCCTGAGGTAAATGTTCTCCAGGTAGGACTAGCAAAAGTCCCTCCAGGTAATCGGGAGCGATTTGGTTAAACACGACTTCTATATACAACGCTGCGTCCAGCCGCAAAGGATAGTACCAGACAGATCTAAAAAGATTTTTTAGATAACAATATTTTCGACAAAGTCACATATAAAGGATGCTGTTAGAATTTTGCATTTTTTGAAAACGGTTTTGTAGCAATAAAGACTATTTAGTTTGTCGTATTTATATTAAAATAAATATTTACCCGTGAATTTTCTCACCTTTTCCGCATTATTTATACTTCAGACATATCGCGTCTTGAATCACATTAGACTTTAGCTTTATTTATTTATTTTTTATAATAATAATCCCGTCAATTTGCAAAATATTTCTATAGATATGAACAAAAATTTGTCTGTGGAAGAAATTTCTGTGCACATTAAATAAATAGAAATTATAGAATTACTACGAGCTAGGAAAGAGAATACTCCGAGCTTGTAACAGCGGAAATTCACCGTACCTGCAAAATATTAAGTAGAACACTTGGTGGTTTTTCTGGAGCTCCGTAGTCACGTCAAGGACGTACTCGTCCCTGGCCAACGGCATGGTGAACGCGTCGCCGTCGACGATGCAGTACAGCGAGAACTCGTCCATCTCGTGCGGATTTCTCACGGAGATGACGCTGCACATCTCCTCAATAACGTCCTGCACGACAGTCGTGCATTTCGTGTTAATGACCCGCTCGGTGCCGCCGGGCAGCCGGTAGATCTGCCTCTTCGCGTTCCTGCCCGCGCTGATCGCCATGATCTCCTCCACGCTGGGCACGTTCTTGCGCCCGCCGTACTTGACGGTCTTCCGCAGGTTCTGCAGGCACACCATCGCGGTGCCGTGATAGGCGCGACGCTTGTCGTACGCCGCCGTCTCGAGGTATTTCGTCAGGTAGGGCCTGAGGCCGTCGCTGCACGTGAAATAGGCGGCGATGATGCTGAAGATCCGCCAGCCGCGCTGGCAGCTCTCCGGATTCGGGCTCTTGTTATTGGTGGTCTGCTTCATCAGTTGGCAATAAACCTCGTCGCGCAGCGATTCGTATTTGTGACAGTGCTGTGGACATGCGCGAAGATGTAGGTTTGTTAGAATCGCGTCCTTCAACGCGAAGGAAAGAATAGCGGTCGCTAAAATTAGCGCGAGAAGACAAAGGTAATGACGGATAATAATAGGTAATCGACAATTTCCGTTTCTTACCAGGGATTTCAAAGGTAAATCCACGAAGAAACGGCATTATACGAAAGTGACTCAACACTCAGAAAAATACGGAATAGTTTTCGTTTCGCATTCACGTTCCTAGAAGGAGGCAAAATCGAAAATAATTCTATCTTAATCCCCTTTTTTTTTTTCTTTATGTGCCTCCATCTTCTTCTATTTGAATTCCTTATGTACTTCTAAGTCTCCGAATGAAAATAATTTCAACCTTTGCCCAGGTCTTCTTCAGTTAACGTCCAAAAATAAAGTAGGAATAATTTTAATTCTGTTCGAAGTTTAATCTTACCATGAGGATGGTGTAGACGCACTTGACTTCGCTGGTCTCAGGCGGCAACGGTTGATCCCCCATGTACCTCATCAGGCACAGGAAGCACTCCACGGCTAGGACGCTCAGATCCGCGTCGAGCCTGAGCAAGCTCTGCTCGATGGGGACGGTGGAATACTTGACGAGGTCCACCTGTTCCTTCCAGGTCCACTCGGTGCCGTCCTGCTGGCCCTTGCCCTTCTTGTTCTTCTTCTTGCTCTTCAACGACTCGATCACCTTGAGGGATCCGCTGATCGACCCGTCCGCGGTCTTCAACATCTCGAATCTGCGCAGGACGCGTTCGTTAAATCCGCTCGCCCGCTCGCTCGCTCGCTTGTGCCGCGCGCGATAAGCACCGACTGGTCGGTGCTAAATACGGAACCAGGAACGATACGGAAAAAGGAGACACCGCGGTGCACGGTCGAAATGATATCGCACGACGGGCCGCGTTATGCTTTCTCAACACGACTCGCTTGCGTAACACCGTTAATAGTTGTTTCGCATTAATTTCCATACGATCGACGAGCTTGCGTGTGCACTTAATATATCACCAGAATTTAGAAAGGAACGATCACATTTTAATTAATTAGACGCCTCGTCCCGTCGCGATTTCTCCGATAGCAGATAAATCTTTATCATTTTTTTCTCTTAATTAACAAAATGAGTAATAAATATAACTTTAATGTCCATTTCTACCAACGTATACGTTGGTATATAGATTAACTTTAATCTGACTTTTCACCTTTTTCTAATTCTTAGAACTAGGAAAAAAAAGTAAGTTAAGCCGAGATTAAATTTAATCTATAATTAGTAGAAATGGATATTAGAGTTGTTCAGCGGTTCGAATTGTGACATTAACGATATATTTAACACCCTTTAAATAAAATCGATTTTCCGAGAGCATTCTCAACCTGGGATCACTTTACAAACGCGCTACGTAAATTATGTCAGAAATATCGACTCACTTTTCTGTGCTCTGACGGAAGTTCAGCATGGCGTACTGCAAAAGGGAATGCTTGCCGTCGTTGACCACCGGCCCGGTCTCGTAGATGCCGTCCTCCTGGAGTCGGAGATTATCCTCCGGCTGCCGCCACTCCTGGCTCGGGCTCAGCTGCTGGTTTTGCAGGTTTTTCTGATGGTTCGCCTGGTTGACGGCCGACACGTGGTTGGGCACGCGACCGATCGGTACGTGATTCTCGTGTTCGGTGATTACGTGATTGGAATGGTTGTGGGACTGAATGTGATTCGCGTGATTCGCCTGCGACTGTATCGTCTTCGTGATTTGGGACACGTGATTCTCGTGATGATTGATCCTCTGATGTGGTTTCTGATCGATCTGTAGATCAAACGAGCAATTCGTATATCGATTGTTATAGCAATTGGAAACCTTATTTATTATTTTTAAAAACGACATCTGATTGACTCACACAACGACGTAATCTTTTATATTATTACTCCGTATTATATAGTAATATCCAACAGTTTCCGGCTTAAAGATATAAAAAAGGTGGTAAAACAAAAACAACGATTCTTATTTTTTAATGTAATCATCCTTTATTTCAATATATTTTTTTAAAACAATGACTTTTTCTATATTACCAAAAAAATATTCTGAATTTTTATCCTTAGTTTAACATTAGCCCCTGATGTAGCTCCTAGTAATTATTTTGTATTTTCAAAATTCAAGTTTGATTTGCGTGGAAAAAAATTACCAGTGATGAAGAAGTGATTTCCGCGGTGTTAAACCATTTTAAGGACAAAAATTCAGAATATTTTTTAGCGATGTAGAAAAATTAATTCATTATTTTAAAAATGTATTGAAATAAAGGATAATTATATAAAAAAATAAAAATAATTGTTCTATTTTATCACTTTTTTTCATATTCTTAGGCCGGAAACTTTTGGACTTAATTACGTATATTGCCTGCATTTAGTTTTTCATATCTATCGTTTATCATTCCCCTCATAAATACTTGACGTTAGCGACGGATCGTTTTCTAAAAGTATACAGGGATGCGATCCAGGCCCTTTGCATCGCTCGAGGCGCATATCGGGTAATCGCGAGAAGCGATCTCGTTTACGAGCTGGCAAGGCGAATACATTTTTCGCGCTTCTCTATTTCTCTGTTTCCGCGCCGCGCCGCTCGCGTTTCCTTCTTTTCCTCGATGTTATCCGCGCGCGATACAGGAATACGATCGATCTTAGCACGCAAGTAAACGGGTTTCTCCCCGCGCGCCGGTCGTGTACCGCAACCTGGTATACAGGAATGCGACGTGACACGATCATCAGGTGTAGGCGATTCCTTCTTTTCAGGCCTCGCCGCGCAAAGAGACCAAAAAAAAGGACGGAGGGAGGCGTAAATGCAAGGCGTAAATTAACAGCGACTTCCGAGACAACGCGCGCGATTTCTCAAGCGTTCTTGCCGCGACGCGGCCGTTCGAGCGGATGCCGGACGTTTCGGCGAAAGGGGTGCCGGGTCACTCTTTTTTAGCTCCTTTCCGCTTTCGTTGATTATAATTATGAAGATACGCGACGGAAAGTAGGTGATTGCATCCTGCATTTCTTAATATCCTCAAGAGTGTAAGTTGACGACGGCGACGGCTTCTTCGATATCTGGTAGAAACCCGACGCCTCGCGTGTGTTACATGAAGTTTTTCCCTCCCCTCTCTCTCTCTCTCTCTGTCTTTCTTGCAAATAGAAAAGATCGATCATGCTCGCAGACAGATATCAAGTGGAAATGGTTCACCAACGTGATAGCTAACAGGTAGAGCCTGTCATATCAATTCATATAGAGGGAAATGTGGAAAAATCGATACTAGACGACCTTTGCGAGAGAAATCCGGTGGAACCAGGGACAAAACCGGACGGTCAACAGCGACAGGTTGATAAAAGCTCTCAGCGAGACTTGAAATGCGCGCATTTTTTTATTGACTTATGCGAAAACAAGCGGGCAACCTATTCGATGATCGTTCAATTTCATTCCGCTTTTCCTCTAAGCGAGAACGAAGTTGAGAGAATCCATCAACGGACGGAATGTTGAGTCACGATTTCGCTCTGAACAGGGAGCGGTGTACGGTGTCTCGGCGCGTAAGTGACACCGGGTATATCGATACTTCGGAATCGACGAGAGCAGAATGCGCGAGCGGGATATAAGCAGACGTCGACCCTGACCTACATAATCGTTTAATGCACCGAGACGCGACGTAAGACGTTGATGCGGTTGCTACGCGCGTCCAAGTAAGCCATATTGCGACAGATAATAAGCGCAACGGTCTAACGATTTCCGCGGCGGCGGCGGCGGCGGCGGCTGCTGCTGTTATTATCGTGGCATAACTGTGATGTAAAGAGGTGCGAAGTACGGTGCAAGCGGCGGGGTTTCAGGTAGGCGAAGAGGTATGTACAAAGAGTGACAAACATTGCGAAAACGGACTACTGGATGACAATCGGGAAGTTGTTGAAACTGAATAGCTGTTATTTTCGAATGATGAGTGGACAGGATAAAATCAATTAAACATTACCGCGCAGAAGAAACTTGTCATTTTTATTAGGACATAAATTAGTGCAAGAAGAATGTATATTTATGAACTTGTAAAAACAAATGTTTTACAAAATTTAACTGCGCGCAGTGATATATGATGATCAAAAGATTACGACACGATTTTTGAATTCTTGAATTCTTCGAAGACACAGTTACAGTTATTAATGTTAGAAAATATATAAAAAATATATAGAAAATATTCAATAGTTTTCAAACGTGTCATTAAATTCAGCTAATCGTCATTTTGAAAATATATATTACTGAGTTATGCAATCAGCCGAATTTCTCTCTCTTTATTTTATGTGGAAAGCATTTATTTCCACATATGTATATTCTTTTTGCACGACATGCTAATAACAATGATAGGTCTTTACTGTAGTATAATATTTAATTGATTTAACTCTGTCAACTCGATCGTTACAAAATAACTATCTAGCTCCAACAACTTCTCGATCGTCACCTTATATGTTGACGGAGGAAGCAGCCTTGAATCGTCTCTTTTGAAAAGTATTTACACTCTTTCGCTTCTTATTCAGTAATTAAAATAATTAATAACTTCTTCTCTCTTTATAACCATAAGTAATAAAAAAGTTGGAGACATCCTTGAGATGTTTATTAGGAATTTATGCAAGTTGCCTCTCGATAAAAGTCAAGTACCGTTGCATCACCTGATTAATGCAAGCTTTTTTACTTGTACCTCGCTGCACACACCTGGGCCTATTAACCATAATACGAAACATTCGCGCTCCATTTGATTTCATTTAACAGTCCATTTGATTTAATTTATCCCGTGTACGGTGGTCTCTCGGTGCCTTGAACGCCTCAGATTCCTGGATAATAATAAACGTGACGAATGAAATATACGCGACCTGATAGCTCTTGACTTTCTCGTCTAATTTCTTCAAGGTCTCCTGTATGGTGTTGAGCGTCTTGTCGCTCGTCTTGTCTTCGTTCTGCATCTCGCTGCTGTCGTTGCACGTCGTTGCGTTGTCGGCCTGCGTTCTAAGCTCCTCGAATCTCTTCAATATCTCCCGGACGCTCAGCTTGCTCCCGTCCGCGTTTTCCTCCGTGATGGTCTCCATCTTCGCTACCTTGCTACGTTCACCGTTAGTGCGCACGATGATCTGCTCGCCGTCGTAAAACTCCTGAATCAAATTATCGTTCGTCCTTGGCTCCTCATCCTTCGGCTTCTGCTGAACCGGCTTCTTCTCCCGAGCGTTCTTCAAGGCCGCGGTATTCTTGGAATTTCTCAGCTCGCAGCCCTCTTCGATCCTGAGCTGCTCGATAGTCGGCTGACGATCGTTTGCTCGCACGATCGGCTGCAGGAAGGTCTTCTGGTCCAGCTTAGACACGTCTATCCTGGGAATATTTTCGTACTCGAACTTCTGCTGGCCGAAGGCCTCCTTCCTGATGTTCTTGTTCACGTCCAGATGTTCGGAATCCGGCTTCTTCTTCTCCCTGCCGCCGTCTTTCGCGAAGAACTTGATGAAGCTGCTTCTCTTCGTCTTGGGTTGTCGGTCCGAATGAGACGCCTTCTCCAGAAACGCTCCGGAATCATCGGTGTGCCCGTATTCGTCGCTGCTCAATTCGGACTCGGAAGATTTCATCAAGAGACTATCGGGAGAGTTCGTCTTGCGCTCCTCGTCGGAGAGGTTCCTCATTTCGTGCCTGCCTATGAAGTTACCTTTCTTCCGATAAGCTAATTTTGAGTCTTGGATCTCGTGTTTCCAGTAACCTTCGTCTAGACGGCTGAAGGGACTCTCGGGGGTCGGTCTGCGTTCTCTCGGATCCTTTCGAGGATCCAAGACGTCCTTCCGCGCGAGATCGCCGAACTCGAATTTGCGCAGGAACTCCGAACGACGCACGATTCGCTGCACGTTGCTGAAGGATTTCGGCTCGAACTTGTGAAACTCGTTCTCCGATGACTCGGAATAGTCGGTGAACTGATTCAGAATGTCCGGACGGTGTTTCTGTCGACGTCTCAGCGTCGTCGGCAACTCGGCCCAGTTGCTGACGAGTCTCCTGGAGAACACTCCTTCGGTATCGGACACTTCTCTCTCCATGATAGAGCTAGAAGAGAAACCCTTAACGGAAGGCATGAATGTCGACGCTTAGAAAACGCCTGCAGCTATCGCCACGACTCGTACGTGTGCCAGTTCGATGCCGTTCGACTAGTGAATTCTGTACCCCAACCTTTTCTAACGCCAAACAATCGTAATTTCACTCGGATCTTCCGAAGGATGTAGATCACGGATGAAGGACCGTCCGCGGAACATCGTGAGAAAACGCCCGGAAGAAGAAGACTCTCGTGGGACCCTCGTCGAAACAATGCGCACTTTTAATTATAATTACTTCGCGCCAGCGAGACTCTCCTCTGCCACGACGAGAAAGCTTTCATGCTTTCTTGGAATCGTCGCGTCGATCGCGTGGTCGCGTGCCTCAGATTTTCGTCTTTAATTGGCGGTTTGTTCGCGAATTTCACTTTTCACTTATTATGTCCGAAATGTCGATATTCGTATCGAGTTTCAGATCACACTCGTAACGAGGTAACGGACTCTCATTGATGAACGACCGTCGTCGCGCGACGGCCGTTGGATCTCAACTGGGGAGGAAGAAACAACGGGCGAGGTCGATCATGATCTCACTTACGCAAGTGAGCCAGGCCCTTACGACCTTACTCGCGCGAGATCGTTAGCGATCGTGCGATCGCCGTCGCGTCCCGTTTATCATTACTCACCGCCGCTGCTTTTACACGGAGCGTGAAAGGCACAGTCTCATCCGCGGCGGAATAATCGTCGCTGATTAACTATACATTCGATGCGGAGAGCTGCGCGTTAACGATCGGCAGTCATTATCGTTGTGTTAACCTTGTCGGGATCCGCGAATTACAGCTGCGCGACGCCGAGAGTCGAAAGTCTCTCGACGAACGGCACAATCATCGAGTCGTTTTCCACTGTATAAGAGCTAATGTAGTCAAGTTCTTAATGTTTGTCCATCTTGTAAAGTCATGTAGGTATGTTCCTTTCGATATCTTCTCTCGTTCAAAAAAATTGCGCTTCCGTTTCCTTATAATGATATCAGCTTCGCTGGTTAAAGGACGAACGTCGAAGGAAGACGTAGCTTCGTTTCAGAAGTATTCGTTAACTTTTCAAGCACGCGTAGCGCGCTGTGAACAGGAAGGCGCACGTTTCCCTTAATATCTTCGAGTTAGCGGATGTTCCTCTCCGGAAAATTAGCTCCGGAAGCCCGAGAGAGAGAGAGAAAGCCACTGTTATTTCCTGCCGTCTCGCTTCGCGTAGCAAAATCGGATTCGTTTCTTTGCGCGAGAACAGATTTGAATCGGCGGGACTTTTCGCGCTGAGTTTCGGTCCTCGCGCGGCTTTCGCCGTCGTATGGGACACGCGTGCGAGACTCGCGGGCACGCTGCTACACCTGCACGGCACGGCGGCAGTCGATGAACTGAAGAGCCGCGGCCGCGAGGCTTCCGATTCCAAGGTACCGCCGTTCCCTGCCGGCTGTATTCTGTTAGCCGATGCCCCTTCGGAAGACGGATATCTGGGTCGGGGCCCCACCACGTTCCCCGCCGCGGTATGCGTGGCGCATACGCTAGGCATGGAAAATCATGCTGCGCCGCTCTTATCGGAGAGACGCTCTTTATACCGCTTCGATCTTGTCCGATCGGAACGAGTATAATACTTACGTTCCCGATTGTCGAGCGAGATACGCGTTTCGAGGGAAGCGTTTACGATCGCCGGGACCTGCCCCCCCCCCCCTCGTTTGAACGACAGGACCTCCCGAGGTCGCGGGTAAATGTCGAGTGGCAAGAAAGAAAGTGTTTATCTAAATGCGGCGGCCTTTTTTTGCTTGCCATCGGCGAAATTAATGAAGAATACTGATAAAGTGAAAACACTTGCAGATACACGTATCGTCCCAGTTTCGCACCTGTTATTATCCACCTTTCTCGGCGGGGGGGGGGGGGAAGGGGGAGGTCTTAATATTAAATTTAAATTTCAGTGTCTCTAGAGTTTAATATTCTCATGAGAAGTCCCTTTTATTATATCGATAATTTAAAAACCACTGGCGTGTCGCTCGAGATATTTTTCCTGAAGAATAAATTTGTTGGTAAAAGATCGCCACGGATGGGAGGAAATCTTTTGTACGGTCTCTATAGCTGCACGATTCCACGCGACGACAATGCGCGCCGCGAGCACGGCAATGAAATAGAAATCGGAACCGGAAGAGGGAGGAAAGGAGTCGGAAGCGATAGCTCGTTATACCGGATTATTGTGATTTGCGGTTCAATGGGGATCCCGTCCGCAAAATCTTCAATCCCACGCCTACCGCGCGCGATACGGCTTCACAGTTTTTCCCGTGTCCTCGTCTATTAAAAAGCAAAACCCGGGGAGTGTTTTCGATGTCCCGCGGAAACCGCTTTCGAAGTTCACACGGCTGTGCACACGGTCGATGCACCTGCGCCGCTAACGGAAACGACCGATTATCCGCGGGGCCCTTAAAATCCAGTCATCCATAGTCCTTAAGTAACTTTTCGTGTACTCAGTCTTTTCAATCCTTCAAGTATTTCAATTGCAATTGTTTTATATAACTATATAAATGACTCATAAATAGATTTATTTTGTCTAAATTTTGTTGCAGTTCATAAATTTGTATCATAAATATCTATAACTTTTTTTAAATCTCGTCCAGATAATACTTTCCTTTCGAAACACTTTCTGTTCGAAAATGCTTGCGTTTTTTTTTTATTTCAAGAAATTGTTGAAGAAAGTTCCAGTTTTCGAAGACTGGCGTTCGATCGAGTGTCGAGTGTCGAGTGTCGAGTGTCGAGAAACTCGAACCGATATCAGTCCCCGGAGAAATGGCACTTTCTCACTCCGCGTTCTTTCCGTTTCTTTCAGAGCGACATTTTTTTCGCACGCGGAAGAAACGAAATATTTTCCGCGATCCGGATTGCGTCGCGAGATTCGTTTCTTCTTTTTTTCCCCCCCTCGTCCGGAATTTAGAGAGACCGCGGACCGGTCGAGCGACAGCGAACGCGGGGGAAAACACTTTCCTGCTTTTACGTTTTCTATTTACTTGCTCTTTCGTTCCGCAATTCTAGCCGCTACGAGATGTCACGTGGGGGACACGCGGAATGCGCGCGAGGCAGTGAAATTGAAATTGTTGTCCTCCACTTTGCGCGCTTGCAACACGATGCCTATTACTTTAATGAAAGGTGTTTGTTGGCTCCGGGATATTTGATTGGACGGTCGGCTCGGCAAAGACAGCGCGATTATATCGAACCTTTATCCGCCAAGCATCTCCACTATGCATGAGTATTTTTATCTTCCGCAAATTTCTTTCACATATAAGGATTTTAGTATTTTTCTGATTAAGAAAAGTCAAAAAAGTTTTAAAATTTAAATAATAGAACAAATATTTAACTAAAAACATCTCTCCAGGATTATTATTGCTATAATATAAACATATATGATAAATTACTTTATCTCGAAAAATTATCCTAACTCAGAAAATAAGTCGTCCGAGGATAACGTATAATAAGCCAACTCACTTTATGCGACAAGTCTCAATTATACAACTACATGTCAATTATATGTTTGATGTTTGATGCGGAATAGAAACGTTTATCCCGCAGAGCAGCGTGCATAACACCGTTGAAAAATGTGTTACGAAACGCGCTTTTCATAACTGCAGTAGCGACTTTCTTAATAGGCTTCTCAAAAAGGAGAACATGCAAATAAAAATTTAATTTTGAATGTTTCAACATTTCTGTGCCTTTGCTCAAGAATCGAAATTACAGGGGAATGAAGGGCGCGAAGGAGATTTAGGCTAACGTGGCAGAAAGAAATAATGAGCACCGTTTCGCATTAGCAATTCAAACCACTTCCGGTGTCCGTGTTGGCGTGAGGAGAGCAAGCTGCCGCCTCCGGTAAATACGAGTTGCTTGAACTGAGAATCGCCTGAAAGAAACCCAAGTATCCGCGCTCTAAATCTTTTTTTTTATCGAAACTCTCGTCTCGTGAAGAAAGATGCAGAAAATTGGAGTAGCTGCGTTATTTGACGATTAAGAAATTATCAGGCGGTTTAACTAGTTTGCGAGATAAAAATACACTATTTTTGTCGCACACTTAATTCCGAAAGACGTAAAATGAGAATTAATCTATATAAGATTTTAATGTTCGAGTACTCTTGATTTCACGCGAAACTTACTGTTTTCAATTAAAATTAGTAATAATAAAAGAGAAATGTCAAAGATACAATGAAATTATCATTCCTTTGTAATGCAAAAAACTCTCCTCAAGAAACGCATTGGACAATGGGAGTCGCTATGCGACTAATTAAACCGGCTTTCTACGACTGCCGCGGCTGGTCTCCACGCCACGCGATATATGTTTTCATGAATACCGAATCGCGAATTTTTACGCACGGCTCGCAGCATTCCTCCGTTCCGATCCTTTGACATCATTCCACATCTTTAGACGCCGCGAGGAAACACATCAGACTCGTCCGTCCTCCAACGTTGCGCGAAACGTTGCACGCACAGCGCACTCGCGATTACGCGCGCAGCTCTTCTTTTTACCGTTATATAATCCGTAATGGAATTTTAAATTGCATGCATGCCTCAGTAAAGGTTTCGTTTATTCGACAATTATCCCGACTGACGGAAAACTTCAATCGAGGTATAATTGGGGGAAAATTACTTGATTGTCAACGACGTGAAAGTAAGATAACATTGAAAGAGTTGAGGGAATTGCGACACGACAACGTGCCTTCTAGGTTGTCATTTATGGATGGTATTCGCATTCCTGGTTTTTAATACAGAAACGTAATTGTACGACACGTGTGACATTGTAACAAATCATCAACGAATGTCAGAGATTAATTGAAAATTCGATTCGACGGTTATTTGCCTTGTGCTCTCAGCTTTCTCTTTCCCCGAAAGAATAACGATCTCGCCCGTGTGATTTAAGAGCGAAATCTTGAATGCACATTAAAAATGTATCGGAATATACGTATATATCGAAAAATTTCAACAAGAATCTGCAGCAAGAGCTCCTCTCTGCATTCAGTCATCGGTATTCGGGAGAACGTCCGTCACGCTGAACGAATCGGCTTCTTGAATCGCGTGCGGCGACGATGCATGCAGGTGTATCTGATGAACAGGCGTAGCGCGTGTTATAAGAAATCCGATCTCTCCGTTTGCACAAGACGTAAAGACGAGTCTCTATCTCTCCTATTTCTCTCGCGCTCTCTCATCCGAGCGCAAAAAAGCATTCTGCGTTCTGCGGACTTAATGATTCACTATAAAGGATAGACTCGATCTCGAACGGCGTTTAAGACAGAGATGGAACTTTTACCTTTAAGAGCGGTTGCCTGCGTCATCTTTGACACAGCATCGGAATGCAAAGATCAAAACATCCGAGAGATTGAAATCTCCTCTTTTTTTTTTTGGCAATGATTACGACGGAAAGAATACCGGTTTGCAGGGAATCCCCGACGGCATTCTCGCGGAATGTCGACATCGCGCAGTTTGGGTCGAAAAATGAAGAAGCGTAAAAGAATAGAAGTAGTATCGAGCGCGGCGTCCGTCGGCGTGATGGATCGCTGGTGCCGACGTTCTCCGATGGCGAATAGGGGGAGAGATAAAGCGGGGAAGAATGAAGAGAGACGGCAGAGGAGGCATTGGCCAGCACATATGACCGCTCACTGGAAACGCAATTTACACTAGGCGTTGCCCGCGGATTGCCTCGTTACTACCAGGCTTGCGTGGCACATCTCGTTTGTGCCGTTATCGTTTACGCGGTCGACCATCGCTAATTGGTCGTGGACGAGCGCGCGATGGCTCTGACCGTCCGCGGAGGAGACACAGGATCACCACTCACCAGCCTGATGTATCTGCCGATCATCTCCGCCAGCTGTGGGGCGCGATTCGTGTGCAGAGGCAGTCTGACACCCGACGCGATCTGCAGTACGCACACTCCCGACCTGGACGAATTCACGGAGACAATGTCCTCCAGCGGCAGGGTCTCCAGGATGATCAGGTCGCCATTTAGCGTGCGCTTGATCAAACGAAGTCCCTGATGCGACACCGCCACGTGTTGTGTCTCCGGGTGTTGAGGACCGATCTGCGGCAGGATTCAAATTGAGATTACTGAGAATGATGAAATAATTTTTAGATTGTTTTTCGGTCAGCGTTTCTCGGTCAGAGCGTTTATCGACCGACAAAGAAAGAATGCTTTTGAACAATTTAGAACGAGCATGAACTTACCGATACGGGAAATATTCGGGCGAAGTATAACGGCCACTGTTTCGCCATATCCACGATATTTTTCTTGATCGTGATCTTATGTTGCGTGCTCTGGAGATTGTCCAGGGTGACGCCATAGTTGTCCAGCATTTTTAGCATGTTCTGCCGGTCCTCCTTGGTGATTCTTATGCTGGAGGTCGCAAGGACATCGTACGCGACCTGGCAGAACACTAGGTGCAATGCCAGGGGGCTATTCAGCGTCTCGTTAGGCGCGAAAACCTCTTTCTTGACTCTCAAGGTCCACGTGACTCTGTTATATGTGAAATGCGCGTTGGAGGTTTGCGGGTAGAGCTTGGTATTCACCACCTCCTGGACCTTCTCGATTTCCGGCTTGTCCGCCGGTGGTAATACCGGCTTGAGAAACTCCGGCCACTCCTCGATCTCGATCCTCTCCATCTTGTCGGTGCGGTGGGTTGAAGCCACGCTCGACCGTCTGTCCACGTCCCGATTGTTGAAACTCTGCCGCGCGACGGTGAAGGACTCCCTCGTATTCGGGATCACGCCGAAGTCGCGCGGCGACGGCATTCCGAAGCTGTCGCGGGATTTAGGAGACACGTCCCGGGTCATGCCGAAGGGATCGCGCTTCCCGGTCGATCCGTCGAACGCGTACTTGGAGTCAAAAAGCTCGGAGTTGAGGTCGCGGCGCGAGTCGAAGTCGGAGCTGCGATCGCGCACCGAACTCGCGAGATCGGTGCTGTCCTTGCCGTAGAAGTCCTTGGACTTGTCCTGAGCGCGAGCCTTGTCGAAGTCGTTTCGGTAGTCGTGACTGTCGCGCAAATGCTGCTGCGACGCGAAGATGTCGCGGCTTTGACTGAACATCTGATTCTTCGGGAAGTGATCGTAGGTCTCGGAGTCCGGAGACGTGCGGAAGGAGTCGCGTGTTTTCGGCTCGATCGGCGCTGGCGGAGATCGCGGCTGAGGCACACCGGATTGGCTGGAACAAATCATTTGCCGATTTTGTTGTTTAACGAAATGCATTTGTCATATGTGATAAAACAAAATCTTCTCATATCTCTTGAATTTTTTTTTTTTGAAGGATTAAAGCGTTTGCTATTTTTAATTTAGAATAATTTTCAATAATGTTTAATTTGATGCTGTTACCTGTTACTGTACACACTGCCGCCTCTTGGACTCGGGGGCTGCGGCGGCGTGACAGGCGGCGGGGGCGGAACAGGCCGTTCCATTCTCTCGATCTGCGTCCTCACCACCTGAGCTTGCGTCATCATATCGGTAGTGCCCTTAGAAGTAACGCTCTGGGTGTCATCGACAGTGGAAGCATAATCATCCCACCTGCCACCTTAAAATTCGAATTTTTTGATTAGATATATGTCTATACCTAGTTATGGCATTTGTGACTTCATAATGCACGACAAAAGATCTAATTACCCAGTTGTTGTTCCAACAAGAGCTTCCTATTATCTTCCAACCGTTTAACCTTTCCGTCCTCTCGCGGGAGAGCGGGTTTCTCAGCCGTCTTCGTGGATCTCACGCTATGATTCGCCGTTACTTTCTCCAATCTCTGCCTCATCTCCGAGCTGAGTTTCAACTTCCCTATACTTCCCGGCGACGGTCTCTGCGCGCCCACTTCCAAAGCCGACCTGCGAAAGAATCCGACAGTTTGCATCATCGCTCTTTTCAGCTCGATATAAACGCCGAGAAAGAAGCGTGATGTTAATTACTTCGATTTCTTCTTCTTCTTCTCCCCTTCTTCTTTGTACCCGTTCTCGTGTTTTGCTGCGGTCGCTGATGGATGCGCGATCATGGACCGATCTTCGTTGCTGACGATGTTCTCAATCTCGAATTCTTCCCACTCGACACCGCCTTCCGTCGCAGCTTCACCATCGCCTTGGTCGTACTCCTGATACTGCGGCGTTATCTTGCGTTGCTGTTGTTGCTGACGCATCTTGAATTCTATGAAGCTATCCTGTCCTTGATTCTCGTTCGAATCGCTAGGCGGTGGCCACCTATCGAGATAAAAAGAATTAGTCGCCTGGATTAGCGATTTATTGTCAATTTGTTGGATTTTGAACTCACCTCCATTTCCCGATACGCACTGTCTTTGCCCTGCCGTACGGATCGAGGAACGGTCTAGATTCGGAAGGATCGTGAGATTCCAAAGGTGGAGGCATCGGCGGGGGCGGTGGAACACCCTTGTTATTGCTCAAACTTGAAGGATTGCTGTCAACGCTGCTCTTCCGGTTCTTCAACTCGCTGAGTACGTTAGTAAAGTTGCTCTGTATGTTACTTTTGTTTAAATTGGCTCTCTTCACGTCCGCCTGTGCCGATGACGGCTTCCTATCTACCACTTTTCGATCCACGCTGATCTTCCGCGCGTAATCGACGCTCGTCTTCCTGGCGGCCTCAGCATTCTTTCTGGGCGGACTCTGCGACCGGTGAATTTGAGCCTTTACCGTCATCGTTTCCTGCCGATTCGTTGGAGTGGAAGTCAGCAAGGGGGTTCCCCGTTTCTCAGTTGACCATAATTCGCCGTCGTCGGGTTCTCTAAATGAGACCTAATCCAAAAAAGATTAGATTAGAGAGTCCTCGATTAATTTGGAAAATTATTTACAGCAAGGTGATTTGCAGGAGGATTGATTTAAGATTAAAAAATTTATTCGGAAGAAAGCCGCGGCGAGAATTGACGAATGAGACATTGTTTGATCAGGTTAGCTATAATCCCGAATATCTTCCTCGATTTCTGCTAGATGATAATATGTACATGATATTTCCGTAGCCGTAGGAAAGCCACAAGGTACAGCGTAAGTTAGTTAAAATCAGTAGATACCTTGGAGTAGCGTCCGATAGAATCATTGGGCCCCATATGGGCACCGATTGGGGGGGCTGGGGGAACAAGATTCATGCTTGAGGAGCCAGCGGGTAACACCGTGCTCTGGAAATACACACCCCATACCGCAGTGCGGCTCAGAGACCCATAGGATATCGCCCGGAACGACGATAGATTCGTTGAGAGTTAGTTTTCACTAAGCGTGCATATCGCCGATTTCAGTTACCGATGACGGATCATCGAGTTAATGATAGTTAAGTGACCGTGAAATGAGAGCCGCGATGAACCTCTTGCAACCGTGCTCGACATGCAACGTCTGCCTCTGATTGATTTACCGTGATTCAATGTTCAGGAATTCAATATTATCTGTTCAAATAATATAAATCAAAAGTATATTTAAAGAATTAAGCATCTAAAATCTTAATCTAGAAGATGAAAAACTCTTCTAGATAGATTGTGTTCAACAATTATAGTCTTAATTTGAATCACGATAAAAGATCAATCCATTAATCATCCTGTTAAATCACTTGAACCTCGGATATTAGACTTTGTACAGATTTCTTGCCTTCTATCTTTCTTTATTAATTTCTTACCGGTTGCTGTGTCGAGTTTTGCGGGCTTTGGACCAACAACTGCTGCAGAGCCTGATTCTGTGCTAGCAGCTGCTGCTGTATTTGAATATTCTGCGCCATTGCACTCTGCAGGAAGGCTCGCTGAAGATTCTGTTGGTACGCCACCATGTCGTTGCTCTGTCCGGGCGGTGAACTGGGGTACTGTGGTAAGCTAAGCCCTTGCATGCTGTAGATCGGAATGGGCATGAAACTCGCGCCCATGTTCATGTTGGTATTCTGCGTGGAGGGGACCTGCTGTGTAGGGCTAAACATGGGCATCATCATTGGCGGTGACATCATGCTCTGCGCGATCGGACTGAAGTTGAAGGCCGCGTTCTGATTAGGGATGTCCATATTGCCGCCACCTTTGATCTTTTTCGATAGTTCGCTCGCGCTGATATTTACATTTTCGTTTCTCGCTATCATCTCCTCAACGAAGTCATCGACCGTGACTATTTTGGTAGCTCGACTGTCGATTTTCTGTAGATTCTCGATAACTGTTTGGTCGCCGGGTGGCTTATTGTCATGTGAACCTTTTATCGAAGCGGCCAAACTGCGGGCATCCGATAGTTCGTCAAGATTGCCGTCTAACACGGGCATAAAGAGCTCGTCCAGAAACTGATCCACGTCAGAAGCTTGACTGGGCACTCTCACGCGTCGCACGTGCGACGCCAAGGAAGGCGCTTCGCTGGTGTCAGACATGGCGGACGATTTTATTCCGTATTCACTCTTCTCGATGTAAGCGCGACTAGACTGGCTTCCCGGCAGCGCGCGTTTGCCTGTAAACGCGAGAGGAATAATCAATACGCGGTCGATACGGAAAAATTGGGTTGCATAATTGCCAACTTTCTCCACGATAGAAATTCTCTAAGTAAAATACGTCTTACGTAATTAACAGCGAATTATCGTTGACGTCATGACGTAATGCGTATATGCTATAAAATTTTTTTAAATCCCTTAAAACATGATAAAAAGATAAGATAATAAAGAAGAATGAGATTTCTTCCCGATGACTTACCAGGATATTGCGACTTGATGAACCTGGACTGCGACCTTATGTAGCTCTTATCGTCCTCCGATCTTCCGGTTTGACTAACGGACTGAATATCCGGGTATTCAAAGTCAATCGTGAGATCCTCCTCCTCGATGTTGGGCTCCGTTGTCCTTGTAACCCTGCTGTACTTCCTCTCTTGCGTGATATCAGTACGCGTCATGTATTCAACGTTACTGACCGCCGGAGTTTCGCCTATTCTTTCCAAACTGTGATACCGTTCATTCAACTTGGACGAAGAGAGCCCGAGATTGGCGAGTTTTACCGGTGAAGATATGATTTCCGATTGAAGTAAATTGTCTAAACTTCGGCTACGCTGCTTCTCCTTTTCGAAATAGCGGTCGTTCAAAGCGGATTTCCTCGACAACCCCATTTCCGTCGTGGTGTCCAAAATGACCTCGTGCGATTGCTTTCGTATCTGTATGTAATATGTATCATATTTCTAGACTTATTTGGTAAAAAAATTATTTATTAAGTTATTAAATATAGGATTGAGAGAAAAAAACAAATAAATATAAAAACAACAGTCATACGCAAACGTATTGAATAAGTGACTTTTAATATAACAAAAACATATTTTTTAAATAAATTTCTTAGTTTACGTAATTATCTTAGAATAATTGGATGTTATAATTTGATTTAATATATCTTCAAAAAATACTATGTATTTAAGTATTAGTTAAATTCTTCATTTGCTTGTAAAAAATCCCAAGATTAATTAAACTAATACATACGGGTGGTTTTACAACGGGTGGCTGCGGTGGAGGAACTGCCGGTCGCCTGGGTACCTGAATCTCTAACTCAACAGGCTTATCAACTGGTTTTGGCACTGATTTTCTTTCCAGAGGCTGGAAGGTTTTTAAAATAGGAATTTCCATTTCTTGTTCCAACTCCCGAATAACTTGGACGTGCTGGAAAAAGATATTCTATTATTTACAATACAAAAACAACAATTTAACAGCCATTACTTCCATTCTATTGCATTCTCAAGTTCATTATCCCTTAAGAATCCTCTATTAAGGTCAACGCTAAAACTTTCTTACTTCTCGTTTCTTTATGGATGGCAGACTGTTCTTGCGCTGTTCCAAGAACATGTGCTTGGCGGCGGGGAAAGCTGGCGCCAATTCCATCTCCGAGATCAAGTCCAGGACGTAGTCGAAACCGTTAGTCTCCGTCACGATGGCGTCCGGGCCGTCCAGTTGATTCCAGAGCGTGATGGTCCAGCCGGTGTTCTCCACCCCGTGGTTTCGAACCGCGAGATTGGCCAACTCTTCGCATGTGGTCCAGGAATCCATCGCGCATGTAGTTGTCTCACCTATAAGAAAAATTATCGATTACAATGGAGTTTTCATGGTAGCACGCTTTATTTTTACGAATTCGAGATTTACCGTCGTAGAAACCAACGTTGAGCGCCATATTTACGCGATTTCTGTTGGCCCGCCATTCTAGGACGCACGGTGGATAATTCCTAGGCACTTGGTGCACCGTCTGCTGATTATTATTCATCATACGGTATACCGTTCTCTCGCCTTGCAACAATTTGCGTTGACAGTAAGCCTTGTAACCGTCGTAGGCATGATCGGAGACGTATCTGATTAAAGAATATTATTAATTAGAGATAATTGTAATGTATCGCGCGTCCGGTGTGCAACAAAGACAACTTACTTCAGAAGATACTTGAAGAGCGTGGCACTGGGCTGGAATGCCGACAAGCAATTGGACAGCAGCAGCCATCCTCTCTCTTTGTTGGCGTCGTTCTCGTTCTTCCAGGTTTGATTCGCCAACTGGCACAGTATCTCGTCCCTCAGCTTCTCGTTCACGATGCCTTTGTTAACGATGTAGTCGCCCAACGCTTGTTCACGTTTGCCGTTGAGATTACTCTCATTCATGAAGCGCAATATCATTTTAAAGATCATCAGAGAGTCCGTGTAATCCTGATCACGAGCCTTCGCTAGGAACGGCGTCTTAATCGGCTCGCGCTTCATCCCGAATATGTGACTCTTGAAATAAATGTTGGTGAACTTCGAGAACTGATACTGATCGATGTCGGGCGGCAGATTGTAGGTGTAGTTCATTGGGATGACTTGGCCGACGACCTTGAGGAGATTCCGTTCGGTGTGCGTGGGTTGCCAATCTGGAAATTACAAAAAAATATATAATAATCCAAAGAATGATTTGTGAAAAATATGAAACACGTCTAAAGACTTGGATGAGTTTCATGATATTGTTTTAATATTTATTTTGGTAAAAACGTACCATCGAGTTTACTGTAAATAAAGGCCAGTTCTGCGGGAATTTCCAAATGATTTACACCGGCAACAGCTCGCGAGGTCCTTTCCTGTTCCTCCCGTTGCTGCTTCGCTTTCGCTCGCTCCTTACTGGCTCTCTCGATTTCCGCTCTCTTCACCATCTCGTCCTTCAATATCTTAAATGTCTCTCGTTGCTTCCTACCTCTGTACAGTTTCTGCGCCATCAGAACGCCCTTCTTCATCGCACGGAACTGCTTACGTTCACGGTAACCGCGATACACCGCTTGTATCAGAACTGTGCTTCGAGAAATATTGAGGAATCTTCTGCGTGCCAAGAAGCCTCTTGTGTATCTGCAACAGAAACCGTTAGAGCGACGTCCGGGAAAGGTTCACACATTTATTCACATTAATCTCACTATTTGTAAGAGGCAGCTGTAGTGAAATAAATTGAAAGAATTTATTTCTGTGAGACATTTAATCGTCACAGAGAATCATGTAATATATATAATTAATAAATATATATTATATATAATTAATATAATTACGAAATTATATAAATATTCTTCTGCATCTTTCTTGCATAATTTGACACATACCTCTGGACTGTGATGGCCGCTCTCTCCAGAATCAACGCTCTGTTATATTCTAGGGCTCTCTCCAATGATTCGCGTAAAAACACTCGTGTAAGTCCGAGCTGATACTGCGACTGCGCCTCTTTCGGAGCCGCTTTATCCAAAATTAATCTGCAGAGCTCCTTGTTGGGCGCTCCCCTAGGCAAATGCGTTGAGACAAGATATCGATACCGATCTACAAAGTGTCCGAACAGAAGGCGAACTGGGTAGCCAGTTTTCCTGATGCGGATCGTCTCCAGCATGCCCGTGTATCTTAATTGTTCAAGCACACAAGGCATGTCGAATTTCATCGGTGCCTTCTCGGTGTTCGGCTTGATGCAACGAACAAACCATGGATTACATCTGCAAACAAAAACTTTAACTGTAACTGTAGCCAAATCATGACAGTAATAACTATTACAAAACTCAAAGAGATTGATAAAAATGTCAATTAAAATGTTTTATTTAAACCTATTAGAGATTTTTAAAATTATTTACTTCAAATTATTAAATTATTTTGTCGAATTAATTTACATTTGCAATTTTTGTAATATTGCACGACAAATTTATCGTTTGAACCTGGAATGCTTACTGAGACATAGATTCTAAGAGTTGCTGAAGACTATCGTGAAATCGAGCCGAAACAGTCGGGGTTCTCGGCTTCATGGTGACAAATCTGCCATTCGGTTTGTTCATAGTTTTATTAGCTTCGTGAGTGTTTCTGACATGCTGGAACATCTTGCTAACCATCTGTAATCATCATGACCGTGTTACCGCATTGCTGTAAGACTCCTCCAGCCTAACAGCATAAACTAGATACGAACTCACCGAAATCTTGCTACTGATCAGCAACTCGACTACATCCGGTCTCAAGGTATCTCTGTTCTTGTCTAAAAAGCCCTCCACATTGTACCAGACCTGTCCGGCGTAATGCCTGATCGCGAACTCGGCGGAGTTCATTCTTGGCCTGGAATACAGTTCGCTCAGCGCGTGATTGTAATGGCATTTCTCCAGGAAAGAAAGATCCGTCGCTTTAGGGAAGTTACTCTCATCGTCCAGCAGGTGAAGAATGCCCACCGGCTTTTTCGCGATCAGGTGGATGACCGGCAAGTTATCCTGAAGCAGACAAACGGACAATCAAATTATTTCTACGACTCATGTGCTTATGCTCTAGCTTATGCTAACACGTTTCGCGAAATTTTTATGCTACGAAACAATCATATCGCCCAAATAAACCTCACCGTATAGTTGATGGTAGTCCAATCGATCTTCTCCTTCGCGTACTCCTGTTGCTCGAGCTTGAAGATGTGCTTGTTGAAATAGAACTGCAGGTTCTCGTTCGCGTAGTTGATGCATAGCTGTTCGAAACTGTTCTCCGTGAAATTTTCGAAGCCGAAGATGTCGAGGATCGAAATGGCGGCCGTCTGCTTTGTGCCCTTATAGACGATATGGTTGACGCGCGCGACTAGCCACGAGAAGAGCGAGCTGTATAGCGCTTTCGCGAAAGCGTCCCTGGCATCGAGGGCTTGGTCAATATTCAAAGCCGTGAAGACTCTCTCATTCCGTGCTTCCTGCGACGATAAACAAACAGATTTATGTCTTGTTAATTTGATGATAGTCGGAACAATAAGAATGTTTACTAACAGATATTTAAAACCATCGTAAACTTGCTTTTAAACATCCTTATAATGTCTCCTCGACATGTACATGAATTATGGATTTAATCGTAGATTAAGGAGATTCAAGGAGTGAAAGATGTGTACCGAAGTGAAAACTTACTGTCGTCTTGGTAGTGAGTGCTCGAATGATGCCATCGGAATTTACTTGAAGAAGGTGCGCCGCCCAGCGTATTTCAGCGTCGGAACCGACTTCCACGCCTTCCTGGCCGTGCCTCATTTGCTTCCGGTGAAAGTAAACGTTCCCCAGATGCAGCACGCTGGCTAGAATCTTGAAAATCGTGTCCTGTTCCTCGGACGAGAAGCCGAGGACCTGCATGGCCGACAAGAGCGCCTTGAAATCTTGCACGTCGCTCTTGCCATCGATCTCGCAGTTTCCACCCTGGAACAAATGCGGAAAAAAACTTCAATATAATTTCATTATTATCTTATTATTAATTTTGCGATATGACTATCCCCTTTTCTAAGTTGAGATGCAGGGAATTTTGTTGTACGTTCGCGCGCACACATACCTGGTTTAAATAAAAATACTTGTCCGGTGTAAGCAGGCCGTATTTATCCCTGAGTTGCTGGTCGAGTCCAGCTAGAAGTTCATAGAACACGTGGTAGTTCCTCTCCTCCGAAGCCTGAGTTACTATCCTACTCTTTTCTAGAAGGTATTGCGTTATTCTACCGCCTATGATCGCGCCGCTGAGAAATAGAAAAAGTGTTTGCGTGATGTGGCCACCAACAGAATCGACGAATTTTGTACTTCATTATTCTTTAAAATGTATATATTTTTAAACATTACTCACTCTCTGAAGTGAACCTCCAGGTATTTCCCGAATCGACTGCTATTGTCGTTCCGCGGCGTTTTTGCATTCCCAAAGCTCTCCAGGAGCGGCGTCGCTTCTAAAATTTGCTCGGTAACGAGATTATTCGGCGCGCGATTGACGGCCGCGAGATATTGCATCACCAACTTCGTAGACTCCGTCTTCCCCGAGCCAGACTCGCCGGAAATGACGACCACCTGATTGGCACTGGAGTTATTGGCTGCAGTCACCTGACTGTACGCGGAAGAGCCCACGGCGAATAAATGCCTGCAAAATAGAGTAAAATGGTAAGCAAGACTTTTTCAGACGTAAGTTGATCAAAATACGACCTAAGTTGCAAGACTTATATAAAAGCGAGATAAATGTTAAGTAATAAATTAAGTATTGAGTATTGTTGATGTCTAAATAAATCGTTTGCCATCGACAAAACATATAGTCTTGACACAGTCTTTACTTAATTGATGTTTACTTAATCATTAGTCAGTATTTAATTTCGTCTTAGCATTTTATACAAAGTTCAAAAAATAAAGGGATTTAAAAAAAATGTATTTTAACCCTCCGTCCCCCCCCTGGGTCTTTTTGGGCACAAGCGAAATTTTGAGCTGATCAAATATCTCCGAAATAAAGAGAGGGCGAGGTCCGGCTCTCCTCCCTAAAAATAGTTGTTATTAGTGAAAACTCACTCGCCAAGGGACGCCAAGATCCGGCAGGCTGGACAAAATGGATCCAGGGGGGTAACGAAAGCAGTAAAAATAACGGTGGTGACGGAGGGTTAAGTATTAAAATAAAGAAAAGATAAATCAATCTTTAACAAAATTTGCCAAAATAAGGCAAAGGAAGCAATAGGGCTGAAGGACAATCAAATAAATTTTATTCTGGTATCAATCAACTAGTGAAACGTTTCACTCATGTAAAACGAGAAGATTATATAAAGATTGGTATATTTTTTCTTGTATTTTAATACACTTAATATACTTTTTTCAAAAATTAGATAAAGAAATTAATACTAACGGTGGAAGTGTACCAAGGATTCGTCCCTCGTAAAGCTTCACTTGATCCAATCCGTAGATGTCGAACATTTTGTACGGGTTCACCGCCACGAGGATACTTCCTGTGTACGTCTAAAAATTCATCGCGAACGATTATTAAAGCCAGTTATTAACACTTAGGAATAAATAAATTAAATCGACGGAAAACACGACGTACGTAAATTAATTCCTTGTCGTAACGGATCTTCAGGTTCCATAATAACGACGCCTCGTTCAGATCCCTGCAATTTATTCAATTTGTTTAACACAGGTGCGTGATAATTACGCGAATAGACACGTGATAATTTCGCGACTTACGTCAACTGAATCATGTCCTCCACACCATTTTGACCCAAGTCCTGCCTGGGCTTCACTCCGCTCAGGTTGGTGAGAGTGAAGACTTGCGGCTTAAACACATAATTGTATGCAATTATTCGTCGTTTTTCCGCACGAAGATCCAGAGTGGCCGCGGCGGGCTTGACAACATGCATTTGTATAATTTTGATGACAGATCACGAGCCCGCGATCGCTCGGCGACACTTTCTTTCCAATTTCTAACGGCGCAACAGGGACACGGGGAAATGCCTAAAGACGTGACTTTCCAGCTGAAACGAATTTTACGATCGTTCCTGCCACATTTTCTCGCCGCGGCTTCTAAGGAGAACGTCCGATAAAAAAAGGAAGATTCGTGCGAATTCACATAAGAAGCGAGAGAGCCACTCACGTGAGACTTAACCGGATACTAGCCCGTCTGCGTTTGCAGTTGCTTCCCCATTGGCGCCGGCGGTAGCAGTTATTTCCGGCAGATTAACGAAGTTTTAACGTTATATTTCAAAGAAATAAAAAAAATTTTGTGTTACTATTTACCATAAGATTTTTGGGACCGTTCTATTTACGGGAAATAATCGCGATAAACTAGAAAAGTGTAAATTATAATCTATCCATTTTGAGGCTATTCCTTTCTCTCCTTAAAAAACCTCCTTAAAGTACCTACTTTGATGCTGAATGCTGATACTTTGAGTAATGCAAGCTGAGGCAATGGAGAATAATGAAACCTTCTCAAATTTTATAATTCTGATTTTCTAATTAAACAAATGGATGTCTCCATTGTTGCAAAATGTCGAAGCTGTTATTTCTAAAAGGAATACGAAAATTTGAACTTATTAAAACTATTATTTATTACAAGAAATTGTTCAGGATGCAGAAAGACATATTGTTGACTTCAGGATTCATAAGATCGATTTCTAATCTGTCAGAATCAAAATATATTTCTAGTATGATTTCGAGATGCTATGTGGTCATTCCATTGGCTGTGGATGGAATCTTAAAAGCATCTAAGAAATTTACACTTAAGATGCCATTAAATACAAGATCGGATTGTGAGTACCGTTAAATGTACGAGTTTACATCTCCCGTTAAGACATCCTAATACCTATTTTTTAAAGGTGATTGGCGTGCATTACGCCAATGCGAGTCGTCATCTATAATGGGACACCGGTGAAGTGCAGTGCTGCAACTGATGCACGACAATGCAACGTGGAGAACACAAAGTAGGCGGGCAGGAAAAATTGCGCGTTGTTAAACGACTCGCGATGGGTGTCGGTCGCATAATGAAGCGGGTCCCTCGTGTTAATGGAAACTACGACGTGTGCGAATAATCGTCCTCGCCGTAACTTCCTTTAAAATTCTACCGTCACCCACGACCGGGAGATCGATGACCGGTGCGGCGCGGCGGCGGTGCGATTCAAGGCCCGGTAGCTCGAACTTGAAAATTGCGCGCGCGCGCGCGCGCGCGCGGGCGAAGGACGAAAAAGTGAATGAAAAACGTGGAAACCAGATTGACGCGGACGCCGAGCGCACGACGTGAGAGTTGCCCCTCTCGTTCTCGCCTAATGAAACGAATTCAAACGCGCGAGGGTCGCGCTAGAAAGTCAAGAACCGACGAGCGGATCACTCGGCTACCACGCACTTGCTCCGTTCCTGCTCGATCTGACGGCGGCGTTTGGATTGCCTTAATCGCTTGACAGTCGAGCCAAGTTGAAGCGCAAGTTGTCTTCAGCATTTAGCTCCGAGAACTAGTTGGACTATTTTATATTTCCAAATGTTAGTAATCGAACGGTAAAATCAACTTTAAATACATTTAGATACTTCTTTCGGAAAATTAAATACATAAATAAATTAAAAGAAGAAACGCAACATTTAATTAAACACTTTGGTGAAGATAAGTGAGTCAGGTACAGTACATTATTATATTTTCAAATATTAGTAATCAAACGGTAAAATCAACTTTAAATGCATTAAAGTACTTGTTTCAAAAAACCAAATTTAAAATAAGGAATGCAACACTTAGGCAAACATTTTGGCGAAGATATACGTGAGTCATACGTGAGATAGGTTGGCTCGAATGACGTCGTTTTTAGAAAATTTAAAGTGATTGGTTGCCTGGAGCTGCGAGGTAGCTGCGTATTGTCGATAGAAAGGTCTGTTTACCAATCGAAAGAGTACGTCTGGCCTATCTTTTCTCAGCTTGAGTTCTTTCACGTCTACCGTTCGTAATTATACACGGTTAAGATATGGACGATTAGTAAACGCTTTCTAGACAGTCTTATCTTACCTTGCCGGCGATCACCGCTTGGACCGAAAGTACATTGGCGGCTCTGTGGTATTCCAGAACCTCGCCTGGCAGCACATGGCCGACACCGGGGTCGAACCACACCAGTTCACCCTGCAAATAATATCATTGTATTTCAAATTCAAATAAGCGATTTAATAACACAGCTTGCTAATATTTCAATAACTCGTGAAATTAATATACCTTCTTCAAACGTAATATCAGAAATACCTTTTATACTAAATACTCAAACTATGGCTTTTATACAACTTAAATCAACTCCCACTTGCAATAGAAAATTTCTTGGTGTCCAAATTTCAGTATAGAAACTAATTCAGAACGCTGCGTTGCAATTTCACTTAATTGTAATAATAACCAGCATTTCGGAAAATATATATAGATCATTTTAACTTCCTCGCTGATCATTTAAACTACGATAACTTGTGTTTATATGCATTTCAAATATTGCCGCGGGAATAAAATAGATTTTTTTTTTAAATTAAAGCTTCGCTACAACCGAATATTTTCTTGAATCAATCCATAGACAATTCCAAACCGTTTTCATGTTCCACGACGGGGATCCACGCGCCACGGAAGACGTTTGCATTCGCCTCTTTCCGGTGCAGAAACCGAATATCGACGACGACGTGTCCGGAGAGTTGGAACGGGCGCTGTTCGCGTCGCTGAGCGCTCTGACGTGCGTCGGGACACGCGTCGCCGTCTTTCTCACGTAATTCGACCTCTCTTTGCTCTGCTTCGTCAATACTCCGCTGGTCGAGGGTCTTCTCTGCTCGTCCGCGTTCCGCGCCGGCGGATTCCCCGTCGACGTCTTCCGTCCGATCTTCATGTAGCTCGGTAACGTCGTCGACCTCATCCCCGTTTTCGAGCCTTCCACTTGTCCTTTCGTCAACAATTCGCTCTGCGACTTCGGCCGACATCTCGCTTGCCTCTCGCTGGTCCACGTGGAATCTCTGTGAGGACACTTGTTACGGGACCAAGAGTCCGTCCTTGAATCCTTTCTCGCGGACCAGGCGGAGTCCGCGCGACAAGCCGTCCTCCTATCCACGAGATCGTTTCTGTCCGTTTTAAAATTACGCAGCCGATCGATATCCGCTCTGGAGACTAATATGGCGTCATGCTTAACCCTAACCACGTCCTGATCTCGATCTTGGTGCATCCGTCGCTCCAAGGAATCCATTTGGTCCACGTTGCCGATTATTCTGCGCCTAGAGATCGTTTTGTCGATCGGCTCTAGTCTCTCTTCGTGAGAAGCTTGCCTGGAGGTTTTGCGCGCGACCTTGACATAAATATCGTCACGAGTGACGTCGTCCGCGCACCTGGATCGATCAAGCGGATCGGGAACGGGATCTCGCAGATGCCTGACGACTTTCGTCGAGGTGTCCGTGCGTTCTCCACTCGCCCTCGTCCTGGAAAATCTCGTCGGAGTGCCCGAGGGAGTCGCGGAGTCGCGCAATGTCGCGGCGCCAGTCGGTAGCGATATTTTCCGTCGCCGAATCCTCCCATAGATCGGCGCTTCCCTTCCGGCAGCCTCCCTCGTCCTCGAAGAGGAGTACTCCTCCAGTCGAGACGTCTTGGAGGCGTGCACGATCTTCGGCAAGGTCGACGGCCGCGGGAGATCACGATTCTCTTTAACCGAGCGACCGGAACTCGATCTCGGGAAACCCGAAGACGTCCTCGCGACATCCTTCAACTGCGAACTCGCCTCTATGCTCGCGCGACGTCGCAGGATATCCTGCCTTGAAACCTTCTTCAAGAGTGAGGAAGTGCCTTGACGTTCGGTGTCTTGACGAGTTCGTCTACCAATCGACGGCAACGTTCTCGGTCTTTTCTCGACCTGATTCTTCTCTGGGGTTGAATGGAGCGTCTCGTCGTCGTCCTTGACACATCTGCGCCGCAGGATCTCCTTCCTGGAGACCGCCAGGCCGCGCGGCACCGTGTAATAGGTCTCGCGTCGATCACCCGCGTCCGGAGATGGTCGCCAGGTGGAAGCGCGGCATTGTTGCCTGTTAACCGCTTCCGGCGCGCAATAATCCAGGGCGGAATTCGTATCTGGGTCTGGGCCGCTGCCGCTCGGATTATGCAACGCGCGTCCGCCGCGGCCGGCGGATAACGGTTCCGCGCTCGCGTAGAAAGCTTCCGAGGAGTGCAGCGAAAAGTGACTCCGCGGGGTCGACGATCGACCCACGGACCAGCGTCGCCGTTGCTGCTGCTGCTGCTGCTGCTGCTGCTGCTTCGCGCTCGATCCCACATTGGCCATCGCTGCAGCCGGGGATATCGGCGATCAGCCGCGCACTTCATGTGCGAACACGCCACTTGCCTTCTCGCTGAGAACTTCCCTCTTCGCGTAATCGCGGAAGACCTCGTTGTCGCCTGTATTGACAGCTCGGTTCCCTCTACCAGATTTTACCAACTTTCTACTAGCTTCGAACATTCATCTGCACAGTTGTCTCAAATATAATACATGCATTCGGGAAGGATCTCCGTTTACAAAATCGTGATTAATTTTCCTTGGTTGAGTATTCCATGAAAATAATATTTCATGTTCTGCTCACCTTTGCTTATAATTGCATAATACGCAATTCGCGTGATTACAGACGCACAATCGCGATTTCTACCGAATACAATCTTCGAGGACGTTCGCGTATGAATCTTTAAACAGAAGGGTGCGTTTATCCTCGGCGTTCCAGCTATTCCCACAGTTCACGACGCACGATTACGTGTACAAATATCTTACGTTTCTTTTCTTCTTCCCTCGTTTTTTTTTTAAACATCGCGTGTAGTATATGATTGCGTTTTTCCTCAGTTATAGCAACGTCGAGTTTTCGATTGCATCTCCTTCTTTCAAGTTCGCTCAATTTAAATAACAACCTCGTCGTAAATGATGGACGCGTGTAGCGTTTCAAGTCAATGCCCGCTGCGCCAACTCTCTCGGATACGCACCGAGGTATCGAGACACACGTCTTTCACTCGCGAGATCGTCAGGAGATTCGATGCCTCGCTTAAAATTGACGTGACGTGACGGCCGGTCGTTCAGGAAATGTACAAAACTCCACGCGAACTCGCGAATCACTCTGCCCAGTCAAATCGTGTCAACTGCGTTATATGATTCACACGTATTTACAATATTAATTATTAGCTATAAATTTACTCGGTCAAACAAAAATTTATTAATACAAGTAAACAGGGTGTGCCTTATAGTCATTGATATTATTTATTATATTTAATATTTACTATTTCTCTCTTTTCTCTTTTGTGAAATTTAATCACTCGTGCGTAACACGATTTTAACACCGTTTATCACACGAAAAAAAAGCGAAAAACCGGTCAAGCAGGTCGCGATCGCCCGAACGAGTCTTTAGTTATCAGTTATTTAGCTATGTCGAGAAAACTGCTTCGTGCGGCTACAGGGTCGCATTTGCGACCAGTGAAACAATGTCGCATAAAGTTTTCCCGTTTCCAATTGAAACCTGCGGCGGGGTCGAATATCTTCAGGATGAACTATATCGCCGGTCCGTCGAGACTTCACATTCTTCCACGCTAGCCTCCATCCGACGCGCCATTACCGTTTTCCGCCTTCCGTCCGCCGCGGGCTTTTCCCCGCATTTCGGGTTTATTTACAGCAGCCGCGCCGGCCGGGTCTTATCGAAGAGTCCCGTCACGATCGGCGATCGCGGCCTAAGTCGTTCGACGAGGCCCGCGCTGTCGCGCGCATGTTAAATTCGGCTTAAAGAAGTTAGGAGGCCACGCAGACGTCTATCGGGCTCATTGGGTCAGTCGGCAAAAGTCCGCACACGCGGAATTCGTTAACGGTGCCCGGCGGCGGTGTCATCCTCTTCGGTCGTCCCCCCGGGCCGTAATCCGCCGACTCACAAAATCGACCCTTTCGCGGAAGGAATGGTTCCTCGGGAGGGAAAGGCCCCCTTTCCCTCGCGAGGCCGAGGATGATCGCGCGATGCGGACGCTAGGATGTTCGACGCGGCACTGGAAGTTGCGGGGCCTTCCTTCCCTCTCCGCAACAATTGCCTCGGATACACGCAGTGGCGTATATGCAATTTTAATTGAGACACGCTAATTAGGCCGTGCCCGAAAGCGGCCCATATTTCCCCGATCGGACGCGCCGCTCTAATCGCGCCGCCGGATCGCATCGCGCTTTCCCCCGTTCTCCTGGAATCCCGCTCGCCGTTTTGTCCGCTACCTATATCGGTAGCGCCCAATCTCGGACGGGAGTCTTCTGCAATGTATATGCGTTCAAGACCCGTCACGCCGGGATTTAGCGCGATGAAATCATAAGCTACCGGCGCCAGTGGATCGAAGCGCTTTGGGGTGGAACCAAGCGTGCCTCTCTTCTTATATAAATTACGCGCTAAATACGCGCGCGAGCGCGCAACCGTACACATGCAATGTATACGCGCGTATTACGTACAGGTGGCTTATACGGGAGGCGCAGGAACGCGCGAAGGGAAGCTACTCTGCCTAGCGGCCGTGGCGAGTTGCAGAAGAGCGATAGAAATTGTCGATTGCGGAGCGCGGCGAGCGCAACCGCAAGATGGGACACGATTACCTCTTCTTCTTCTTCTTGTAGCAATGTCGGATTGATTTATCGACATTAAACAGATTTCCCGGCGTTACGTAACGTCTCTGAATTGTTTCGTTCCTTAAAATTGAAGAAAAAAAAAAAAGAGAGGAAACGGACTTGCGACATAATCGTTTCGTTTGAAAATTGCTCTCTCTTGCTAGCGGATAGAAGGCAAAATATATCCGGGCTATAAAAGAAGCACGGCACAGCTCATTAAATCTCCGGCGGCTTCATGTCTTCATTTTCGATAATGCCGCGGTTGTTTAATATCCATTTCAATTTCGTTAATGCCCTTCTACTACACTCGCTCCTCGACGTGAGGAATGCTTCCTTAATTATTCCGCCGCTCATTATCCGCGATTGGATGCGCGGGGAGCGAAGTAAAAGTGAGAAGCCGCCATTGCGCCAGCCCGCTCGCGATGCATTCCAAACGCATCCATCGCAAAAAAAAAATAACGTTAGCATTAGCCTCTAACATTGCTATAGTCATTCGTAGGTTATACTGCTAAATTTAGAAGCTAACGCGGATTAAGTCTTGTACACAGTTACATCATTAAAACTCACTCGAGAAAGCGTATTTCGAAAGCTTTACTGATGTCTCAAGATGCTTATACATTATGTTTAAAAGTGATTTTTTTAATTTTGCAAGACTTGTTTAATTTCTTTTACTTGAAACGTTTTAGAAAAGCACACACTCAAACGGTCGATACACGTTTTTTATTCTTCTCACTTCTTTTTAGAGTTTCCCAGCAACCTTAAAAAGTTCATTTCTCAGACCTTCAGTGTTTTTCCAATTCTGCAAAGTCGAGGACGATCGGCGCGCGGATCGATCGTTGACTAATTGTAAGCGTCGAAAGACCGTCGGACAGGCGTTGGAAAGTGGCTGCTGCGAGCGCGGCGATGCAATTGCGTGTGCGCAGATCATTGACTCCGCGACCACGCAGCGAGATCCCACCGCGGCGGTCGTGACCACGTAAACATTGTGCAATGCCATGACAATCCAAAAGTGACCGTCTTACGGTCTGCGAGTCTATGAATCTACGAGTGGGAATCGCAACGCCTTAACGAACGATTGACAAGCTCCGGGAACGACCGTTCTTCTTTCACAACGTCGTTCCCTTCGATTTCGCCGATATTCGGTCCGATTATAGACTTTCTTCGATAAAATTATCGTGTAACTTTAGAAACGCTCGGTACTTAATTCACGCAATACCCCGCAAGCGTGTTTATTATAGCCACGTAAAAACCACTCACGACGAGTCCGGCCTTTCGAGATACACAGCTAATAAATATCAACTCACCTTTTGCCAGTCGGCATACATCTTGGAACGGCGTTAAATCGACCTCCGTGTGAAAGTATCCGGCATTTTGTGTCAATCGGTCTGTCCTGAAACGAAACGATTCGGACTCATTATTTTGATTATTATCATTTGATTCTCAGCTTATAGATTGTCAGCTGACTTGGACGCGATACCGTTCGAGCTGTCCATCAGTTTTCAATGTCAGATATCTTACGCGCGTGCCGAGAAATATTACCAATCGTGTTTGTAACGGAAACATCGCCATCAGTGTTGCCGTCCAGTTATCCCTTCCAATCATCCCGCAACTTCCGGCACAGTTCGAGGAATGTTAATGTTCAGCTCTGAGTTCTTTATTTGTATAACGATATCGTATATTTATTTAATTGCTCAGAGTAGACAATTCTAATTGTAAAGTTAAAGTCGTACTTCTAGTTGTAAAAAGAAAGATTTTCTTGTCGCGAGAGATATACAAAGAACTTTTATTAAAATTCAGATAATCTTCATAATGTTACAACTCCGGCCTATGTCGAAGAAAACATTAGTTCGGCGCGTGAGCGCGGCTTGATATCGATCATAATTGCACGTTCGGAAATATGGGAAGTGTCGCAACGAGTATTCAGCTCCGCAAGATCGAGATACACACGACCACGCGCGTGTCTATATGTCTACGACGTGTACAAGATGCATACCTACTTAGAAATATCATTTATACCTTCCACTGTACATGACATCACTCAGCTGCTGCAAATTGCGCAAAAATAAGCTTGTTTTTTTTACACACATTAAAAATGTTTCAATGATTATAGAGCGGAAACTCCCCCCCCCCTCCCTATAGATACAAAGAGATCATGAAACCAAGTTACTTTCTCTCTCAATTCCATTAATTATATTGTCTCTTAGAAATTAACATTCTGCATATTCTTAACTTCGTCAGTTATTGTACTTTTACCACTCCTAACAATTATCATTTCTCATTCTCGTTATTTTAACTTCTTTAATTTTCAGACGATTATGTAAATTAAATTTTCAGGCTGTAAAATTATTATTTTCAAAGTCATAAGTTTTCTCATTATTTAGTTTCTTTATTTTTTAAATAGTTATATTTAAACACAAATTTTTAGGTTGTAAAATGTTATTCTCAAGGTTTGAGACGGCAGGCTCGTAAACCTACCGTGCAAGCCACTCGGCCCTGCGCTTCGCAGGTCGCGCCGCCGCGCCGCGCCGCGCCGGTCGCGGTGTGTGAGCGAGCACACACTCGCGCGCGTCAAGCGCGACGCGGATAAATCTCTACGGCTAAGGCTACTTCCAGTAAAAGTAGCAAACGGCCGGCGTCCTTCTCCGGCGTGCTCACCGCGGAATGCATTTCGCAATTTTATGCTAATTTTGTTAGTCACCCTCGATCAGCGGCGAGCTCGCGAGCGCGGCTGCGAGAGGACGCGTGGGTTAGATTCGACGGAGCGAGATACGGCGGCGAAGACAATGGCGACGACGACGGCGATTTGGCCTTTCGACACCGCTGACTGTTCATTGTCTGCCACGCCGCGATGTCTTCTATCGTCGGCTCTTTCGGCGACCCCGGCTCACCGGGAAACGGCAAAACTGCTAACCGGTTTCGCGAAACGATATTCGTGCCGCGCGTCATCCTCTTCTTCTGTCAACATGAGTGTATTTAGTGCCGAGATCAAGTTTCTCGTATGTGCAAGAGTCTCTAAACGTTTGTAACGGGAATTGGAGAGAGATTACTTAGAAAATTAGAATTAGGCGTTACTTTAAAATTGGAGAAAATGTTGACCTTCGTAGAATTTTAAAAATTGTTACTTCCGTCTCTAGAACAAAAGTTGAAATATAATGTGTATGTGAAATCAAAACAATTCTATTACGTATCAAATATATTAGAAATGCCCAGTTTCAATGTGATAGAAAAGTTTGAACAGATATATCTACTTTTAATTTTTATTTTAGTTATAATCTTCATTACTTAAGAGATATAATTATACATTATTTTTTTCGATCAATTTCAAGCTTTACTTAAATCCCCTCGCGAAGCTCTCTTAAGGTTAACGCATGCATGCATATTGCTTCACTATGTGCGAGTTAAGGGATAAAACCTCGAGAGATAATAAATCTCCCCCTTCTCTCTCTCTCTCCCTATTTCTCTGCAGCGACAATCTTACAGCGAGCGTTAATGGCGGCGAGAGAATAGGAACTTTGCGATGCAAGTTATCCAGGTCAGACAGAGAAAGCAGCAGCCCGGCCGCGCGGTGATACAAGGATCTTATGTAATTCATATAATCGCGCCTCTCTCGCGGCTCGCGGCTATCGAGGCAAGAGTCAGCCGGGAGATTAATCGTGCGTGATCCTGTCGCTCGTGCATACAACCGGCTTGTTTCAAAGTCACCGTCGCGTCCAGCCGAAACCGCTCGACCGGACCGAGACCCGCCGCGTTTCAAATGGGGCACGGTCTCTCGAACGATATTCAACCCGCGACCGACCTAGCCGATAAGAAAGCAGCTTTTAGGAAGCACTTTCTCTCTTCGAGTATTTTTTATTACTCGCTCCGTATCATTCACAATCGGACTTTCGTGCTACGCCATGGCGAACCGTTCGCGTGCGATTGCACTGCGTTTCCGCGGCGTCAATCATTTCCGCCTGTCCATAAAGAGACCATTACGAGTCTTTAGAATTAAATGAGATTTGTAGCGTCGGGATTTCTAAATTTTTAGTATCATCTTTTCTAGTGTCATCTCTCAATATTATTATTATTATTATCCGATAAGGAATAAATCTTGGGAAAATTGCAAATAATATTCGAGCATGTACAGGATTTTTAAAAAAGTATGCAGGACTTATGTGTGATAGTATTCACTCAAGGAGAATAAAAAAACTCCTAACAAACATGAATCCAAAACTCAATTCTCTTGAAGTTAGAAGCGATTTTTTATGTCAAAAAGTCCCATTCGATTTTAAAAGTCTTGCTGATCTATTTTTAACACCCTGTATATCCAAATTGCCAAATCTGTCGAAAACAGATTTTGCAAAGTACCCGCAAATTTTGTCTGCAGAATGCCGATGAAAATATAACAGAATTTGCAAATAGAATATGAGATCGGATTGACTGCAGAAACCGAGCAATTTGACTTTTGCAATTTTGTGAATGATGTGTTTAAACGTTTACGAAATGGTAGACTCCATTCGGCTTCTGTTGACAATCTTCTGTCAGAGTGTGTCGACAGGCTCTGCTAGCAGAACATGAGTTTAATGCAGACGCGGTTAATGCCAGTCTACCGCAACATTCCGCTCGTATTTTCTGGCATGCTGCTAACATTTCACCGAGTATGTAGTATTTAATTAATCTATTAAAATTCCAATTTAGTATACGCCACTATATATTTAATGCCACTAATTTTAATTCAGCATGTTATGTCATGTCTTTAAACTAAGAGCTTCCTTCCTTTTACTCTTTCAGATTAAAAAAAATAAATTTTGTAAATCAACTTGCGCAAATACAGCATAAAAGACTTTTAAATCTTCCAGCGTTACTAATGATATTACACGTAATATTACTCATGTAGAAATTACTATCTAAAGCAAAAATATATTATCAAGTCCACATACAGGTCTTAATGTAACTGCATTAATTTCGTGGTCGTACGCTCGTTTCCGCTTTCACATATTTCTATATAGAGTAGAAGGGGGGCCAGAGAGGGGCTGAGAAGTGTTCGTATTCTTTTCAATTTTCCGCGACATGGGTAGGCGCCATTAATGGGAGAACGTCGTCTTCCACGGTAGCAGACGGATGCATTGTCCTTGAATACTTTCGCCTAATCGTGCGTCGACCGGAATGTCGCGCACCGCGGCACGCCATTTTAAAGCCAGCCGCATGAACTTTGTTCCGACATTTGCGAAGCGAGACGGATCCGTCGCGGTACTCGAGTTAACTCGAGTACCCTTAATTAGACCCCGAGTCCCATCCCGCAAACGTTCTCCGTGGATCTGCGAGATCGATTTATATTTGTTCTGGTATTAACTTAACTGTTTCTCGTATTCTATTTATTCTTGTTACACTGTTCACATGATTACACGGTCAACAACGGACACGAGTAACGAGCCGCGCACGTATACGAGCACACACGCACACAAGGCTAAGCCAGGAGCTCGAGCTAAATTTCTTGATTCTCAACTGGCCTGGTGAGCTCCCGATGCATAAGAGCCGACTGCTAACCTTCGCTCGTTCCTCAGAACAGGTATACAGATCGGGAACTGAAGCTTTTTTACGTGCACACGCACACCGCATTATGTTTAGTCAGATCATCAGATGTATCTGAATTCCACCTTTTTTAAAATCCTAAAAACAAGCAATTCGACAGGTGCCTAGTGACAGATATTTAAAAGATAACTCTTGCATTGATTCTCTTCTTATTGTTAGTAGATAAACCTTTTGCTTTCCTTACAATTAACGAATGGAGATCGAAAATGTAATCCAGAAGTTTATTCGTGAAGATTAGAATTAGAAAGTAGAAGATTTTCACAGAGGTACAATTAATATTTATATCATTTTTTATCAACAAACAACATATCGTTGTTTCAAGTTTAATTCATATTGTGAAGAAAAAAAAACAATGCCAGAGATTTTATATTTCTAAATTTTCTATACATATTTTATAATTTATATTTTATATTACAGTCTTTTTTCTTCGAATATGTATTCATAATTTTTTTACTTTCGACTTCTAACATTGAAAATTATATCAGATGGTTCTCCATTATATATGTATATTCTTCTTTATTTATCTTATTATTGATACATAATATGTTTTAATAATATAAAATATACAAGATCTTCGTAAATATTTATTATATCAAATATTATATCAGGTACTTTTTTATTATTTATTATATCAAATATTGTATTAGGCTGCTTTTACAATAAGTGCTTCAATTTGTGATTTATACCGAAATATTGTCGTTGCTTCAACATGACGTCAGGGCAAAATTTTACGAAACACAATTATAGAAGCTGATTTCAAAATGAGTTAATCTCGTGTCATCACAGCGATATACCTATCGATTACGAACGCGATGATGCGGGAAACGTATCCGCGAGACGATATCGCCGCGACGGGCATCGATGTCTCCGGCGCGGCGCGGCGCGGCGCGGCGTCTTCGATACCGCTTATGCGAGAGAGATCGATCGCGACGACGCCGATCGCGGAGCTACTTTTCTCAGTATCGAAAACTCACCTCTGGACGTGTGTCGCCGTGCTCTTTGACAGGATCGTAGCACGAGCCAGGTGGAACGATCGAACCGGAAGAAGAGACGAATTTTCAGTCGAGTGACGTGACTGAAATTCCACGGGGATCCACGCGGCTCCGGAAAGGAATGCGGGAGCAGCGATTCAGCGAGGACGTTGGAACGCGCACGTTATTTCGCGGGGTACGGCTTCGAAACAGCGCGCGAACCGCGGTCCCGCCCCGTCGTCGTCGTCGTCGTCGCGATCTCTCAATTCTTTTTTATTTCTATCCGAGCGCGTCGCGGACGATCGAGCAACGACTGGCTTCCACGACGCGATTCCGGATCGTGGTATGCGGCCGCTCGACCTCGCCTAAGAGGAAGGTAGCTCGCGCCGCCACCATGAGGAGCCACCATACGCCGTGTTTGTACCGTTACGCACGCGGTATCAGGGTACAGGTGGATCCAGAGACCTGAGGAAACCTGTGGAGCGACCGGTTTACCTGGTACCGCCATCACGAGGTTTGAAACGTCCTGTAAATCGCCGACGGAACAGCAGCGTACCTATCACTTTCGGAATCCTGCGCTTCAATTCCATTCGAGATTAACTAAAAATTATAAATAAACAGCGAAGAGAGTGTGCACGTGCACCTTGGACTTTTGATTTTCTTCGTTGTACTTTTATTTTCTTTTTACATATCGCGGTTTGTCTCACGTTTTACAAATATGATCAACGATCTTAGGCCCGCGTGCAATGCGTGCGCGTGAAACGTGTCTGTGTGTAATGCATGTTAATTTATTCGCGGACAAACGTGTTCGATGAGGAAGTGGCTGCGAGAGATTTCACGTTTCGTTGGTCCAATGAAGATTCCTCGAAGTACGCCGCTTTTGGCTCCGCGCACGTCACATTGCGTGCGCCACGTTGCAGGTGCGTTTTTTTTTTCGCCCCATCTGCGTGTGCGTTTCTCAAATCAAAACGAACGTATACGAATAGGATTCGCGCTTGGCGCGCGCGGTCACCAGAATCCCTCAAAGAGGTCATCTAATCCGGGGGCCGTTGTCCCCGAAGCCTGATCGAACGAGACGGAGAATCCTTTCTATAAAAAAATCTCCGTAACTTCGGCGTCACTTTCGTGGTAAGCGAGTCTTGACCACTCGTCAACGAAACAGATGGAATTCCTGGCAATTAGAGCGAAGGGAGGGACCCGATAATAATCTCTCGAGAAATGCTGGGTGATTTAGAAGCTTTGACCTAGGCAATATGTCGTGCAATATATCGCACGCATACCGATGTCAGATAATTAAGTTTTATTGTTGAAACCGTGAAAGATTTGGATTATGTACTAAAGACAAAAGAATAAAAATTCGGAAGACACGTTATTATCTTAATGAGAGTCGTTTATTAATAAGTAGTGACCAATATGTGTATAATTCAGAATAAATAAATATTGATATTGTCAGTTATCGGATTTTATGCCTAATAATAATTTTTGGGAGTTATATGTTTTGATATTGAAATTAATATATCTTGTATATCAATATGATATTACATTTCTAGCTTTGGCATAGGACAATATTTCATGACCGAATAGTACCTCATCGACATAATCAAAGCGTAAAGCTTTATTATTTGCTTTTAATTATTCAAACTTATGTAAATGCAATGTTGCAGATATGAATAAAATAGCTTAAAAATATTAAAACTTTGTCTTTTAATTAATATATTTGTTATTGTTAAGAGACATTAATATAATTAATAATTAATAAAATAAAGGAATATTCTATATATAGACTTCTCCAGATATCCTTGCGAATTATTCTTAATAGCGTGTTTGTATCAGTAGGAAAATAAGTAAAAATAAATTATCAAAAGCGGCGCTTTGCCTCCTGAAATCCCGCTATGTTAACGGTCTAAAACGGAATTGTTTGTTTTGTTTACTTTTGCAGTTTTCGTGTGTATCACTGTATTTTATCATCGCGCACGAGGTACCTGCTTAAGGCTTATCCTCCGGATTTAGCTAACTTCTATCTAGCGAATGTAACGACGCCGTTATTTTTGCAGCAGGCATTCCTGATCATGTGACGAGCGAATTAAACCAAGTCCACCTCCGTGGACGTGATGGGAATGGGGGAAATGGGTAATAGGACATGCGTTCCACTAATTTTATCACCACAGTAACAAAATGTGACATTATTTACACATTTATTTAGAGCGTCACGTTTTAATTACCGTTAAATTCTTCAGTCTATAAAGAATCTCTGACAACAAACTCAAATTATAACGATGATTTAAAGAGAGAATACGTTAATCCCAAATGCATATCGTTTTAATTGCTAAACTTAAATTAGAAATTTTGTAAATTCCAAGTCAGGACAGAAGAAGGTAAGTATGATAATTATTTCTTACAAGGACGAAGTCAAACGTAAGCGATGTTGAACCTATTTCCTTTTAATTCCTATTTTATTCCTTCATTATCTCGAATGTTAACAAATAAATATTCGAGTAGTAATTAAGTTCCGATTGCCAATTAGCTAGCCCGAAATCTAATTGGTTACCACCGATCGATCTCTCAGACTCCTGTTCGCCGCTCAGCAATGCGACCGCATGCACCGTAATATCGCAGGTATGCGAGCAATGCACCGTAGGTTTTCCATTCACCGTTCCTTCGATTTCACGAGCGAAGGATACGCGGTAGCCTTCGACAATCGAAGGAATTCCTTAATGACGGTGATCAGCGATGCGTTTCCATCTTCAACCAGAAAAAAAAAACAGCTTAACCCGCTTTTTTTACTAGTTTACGGCGGTTTAAAACATTCGCCGCATCGAACGACGTTGAAGCAAGGAAATATAACGGACACGAAATTTCTAACGAAAGTACATTGTAGAAGGTAATGGATAACGCGAGTTGCATATGGATTGCCTCTCGCGGAGGGTCAACGAGGATCAAGATGGCTACAGTCTTCAGTCTCAACCGAAAATGTTGATATTAATCTCTTTTTGCAACATGAAATAACCGTGTTAAGGTGATGCTGGAGCCGTCTGTATAACCGACAAAATTACCATTTTCTATGTTATCGACTATATCTGTCCTTGTATAGACAACGATATAGACAAGGATAGCACGCTACATTGCACGCACACATACGCACGATGCACAACGACATCATACTTTTATATTACGCTTCCAAATCTTGATTTGGGGGGTTTATCGATGTTTTTCTTGTTGTGCAATTCAGGGAAGCTTGTTTTCGCGTTCGTATCAATGGTATATCTCTTGTATGAAACACATCTTGCGATGAGCTGACAGCTCGCCGCAACTCGAGACGCCATATTAAGATAAAAGTAGATAAGGAAATCTGTACTTCCGTAATTTTTTCTCGTTTTCTATTAAAATCGAAGTTTCCCTGAATCATTGATGTATGTATTGCAATTCTGGAAAAGGAATTTTAATTCTGTCAAATTAATACGACGCTACGTGACGGCAAAAAATGCTGGTAAAACAGACGACTCCAGCATCACCTTAAGGGCGGGATGCTGGAGCCGCAGACGAACTCGATCAGCGTCGATAAAGAAGTGCTCACCGATTCTTACATAAATATAATGAAAGTGAAATATAAGACAATTGCAATGTTATAAAGAGAATTTTATCGCAATGCATAAAGAAGTCTGCGGATGGAACTTTCCGACAGCAGATAAAGCAGAGTCATACTGTCAGTAGACGAAACAAATTTCGTACAACTCACTTACTAGCAGAAGCTATGTAAGTTGCAGCTATATTAAACGTTGAAAACATCACGTAACTATGTAACGTTCGAAGATAAGTTATTTATTGCGATCGAGAGTCAATGAAATGTAATAGAGTGCACTTCAATGTAATAAATCGTGTTTCTTTTTGAATATCATTGAAAGCTCCATGGACATCTTTTCTTTTCTATTGTTAAACATATGTATTACTTAAAAATAAAATTAATTATACATTTATATTATTTCAAGTCTTCGTAGATTTTTAACAAAACGCGGAGTACATCTTTTTCGTTTTTAGAAATTTTATATTATAATTTTAAATATCGACGTTCTTTTTTCTATTAGATCTTTATTTTTTATTTCTCTTAAATTTTGTGAATCGTTACGTAATTTTTTTCTGTATTGTAAAAAATATCTTGCTTTCTCGAAAATTACTATATAATAATTGGTAACTTCTCCTTTTGCCATCCATTTTTTAATAAATCGCGACTGTAATCGCGAGAAAACGTCACGGAACTCTTGACAGAACTCATCAGTTACGATAAAGGGTGAGATATGATTTTTTTATCGGTGGCTTTTCAAAGCGTTGCGTAAACGGTCGCGACGGACGAGCATATGTCACTCGAGTGTGCGATAAAATCAACACCGAATTACACTCAGCCGCTAAATGATACGAGTAAAGTCGGCAAACAAAAACATTCGCGTTTAAAGATGTCAAGCCGCCGTGTATTAACTTGTGCGCTGATGTAACAACGCTTGCACACACAGGACGAGCTAAAAATGAAAGCCGACAGAAACGAGAAGGAGTGAATACGTAATAAAATTTTGCTTGTCAGTTATTTAAGCTTGGTTTTGTCTCAGCAAGAATTCAAGCCTTTGTTTCTTGTCAGCGCAATACTAAAAAATTGAAAACTTTTGATGAAAAGTGAGCCTTCTCTGTTTCTCACTGAAGAACAATGAACTTATTCGAATTTACGATAAGATTTTTCAATTCAAATTCTTCCAATTTTTTATTCGATTTCTAAGATTTTTAAATTCGAATTTTTCCGAAGTCTCCAGTGAAACTTATAGCGATTATTTGTGTTACTTTAACGTTGCATGTAAGGAAGGAGAGACGCATAAGGATAAAAGTTGTAAGGCTAAACAAAGGGACGGGTGCTAAGTAGGTATGTGCTTAGGATATCGAGTAAGGATTTTTCTGCCGGGTTCCTTCGTAATTCTAAGAACGACGCGACGCTCTCTTTCGATTGATATGGATGAAGCGGCCCGACTTTTGATATACGCTCGATTTCAAATGGAAAATCATGCCTGGATTGGATTCGCACGTGAGCTGAAATAAAGTTACATTGTCGGGCCGTATATAGCCATCGCCATGCCACTTCGCCTTCTGTCGCGCAATATGCGCGCTGGAATTGTGCCGCGACCATTCCAGCGATTCACGCGAAATACCGTGCGCGTGACCTTTATTGTTAGGCATAACTTTCTCTATTACACTAAGAATAAAAAGTAATTGGATGAAAAAAATATATAGGTTGATCCAACGAAATATCTCATTCCGGGGTGCCACTGAAATATATACTTATTGCAATATGTATGTATGTATGCATGTATTGCATAGTTATATTTGAGCCAATCTCTTATCTACTTTCCGTTGAAATAGAAGCGTACTCATAAAAATGTTAGAAATACTTTACAGAAGTACAAGGTCTGTCAATTTAATTACCGGATTGACAACACTGCACTCGCATTGCGGGCGTTATTACGAATCTCAATCTCTACAACAGTGTGCTTGTTTCAATCACAGTACGGATTAACGCATTAAGTATAATTATTTGTATCAATTGTAGTATTTCAAAATCAAATGAATTTATTTGCTATTAAATATCTAATTGGTGAAATTGCATATGCATTTCAAGCAACGAAATGTGTCATTAGATCAAAAAATATTTTCAATATCATTGCGTTTTTTGAAACAAATATGTAGTTCTTGGATTACACTTCCTATATAATAGTATTAAGAGCGTTGTAGTTGAATCAATTAAATATTTTTCAATAACACAGATGCTATTGAATCAACAATTTTTTTATTCTCAGTGTAAGTGTAACTGGTTTTCCTCAGTTTGAGAAACGATACGAGGTTTCACCGACTTGCACTACCCAACGTTTCTCGATTGCAGAATTATTTACTATTGCTTGACTGAAATACACACAAATACATACACACCAACTCTTGTTTCGTTGAGACTATCCCAGGTAGAACAGAAAGTTACAGTGAAATTAAAATGATGGGAAAATGACTTAAAAATCGTCATTTTATCGTCAATAATAATTGGCAATCATTTCGACATCATTTTGCCTTTATCGTGACTTGCTGTCCTACTTGGGATGTTACGTACGGAAGTAACGAAATCAAATTACGCAAGACATCTGCAAGTTTTCTGAAATCTTCGCGCACCGCTTCGGTGGGGGTAAACCAATTTACTCATCCGCCTCTTTTATCTACTTTTCGCTGGCGCTCTCACGCGGCCGCTCTCACTTTATCTCAATTCTCCGTCCCGCGACTCGCAGGATTCCTTCGGAATGAATATGCACGGTAAGTTCGGACGAGGAGAGAGGGGAGAGGGGGGAGAGGAGAAAAAAAGAAGAGCGAAAAGATTCCGACAGAAAGAGAAAAGAGGGTCGGAGAGGGGGTGAGATGCGGGGGCGGCTTGGCCCTTTTGCTAACACTGTAGCCCCTCGCCGCAACTTAAATTGACTCGATAAAAGTTCGTGGAATAAAGCGCCACTATATCAGAAACATCTGCCAAACGTTATTACAACTTTGAATAAAGAACGTCGGCCGAGAGGGTGTCGGGGGGAGGAGAGGGCCACCTCCTTGTCGTCCTCGTGACGACGACGATATGGTGGAGCGAGGGGAAAAAGTTCCAAGTTTCGCGTACGCCGAAGACCGTGGGAAAGTTCGCCCGTAAATCAAGTCGTTATTTTAATTTCGCCAGCCTCGTATTAGCCGGCCTGTTTCCGCCATTTGTTTTCATTTCGACGATATCCTCGCCGATCTTCGACAATAATCTCGTAAAGGAGGGGTGTGGACCGAGTATAATCGGAGGGTGAGAGTAAACCTTGATCGGAAGAATTTTATTGGAATGAGGATATGTGATGGGATTAATAAAGATATAAAACTCTAAGTATAGCCAATGTGCGTTCGCCTTCCTTCACCCTTACGTGATATATCGAGATCGGTCCTCTTTCAGTATCTTCTATCAATAATCTAAATTAAAATTTATCACCAATCTAAATTCTCTTAAGGATAATCCCGCTGCGGTATTTTGGTGTACAAGAACAAGATATCGGTAAAAATGAAGAAATATAATTTAATTAGCGCGTTTCGATATCAACACACAGAGACAAAGACAGAGTCGATATTGAATATCTCTTTTCGAACTCAGGCGAAATTCTCTCTTAATACAATCTAATCCCATCTTACGATACAACTCTATCAATTTATTTCGACGCTCGCCCTTTACGGATTCCCTCTCGGTACTCGCGCGTCTCTCTTATCCCCGTAATTGAGGCAATCTCCATCTTGACGGTTTTGTTCGTTCTTCGCGCGGCTCGGCCGCTCCCTTACTGAGGGACCGGCTCATTTCGGCGTCTCGCGGATGCTGTGAAGAATCGATTAGCATCGTGCGAGAGCACCGTGACGCATCCGAGGAAACACGCTTTGGCGAAGCCAAAAGTCCGTTCCGAAAGGAATCAAAGATGCTAAAAATTATAGGGCTAAGCGGGCTCGCATGCAATCCTCTCTTTCTCTTTCTTTTTCTCTCTTTCCCTTCCCCCCCCCCCCACCGTTGCACGACAGGGCAATCACGACGGGATCAGTAGCATCGATATGCTTGTCTCCAAAAATTAAGAAAGTATACCTATAAATATTAAATCTAAAAGAAATGAAGATGTCAATAAAATTTATATATGATAAACTTTATAGATATATAATATAATACAAAACTTAAAATCTTTTTTCTCTTTTAAATTCCTGCAATAATATAATATATCATAAATTTGTCTTAGGAATCTGGGAATATGTTTTGGGAAGACATTACTTTTTTTTTTTTGGCTTGAACGCGGTGTACTGGAAACCAATATTCAAGATGAATCGAAAACGATCGATATCGCAAGCGAGGTATCTACCGACGCCGTTTCAGCGTATCCAAGTATCGCGGGCGATAATTACGGCGTGCGGAACGGCGTCGCGGATTAATTGTAACTGCATCGCAGCCGCTACCGATTCGCCTAATTAATTCGGTTACTAATGGCCGCCGCGGCGTCCTCGACTTACCCCGAGATCGAACGTGCCCAGCAGCGACCCAGCGGGCAGAACCGAATGGGAAATTCCACGGCTGTCGAGCGCGCGACGATGGAAACTCGTACCTGGAATTAAATTGTCAGAAATCTCAGCCCTCGCGGCTGATCCTCCTCTCTCCCCGCTGCGTGCGAGTTCGATTAATTCCGATCGATCCGAAGCGGGGCGGCGGCTTCCTCTCGATCCGCTTTCGAGCCCTTCGGCTGTCTTCACGCCGGAACGATCACGCAGATCTATTTCGATCGGGATCGTCTCTCGTCCCCCATAAAATATTCGTATTTATAGCACAATATCTTTAGCTAGGATAACGTGTCCTTTTTTTCAAACGTTCCTAAAAATTCTTCTCTCTTCTTTTATTCTAGTTCGATGTTTACAAACTGCTAAGTTGTACTTTATGTTTACCTACTTTAATTTATTTCGCTTAATTATAAATACTTTATTTAATTAAAATTTCAAAATTTTTAAATGTCGCTATTATTATACACTGTTGTAAAATTTTTGTAGGTTTGTTAAAAAAGGTCCTTGTTAAAATTGTTGTGTAAAATAATCAACACATACATGTGTAGATTTAACATATGCCTGCTATGTTAATTGAACTTAACAAATTTAAAATGTAAAATTATTAAAATAGTTTAAAGAATATGTTAAAGTAACACAATTTGAACGTATTTATTAAATGTGTTAAAATTTACAGAAAAAGAGCGTTGATTTTACTCTATAACAGAAGTAGGAATAAAAATTTACAGAAAAAGAGTGTTGATTTTATCTTGCAATCTTAACTTCAACATAAAAGTTATGTTAATTGTTATACACATAATTAACCTCAAATTACGATTAGAATTACATTTCCTTTCTGTTGAAATATTTTAACATAGTATCGGTGTTACCATTTAATACATCCATATTATGTTAAATTAACACAAAAATTTGAGTGGACCGTTTGGGACATGCGATTTATGTTATATTTAACACAAATTTTCCATAATGTCGTCTGCATTAAATATTATATTTATCATAACTTATTTTAATAATATTATTTATAGAAAAATCAAGAAACATATATCCGCATTTTTATAAATATTTTAATTAAAAACTTTATTTTTGTACCACATGAAGAAATATTATTTCTCTTTTTTTCATTTTCTTCTTCTTTCTTTATATTTTTGTCGATTGTTATAGCTACGGTTAAAACTTTCTATGAAAAAATAAATAAATTATAAATAGAATCTAAATATATACAATTCTTTCGACGTTCCGAGAAAATATATTGACGTTTCTAACGTTTTTTGAACATTTTTACCGATATTTTTTGGTCGTCAAGTTTTAAAAGGTAAAATTTATTTAAAAAGCAGTACGTGTTACTTAACCTTTAGAGGCCGGGGGTGGTCGAAATATCGACCACCCAAAAAACACAAGCTATTTGATGTTTTCAGGCAAAATTTGTGTGTTGAATAAGGGAAAAATAGTAAAAAAAAAAAAACTCTTTAAGTACTTTTCCCGCCCTCTAAAGGTTAATGTTTCACGCTCTTCATATGTTACTTCAGTAAGTACTTATAATTCCCGTTCACTCGAATGGTTTATAGCGCGAAAGAAGGACGAGGATCACTAACGTAACGTGTGGCACTCGTAACTTTTGCTTAAGCGTGTGTCGGAAATGGCGACGAAATAACGTTGAAATAACGACGGAAGTGTCGGCGCGATGACGTAAGCGAGATAAATGCCCGCTTAATGCGCGGACAAGCAATAAATCTAATAATCTAATAACCCAAGACCTTTCGACGAATTCTCTAAATATGTAGATTATATGAACTCAAGAAGAATCTCAACTTTAGAAAGATTCCAACTTTATGTTTCCTCATTTGCCACTGAAATAATTATATTATCGTATAATACTGATTCTGACATAAATAAAGCGTTATATGTGTGCATAAAACTTAACTTTACTATTTGTTCAATATCTCACTTTGCATATATTTGTATACGTGTGAGTGTGTAAGTACAAACGTATAAATGTGTACATATGTTGCTAGAGCACTGTATGCGCATTCTTTTATGTTCAACTATTCACTCTATTATCTTTCTATGTAGTAGGCGTTGCATCAGCAACCTTTCTAGCACCTCACATGCTTATTTGCATGTACAATTTCCTTCCTTCTTCCTTTCTTTTTTTCATATCATCTTGTATGTACGGAATCAATTATTATTATTATTATTACGACTATTATTATTATTATTATTATTATAGAACGTGTGATAAAATCATAATTAAAATCTTTCTAAGTTGAAATTCTTCTTGAGTGCATATCTACATGTTTAGAGAATTCGTCAAAAGGTCTTGAATTATTAGATTATTTGTCGTTGTCATGTTGCTTGTAAATAAATGGCTTAAAAAATGGGATAATTACAAAATCAGGATGGAACGATTAAAGAAATTAGTAATTACCGTAAAATAATTATATCCTACACAAACGTCGTTTTATCAAACGCATTATTTCGTCCATCGCGATACAAACTTTTCAGTACGAGCGAAGTATCTATCTATTGGTTTACCGACATTCACGGGCAAAGAAATCCTACGGGAATTCCCCGTTTTCGCGCGGAGTGGTGCTCGGAATGATTTAGTTAGCTCATTGGCGTCCGCCGTGCAGATCTCGCGGCATCAATAACGTCTAATCACCTCGGCGCGGAGTCGATCCTGCTCGGTCGCGCGGCTCGCAATTTCGTCCTCTAAACGTTCGCCACAAATCACGTGCCACCGTCCGCCGTCGCGTCGTGCGCGCGCGCGCGCGCGCGCGTATGAGCGCGATTCGGGAAGCCCCGTTCGACATTTAAACTCGGCCGGATTACGGTCCACCGATAATTAATCGCTATCCGCGTATCGCGCGCACGAACGGCCCGCGTAAGTGTTTAACATCGTCGAAACGGCCGAGCGATCGATCGATCGATCGATCGTCCGAGAACTTAATGGCGAGCCGAGCGACTCTATTCGCGTACTATTGACACATTTCGTTCGATTACGTCGAGGGATTTGACTTATTTTCGAGGTTTTTCCGAAAATAAAAACATTTTTACGTTATCTTGAAGTTTTAGATTTATCTAATGTGATAGTCTAAAATGAGAAGCATATAATAAATCAATATATTTTTAAATTTAGTTCTCAATTATAGCTGTTCTTATTGAAAAATATACCTAATTCTCTGTTTATAGTTTATTTCAAAATAATAAATTAACTCTGACGAAAATCCTGTATGTTTCTATATCGTTAGTTTGTGCAATAACTTTTGGTGCGTGGTCGAGCTATTTCGTAGACTGAAAATTACTCGTGCCTCGCCCTCATATTCTTGCTTACGCACCGTAATCGAGGGCGTAGTTCCTGCAAACATTTTCGCCACCCACCCTTCATCGGATACTCGATGCGATACTTCCAGGATCATTGCTCTTTGATCGGTTGGCTAGAAACGATAAGAAGTGCATATTTATTTCCAGGTGAACCGAAGCGAATAGCGGAGACGTGATGCGGAAACGATGCCTGGATATACGCGAAAATAACCGAGGCCCTGCCTCGTACAGTTCCGGTAGAAAATCCCGCATCGAGCGTGAAATTTTCATTCCCTCCTTTTAAATGTACCACCTCAAAGAGACTTCAAAATAAAAATAAAAATCGGTGAAGTTTGCAATACAATTCACCGTACGATTTTCTTACTCAATCACATTAGTGATCACATTATTCAGTTTCAGTTTTATAGTTTTTTATTGTTGGCTTTATTTTATATTTATATATATGTATTATATAATAAATTTTATCAACACAGAATAGTACTCTCCTTTTATATTTGAATATAAAGTTATTCTTGCACATGCAATCTTTATCTTGTAATATTAGTGACTGATGTGATATAAATCGCATGATATAATCTCAAGAATAAAAAGCTCGTGAAAAATTCTGCGGTGAGTGTACAGAATTTTTCATTTCGGTTGTATGCACGGTTTTATATTCGGAAGAGGCAGTCGTACCGCCGCACATCTTTCTGATCTCCAATCGAGCCGTCGCTTAGCGAAGCGTGAAACACATTTGCCCGAATCGCGGTGCCTTAACCACACGAGCTCCTACGTATGATCTGGATCAGCTCCTCGCTCCCTCAGCTTTCGCTCCAAAGAGGGATACATCGCATCGCGATGGCTGGTTCGCGAAAAACAAAATGATGAGAAAATGTGCAAGTGGCGAAATGTCTTTGTATAACACATAGAGTTTTATTAAAATAAAAAGATCAGATTTTAACTTATTCAAAAATTATTTGAGACTTTCTAGTTTAAAGGTCTATATCCTTGTCCATAAACAAAATAATCACTGCATAATAATTTTTAGAAGAAATAACTTTTGAGTTTTTAAGTCCTTGTTTAGGTGATTATTTTTAGTGCCTAAACTGCCAATGTACTAGTTTCCAGCATTACGTTTTGAAATAGATTAATTTCCATTTGATATATGTATAAATTAATCGATAAATTAGTCTCATCCTGTTGCTCGTTATCTATTTATATAAATTATTTTGCAAGTTTTAAGTAAAATCCATGAGAATTAGTCAATTCATATATTTATAATACCCAGCGTTGACGCTAAATATCGTAATCTTGAAAATAATACAAATTACATCTAAATTACTAACATTTGTAAGATGCGAGGCGCACACAAATCGCCCGAAGAAACCGTCTTAGAAACAATTTGCTATCGACAACGACGTCGTCGTTGGGGAATTTTTATCCGCGTAAACGATTTGCGAGCCGAGCGGCGCGTCGTTCGTGAGAAAGAGAGGAGATAGTACACAGCGCGCGACTACGAGCGGAATTGAGCGCCGGATAATTGTTTCGAACAATCCCGGGCGACGCTTTTCGTCGGTTCCCATGGCAACGTGAACCACCGCTCACCTACCTCCTCGTCGGCTGGCAATCGAAACTGTCCTCCGTCGAGCGGCGGGAAGGAAGAGGGGGAGGGAGAGGGGGAGGGGGGGGGCGCTACCCCTACCGCGCACCACGTTCGATAGGGGGGCCGTGGTAGGGAAAGAGAGGCGTAGGCGGGGCGAAAGTCGCTCCAAGAAGTTCTCGCGCTCGCCAGGATCCGCCTCTTCCGCTTTGCCCGTGCGGACGTCGCGACGCTCCGCTCTCTGCCCGAAAACGTTTCGTTTTTATTAACGCTCTCCTGAAAGCGGCCGCGAGACGTCGGCGGGGCGCATCGATCCGATATTAGTCGCTAATTTCGCGTTATTACCCCCGCCCGCGCGACCAGCCGGCTTGATTTTTCAGTTTTCATATCCTTCCACCCCTCGCGACCCACTTCCGCTGCTCGGGCTCGGCTAGGGACGTGGCTGGATGTTCGCGAACGACGCTCGATACTGATTTCTCGTCAGAATTAGCCGCGCTTATTTATCACACCCTCCCGAATTGCTTTTTGTTATCTCTTAACATATTTTCGTCACGTTTAACTTAATCTATTAGTCTTCAACCCCTTTCACGTGCAAAGTGGTATTTTACGGATAAGCATTTATTAAGAGCAGTATAATTAACAGTGACAAGTAAAATCAGCAGTATAAAAAAAACATTTTTACTTAAAAATACTAGGACGGAGCCCGGACGAAGATTAGGAGCTGCGATCACACGCTTTAAGTACTTTGGACTTGAGTACCTACTTGCGTCTTGTCCATCGGCTTTTGGCGGCTGGGAGCTTCATCGATAACTCGATTAACAGCCGTGCCTCCGGCGCTGGAAAATAAAGCAAATGATGGAAAGTAATTAATTTGCGGGGACAAAACCGGTAACGAGTTTGGCGCATGCAACCAAGCCGCCGAGCTTCTCTCACGCGATATCTCGAGTATTTATGCAAAGGCGATACTTGTGCAGGTCTGGCGCTAGGCCCAAACAGGCCCTTGCTACATACACTAATCAGTTATTTTGCTATTGTGATGATTGAAGTGGAACATTAGCGTTAAGTTTATTTCTAGAATTGTGTGCTTTCATCTGAGAAGTAAAAATATATTAATTGGACTAATTGTAAGAATTAATTTTCATCAAGAACATATTGCGTAAACAATATCTTTTCCTTATGAGACGGATTGAAATAACTAAAGCAAACCAATTCTTTCTTTTAGTTGCAAACGGCCAATTTTCGAATTTATCTTGCGAATGGAATATCCAGTCTTATGTAAATTTTTTTTATTAATTAATATTAGTAGTTGAAAACTTAAAACAGATAATTTGAGGACTAACTGATCAAAGGTGAATCAGATAGGTGAACCAGATATGTTGTAAAAAAACAAATGTAAAATTTGTTTTACCTTTCTTTTACATAAATCGATTTATATACACGTTTCTGTTATGAAATGCATAATTTTTACATTTGTTGTTTACGTGATCGTACATACTTTATTAACAAATACGGTTTTTTGGGCGATTTGAGCGCTTCGCATTTTACAAATCTAACGATAAATTATTATTTTAAATGTACTTTGTATTATAATTATATTATATAATTAATACTGTACTAATATAAATACTGTACTAATTGTATATTTGTATAATTCCTATAAGTCCAGCGATAAATGTAAATATTTTTTATATTTATGGTTAATGCCGCGTACCACAAATACATGAATTTACTAGATTTGATGTATTGGTTACAAAACGATTTATATAAGCAGACAACGAGTAAAAGATGTACTCGAATTAAAATGTATATTTCGTGCAGGACGAGAATCATCAGCGCGATCCGCATAACGCAACATAACGGATCCGTTTACGGTTAGAGCACGAGGATATACCAGCCGTCGTTTGCACAACAAGCTTCATTAACAGTTCTAATTGGGTAGAACCGCGATTCAGGATGATCGATGGATCATAGCCTCGATTCTGATCCTAGAGACAGAGACAGTCCTGTGTGTCCGTGTGTTCCGCCACCTTCCTGTCCGCCGCGCCGCGCGTTTTGCGCGGACACGCCGGAGCGGTTTCTGCAAACGCGGGGTGCGACTGGTGCGAGCCGCCGCGCCGCGGCCGTACGCTATGCGCGCTATAAACCATACGCGCGTTGTGTGATTTATGGTGGTAGGCATAGTGGTGTAATTAACGGCGTTCGTTTCGCCGCGATATAATTTGCGATGAAATCGGTGGCAACAACATAAACAACGCGCCTGGTACTCGCGAGGGGAGCGAGGAAGGGCTTCTCTCGCCCGGAGAAGACCGGAGGATGCTATCCGCCGTTTCGCGCATTGCCATCTCCTCGTCGCTCTCTCGCGCGCTAACGCGCTTCTTCGACGTCGCTCCATGTCGGCTTCGACGACTTACAAGCGATAGGAAAACAGAACGACCGTACGCGTTATAGATGAATTATAATTATAATATAGCGTGTGAAGCTCGATGTACTGGAAACAACTTTATCGCCGTAATTATCTTGATAAACTGCTCGAGAGCGATGTGTATCGGTTACTTTTATTTAGACAAATCTATGCAATAAATTATTAACGACGCAGCGCTTCTTTACGCACATACGTACTTAAGCTTGCTCGATCAATATGTGACTGTGTTGGACGATGGTCAACAAAGTAGATGTACAAAATAAGTAAGAAGGTATCTCTATATATCGTTAATAAATTATTACATGGATTTGCATAAAGAAAACATCGATATAATATCTCTGTCTTCAAGTAATTTACCTAATAATTACGATGACGTTATTTTCAATACATCGAAATAATGCTGTGTATGAAGTTGTAACGCAAACGCAGATTAAACATATTGCTCATTTTTACTTGCCTTTTGTATTTAAAAACAGTGAAATAATTTCCTGTATGCACAAAGAAAATAAGAAGGTATTTATATCGTTAATAAATTATTGCGTGGATTTGCATAAAGATAACGTCGACTGTTATCTTAAATAATTTATTAAGATAATCATGATGAAGTTATTTTCAATATATCGAGATAATGCTGCATGAAGTCACGACGCAAATGCAGATTAAACATATTGCTTGCTTTTATTCAAGGGCAGCAAAATAATTTCCTGCATGTGCAGAGAAAATAAAAGATAGTATAAGAGAATTTATATTATTAATAAATTATTGCATGGATTTGCATAAAGATAACGTTGACGTACTATTATCTTCAAATAATTTACTAATAAGATAATCATGATGAAGTGTTATTTTTAATAGATCGAGATAATGCTGAAGTCACAACGCAGAGATGCAGATTACTCGTCCTTATACTCGCCTCTTGCGTTTAGGAGCAGCGAAACAATTTCCTACGTGTATGCAGAAAGAACATCACCCGCCATATTTCTAAGTATCGCATTCCTCGCTTTACTTCGCAATTTGAGGTAGCTGACGTGCGTGAGTAGTGGGGCGATCTAGGGAATATGGGCGTGTCTTTTTGCCCTATCAATGCACGCATTGGCGTGAAACGGAAGGATTCTTTGTCGCTTCTTGTGCATCGTGCGTGAAGCGGAATGCATCTTAAATAATATGACGATGTGGATTTAAGTTTTTGCATGCCCAAGTTCTCTCCCCTATCTCACGAAAGTTTTAAAACTTTCAACTTCTAGAATTGATGGGAACGCGTCAGCTTTATTTTCTTTTAAATCATCAGTTCCTTATACAATTCTGCGTTTGAATCTTAGCGTTGCTTAGATTCTCAGCAACTCAGCTTCACGAATTTGAAGATTCTAAGTTCTCGAAACTTATACGAGCTCCAGCATCTTCGAATTTCAAAATCAACAATTGCTACGATTTTATGATCGGCTGAAAGACTCGAATTTAAAGATCTTATTCTGAAAAGTCCTGAAATCGCGCCCCCTTAGACGCGCGAGACTTAAGGCCGGAACACAATACAAAGGTACAGGCAATAGGAACAGGGAGTAGAGCAACAGAATGTAGATTTTCAACCAATCGGAAGCCGTATATCAATGCATTCTGTTCCTATTCCCTGTTCCTATTGCCTGTACCTTTGTATTGTGTTCCTGGCTTTAGGATCACGCCGTATTGGAATTCCTGCCGGCTGTGACAGGAAGCAATTCGACAATGTAAACAGTCTCGCGACTAATTAACTTGCCGCGGAGAAACTTTTGCCCCGCGAGTCGAAGAAGTATCGGGCGATCGCACGATGATTATCGACCGACCGAAATTGCAGGCTTCGCTGTAATTCACGGACACCGTGACTAATGGTTGTAATTAATACCACGCAATACAACCGGATCGTGCCGCGTACCTCCGGTAATAGGCCCGCGCAGATACGTGCGCGGTATACCTAAAGTGCCTCCTGCGAAAGGTGTCATTGATACGCCCGGTATTATAAGATCGTCTCGGGTATAATATTGATATACGAACAATCTCCTCGTCCCCTCTCGCGTCAGATATAAATCGACGGTATCGCGTGCGAGTGTGATGAACGATGCGAAAAATCGCCGGGAAATCGAATCGTTCGAATTCCTCCGCTTTCCGATCAGCGAAAAGCTGAAATTAAATATTTCCAACAGCAAAACACGTTGGCAATGTCAATTTTTTTTTATCATCAATAAAAATAAATTGCGCGACTGATAAAGGCTGGACGTTCATATCTGCGAAAATGCGAAGAGATCGAAACAATTCAATATCTCTTACAGTTTCTGAGATATTAACAGAAATATGAAAAGTGAGATTTTTTTTAGATGTTTTCATCCTTAGAACCGTCTATCAGCTGAAAATTGAGTTTACATGTGCTTTATTTCTGCAAAGTTCCAGATTTTTATAGGAATTTTCGGGTTGCCGGAGAATAAAAACGATAAATATTAATATAGAACAAGGCATCACACGTGCATCACCGTACTCGAGATTCGCGCGCGTGAAAGCGGACATATTAATTCACCGCGGAAAGACTGACTGAATCTCTATCCACGGCGTTCTGGATATTCCATTTCCACGTGGCTGCGGTGCCGCGGTGATATAAATGCTAATTCGTGACGGGCATCTCCGATCGACGCCGGCGGATTCCGCACCTAATTTTCCTCCTGCCAAGAGATCCGCCACGGCCAGAGACAGCTGTTCCGCGTCCGCGGGGAGTGCGAGGAACGCTCGTCGTTAGCGAATAATTCTCGCAGCGTTGCGTGTGGCTTAAATTAATGTGGCCCGATTTTCACTCCGTTGCTCGCATCCTTTGGAGAGGAGAGGGGAAGAGGGCAATGAAATAAAATAAATTCGAGTCGATGTCTGTCCGATGAAGCATATGACTGGTTCCATTGTAACTGGCATCGCTGTAATCGCTGTATTCCATGAATTAGCCACAAGCAACTTATAGGTGCATTTTGTTTTTGATTTTGTAAAATCTAGTTGTTACACAATTAATTGTTAACGCATGCATGTTTTCGCGTCGTTCGATCGGGTTTCGCAAAACGGAAACATGCTCTTGCCCGATTGAAACTATAACGGATTGACCAGACTCTGACTCGCGTGTCTCCAGGGGGATGGAATTATTACGCGGTGCGAGAACTACCATGCGAGGAACTACCATCGGATCTACCAGAAGCGACAAAGGGCTGACGCGCGAATATCGCTTTGTCAGCGCGGGATCCCGGGAGTATTCGGGGACCGATTGGTGTCACCAAGCGCCCGTCAGTCTTCTGGGGGGTAGGGGAGGGTATAGTTACGGCGGACAAAAGAGGGAAGAACTGGTTCCGCTTGGTTGACGAAACGATAATCCGTCGTTGACGGGGATTTCCGTGTCATTTTCCTAAAACCTTGTATGTGAGAATCTATAATAGAAGCACCGTAATACTTGCGAGATAGGGTTTGGGCATACAAAAATGGGGACTTTTTATTATTACGGTCGAGGTGGTCAAGGGTTAATGTAAGTGTATCGACAAACCGAGAAGGTATAAAAACGTTTTTAGAGGATTTGTTGGTTACACGTTTCCTTTACCACATAAATGTAATGTACTTACATAAAGGAACTACTAAATACACCCTAAGTGGGGTGTGTTGAACAATAAGTTCGCACCCACAGCACGCGCAGGGGTCCTGTCGGTTCGGGACACGTCAGCCAACGCAGCGAGTCCCCTCTCGCGGTCCTGTGGGACTTGTCCCGACCAAGTCAAGTCGAAAGATCGATGGAAACGATAAGGAGACTGTTTCTGATCAGTCGCCACGTCGCGTTACGAGACGCCTGCGATGATCAAATGTTAATTACGCTATCTCTCGATCTAGTCATCTTTGTTCGTTGTTCGAGCGAAACGGTTCTCGACGACAACTGGGTCGAGCAAATGTTTTGATTTCGTACATTTAAAGGAAAAATCCGTGTTGGTTTTCCATGGATTCTTGATTCGCGCGGTTCTCTTTGAAGGTTACCACTCGACGAAGCTTCTCTCGTCCTCCCCTTTCCATTATCACTCGAGTCAGGATCGCGCGTTCCATTCGAGTGAGACGTAAACACCTGAGAACGAAGCCGGCACCTAACAAGACGCAAAAATAAATTGAGAGACGCGAGATTAATGAAACGCCCGCCGGCGGCGGCGAGCACGAAAGGGCGGAGTGTAAAAAAGGGCCCGTAGAAGAAGCGGATGAAGGAGAGAGAGGAAGAAGATCAGAGAACCGATAGTCGGAGAGAGAGGGAGAGAGAGAGAGAGAGAGAGAGAGAGAGAGAGAGAGAGAGAGAGAGAGAGAGAGAGAGAGAGAGAGAGAGAGAGAGAGAGAGAGAGAGAGAGAGAGAGAGAGAGAGAGAGAGAGAGAGAGAGAGAGAGAGAGAGAGAGACATAGTGAATTTACTAGCTCCGTCGCTTCGGTGGAACAGCTGTTCGATCTAATTTATTTAGTGTTAATCAATTTGATCGGGCAGCTTTGGAGATAAAGAATCATTTCTACAAATGCAACCTCATTAATCCTTAATCTCGCAATCGTGCATTCGTGCTTCGTAGGATGCATTTACTTCGTATGTAAAAATTGCACGAAAGTAATATGTACGCCATATATATCAACTCTTATTTATATTATATGAATACACGGAGCGTTCGTTTGCGCGTGAGCTACATTATAAGGAGTTCTGCAAGCAATAACTATATTCTCGATAACCGTAGAAGAATTAAGTTAGATACACAGGAATTTATGAAAATTTTTAGAAAGAGACACATTCTTGAAAAATTTTATAATTTAAAAGAGACGAATAAGTAGGATATCAATTTGATTAAGATTAGCGGTTGTAATTTCGAAGAAATGGAAATCTTAGTGCATCAAAACTGCATTTGAAACTTTGAAAAAACCTGTTTACAGTCTTTCAAGAGTTTTGGAAACTCTCGAAACTTTCTTGAGTCCAAGTCTGCATTGGTGCTTTAATTGGGGAAGCGGCTAATGAACTTACGAGCGAATATTAAAATGTCAAAAACTGTCTACGAATAAATTTTTCACTCGAAACGTCGCTCGCTTTCGATTATCCTCTACCATCTTCCTCCCTCCTTCTCAACAGTGGTCCATGAACGTTAAGGTTTTAGCGGATCTAAGGCGAGGGGGCACACACTTCGAAACCCCTTAACGAGGAAACTTTCGTCGAAACGAGCCACTTGGAAATTTTCGGTGGTAGCTTTAAATATTTGGAACTCTGTGCTCTCTCTTTTCTCCCTACTTCGCTTCCCCTTCCCCTTTTTCTCTTCGCCGATGCGGCCGTTCTAATTTAACGCTACGTAACATGCGGTATCGAGCTCACCCTTGTTTCACCCTTGTACTCTGTACCTATCAATGGATTATTTCCAAGTTCAACAAATGAACAAACAAAAGACACGGATTCTCCATCAGTTTAATTAGTAGCGCGTCGCACAGCATTTTCCGAAATTAGTTCTATTATTGTAAACTCTTTTATATATTGATATCTATTTAATATTATTATTAATATCACAAACAATTAGATAAATACTCGTTAAATGATAATAATAAGGTTTTCACTATAAGGTCCATATTTTTCTTTGAATTAAAAGAATTATATAAAGAATTAATATAAATCTTTTAACGAATATTTCAGATTCTTTAATTTTTTATTTAAACAATGGAAGTCTGTCAGACTTCTTAGATGAATGGATAAGTAATGATTAAATAATGGGAATGCTTGATTGTCGCATAAAGATACATTTTTGGGAATACGTAAGCACCGAAGGACACCAGTCGGCGACGAAATATCATTTAACATAGACATGTCACTTGTCATCATCAGCATTAACTCATTAAACAGAACACGTTACGGCAGTCTGCGCACGTGGCGAGCAGTATTCGAAATTCCATTTCGCGCTTAGCTAGGCGGAAGCTAACATTGTCCGGCAATAATGAAAATTTTCAAATTTCACGCTCGATTATCCGACGGCGTGCCATTTGGCGCGTTTAGAATCGCAGTGTCTCCGCACGATCTGTTCAGCATTCCACTTCGATCCAGCTGCTCGTTGTTGCAGCTTCCCAAACCGTTTGAAGAAATTTCAGATTCTAACAGTGTTTCGTTCTTTCGCGGAGAAAAGAATTCTCTGCGTATTCCCTTGTTAAAGAAAAACGCTACGATGTTGTGTGTATCGTAATATCACGTAAATAAATAGTTAATGCTCGCGTGTTCAACAACCCAGCGAATGAATTCGGCGCATTATTACAATGATAAAGGATTATTCCTCACGCTGTATATTTCTTGTCGCGTTAAAATAAGGAAATAATACCAATAAGAAACGGGTGGGCAATAAAAGAGACGCAAACACGAGATTGCTCGTGTGGGAGACGCAACCTGGCCGCATCTCCGGCACCGCGCATTTCGCACGCATCGTTTTCCATCGCATTAGCCTTAACTCCCTCGAACCGCGCTTTATTTATCACGCAGCGCCCGCGCGGCCGCGCCGCCGCCGCGTTCCTTCGTCCTTTCGCCCCGCGTGTAGGATCGGCGCCGTAAATCACGGCCGGTCTCTGAGGTGTCGCGCGCAGCTCGTCTCGTTAAAAAATCATCACCGAATTAAATTGACTCGGCCTTCCGCCGTGTAAACAACCCCCTCACGTTCCGTGTATAGATTTTCGAGCAACCCCTGTACGCTCCCCCCTCCCCCTCCCCGCTCTCCCCGCACCCTCGGGTTTCCGTCCTCTTTCGGGACGGGGGGAAAACCGACTTCGGCCGCGTCGGCTCGACCCTCGATAATAGATGGCACCCCTGGGTACCGCAAATGAACCACGAAATGCTGCCGGTGTCCAGGACCAACCTGTCATTGGTCCTTGCCGGGACCGGCGGCGGCCATCTGTCCATCCTACGCGATCGCAGCGAGATATGCTGCGCGAGAGATAACGCGGATTTCGAGCGGGATAACGGGATTTCTGCGACGCGCTCGGTTGAAGTTTTCCAACGATTGACTCGCATTAAGTTTTCGCCCGAATAAAAGGCGTAAACGATAATTGCGTAGAAAATAAACGGATTCAACATATCCCGAGAAGACAAAATTGCACGGCTCTGAACAGGTATTCGTAATTCGTACATAGATAAATCGAAACTGGAATAAGCCTATGTTTGTGAGATGCATACACATTGTATAGATATGGTTTTATATACAAAATTCTAATGTTTTATCACTTCCGTTCTATATATGATAAAATTAATCTAAAAAGCGTAAATAAAGGAATTCAGTTTTACACATATTTATTCTTGGGATGTATTAGTGAGGGAACCCATATACCAAAAGAAGAATTTCTATTAGCTGTCCGCCTAGTGTTAAACTCCACTTTTTTTGTTTTCAACAATCGTATATATAGACAAATTTTTGGCGCTCCTATGGGCTCTCCTCTCTCACCAATTATTGCTGACATTATAATGCAGGACATAGAGACAAAGGCAATAAAATTGTTACCTTATGTTAGACTTTATCGCAGATATGTAGACGATATTTTTATGGCAACTCCACCTGAATATTTTGAACAGATTTTAGAAATTTTTAATTCACAGCATAGTAGATTACAGTTCACAATTGAAATTAGTAAAAATAATACACTTAACTTCCTAGATGTCACGGTGATTTTGAGAGACGAGAGTTTCATATTTGATTGGTACCATAAACCTATAACTTTTTCGGGAAGATACCTAAACTACCATTCACACCATCCAATCTCCCATAAAAAAGGTGTCATTTTCGGGCTTGTTGACAAGATCATGACGATTTCTCATCCACAATTCCACTTCAAGAATTTTAACCTTATTATCCAGATGCTATTAGAAAACGGTTATCTTTTACCCTTTATTTTTTCGTCCATAAATAAGAGATTAACACAATTCTTTGAGAAAAAGAGAAGGGTTGATTTGTCTCTTGAATCAAACAACATAAAATATTTCACAGTTCCTTATGTCAGATCCACGTCGGAGAAATTCAAAAAGTTCATAAAAAATGCAGAGGTTACGATTTCTGTGGCACACCCCCTAAGAAGGTTCATAAAAACTGGTAAAGATAATTTGGATAAGCTAGCCCACAGCAACATCGTATATAAAATTCCGTGTAGAGATTGCGATGTGACTTATGTGGGTCAAAGTAAAAGACAATTACAAACCAGTGTCAAAGAACATAGATCGGACATTAAAAAGAACTCTGGTTGATCCCCTTCTGTCATTTCGTGCCATCGCTTGCAGACTGACCATGAGTTTGACTGGGAAAACGTTGAGATTTTGGACGTGGAGACGTCACTTCGGAAGAGATTAATCTCTAGCTTCTTCTCCCACCTCCTTCTCTTCTTTCTTTCCCCTTCCTTTCCTGCCTTTTTGTCTATATATACAAGGTTCCGTTCTCTCGCCACCGTATTTTGTCACATCGCTGTTAGTACACGTTAGAACACATTGACAATGCAGACCCTACAAAGTTTCGCATCGCGAACGGAAAAAGAAAAAATTCTCCGATGTACGTATTAATTTATTATCTTATACCGTTGACACACCTTACTGATTCGCTATAAATTAATTTACAGCTTGGTAATCTCAGTATAGCCAAAGAAACGATCCATCTCCGTTCAGAAAATTTTAACAAATAGATCACTCTTAATACGTACTAAACTTGACTAAATTGCAATTTTAATGTTTTTTCTACCAGATTAATTCTGTCATGTATAGAACGAAAGTTATAAAAGTTTGAAGCTGCTCTTTATAATCACCCTGTATTTACGGGTTTTATAAATCACGTATTTACGCCACATGTGCGTGTTTCCTCTGGGATTAAGAAAAAGGAAAAAAGATTTATCTTAAGCGGCACAAGGTGATATTTCGCGGTGCAAGAAGAGTAATCTTTTAGCTGAAACACATGACGTCCGCGCAGCACTCGCGAGTTAATATTTATCACTAAACGGTATCGTTATGGCGTAAGCGTGGCTCGTTGTTCGATCAGCGGGCGGCTTAAAATTCCGTAGAAAAGAGCACAAATCATCGGAGGCGGCTCTCCCGGGAAATATCGAACGCGGCCATAAATTGCAGATCAAAACGTGTCAAACGGTCCGGTCGCGAAATTAAAAGTGACGGGCGTAGCGGCCGTCCGCTCCCGGCCGCGGCCGGCACTATCGGCACGGCGCGAAAACCAAGCCGCCATAATTGTGAGTTACGGTGATCACGCCAGCGTTTATTTATTCGCCGTTGCGCCCGTTATTTATGATGAAAATGCATCAGCGGACACTCGGTATATCCGGCCCCCGGCCGATGTATATTACGTGTATCGATGACGCGTCGATATTTCATCGAAAAGTCCCAAAATGTGGCGCCCCGATCAGCCCCCTCTCCCCACCCCCCCCCCCGTCCACAAATCCACTGCCTTCAAATCTGTCACCGAGAAAATTAGAAGCGATGTGCCATACCTTTCGTAGTGCCGCTCGATTCTGTCGATATTAGATTGAGGTATCGAGAATTTTTTGACGCGCCGCGTCGCGTCGCCCTGCGTCGCGATTTACTACTTGCGCTAAAGATGATCGAAATAGGTATGCTTTAAGCGGTTAACCGTAGTTTATTGGCGCGAGTTCGGAATTAGAATTTTTTGCGGAAACATCCATTTGTATTTTATCAACCGGCAATCGTCTTAAAATTTTAAATAACATGTAAAAAAAGAATATATGCATAACAAGTATAATAAAGAAACGTAATGAAGAAAATCAGATGTTACTAATTTATCATATTTACTTGGCACAAACCTCCTAATATCATTATTTTTGTACTGAAATACAGTTAATACGGAGTACGTACACTTAGCCCTTATTTTTAGAAAGATAAGTTTTGTACGGCTTTATCAACCGTGAATCGTGTTAAAATTTTAAAATACAGTTGGTACGTTTGTCTTACCTCAAGCATATCATTACTTTGTTCGCACATACCCAGTAATAAATTCAAACGCTGTCGCTTCGTTATTGCACATTTGTAGAAACCATTTTGTAATTCTTATCTCTGGAATCCCGATTTTGGAAATGTCTCCGAGGTCAGGCGAAGCCGCGGAGTGCAAGGGAATAGAAAGTGTCGACGATAGGGGTGAACAACGGGAAGGGTAGGAAAAGCATTACAGGCACACAGGTGCCACTAGGGTGCCGTTACTTACCCGCGCACAGCGCCGGAAAATTGTTTACCGGATTGTTTAAACGAAATTTACTAAAGCTTACTGATTTTATATCACGCCGACGCAGCCCCTGGGAGTCGCACGGGATTATACATTAACAAAGTTAGCCATGCGCGGGGGAGAGGGAAGGGGCGGGGGACGGAGAGGGGAGCGGGGAGGCGAAGGGTGGTCTTCGAGCTCGTTGGAAATTAGCCGCGCACTATAATCGCCGCGAAATAAACGCGCTATTTCACGCTTCGCGTAAATAAATTGAAAAAAAAAAAAAAGGAAACAAAGAGAGTGACTATCGAGAAATTTATGAGCCGCCGCAGTGGTCGTAATAAATTCGCGAATCGTCAAGATGAATTCGTGAGAGTTCGCGTTTAATCTCAGAATTTACTCTTCCGCGAATTCGCAGATTTCAGTCACGCGTGATATTTTGTTCTCTTCTTTTTCGGCGTTAATTACACCCCTGCGACTTATCTTGCGTTTAACATTCACGAATTTGTAATATTTACGAGTTATGTACGTATTTTCTCTGCGCTTTGTTCCGCGTGAAAAATTTTACGCTTCGTTTCTAAGTGGATTCCACGCGGAAGCATTTTCCCCGATTCGCGGGACTTCGAGAGCCACCGTGAAGCGCAATAAATACTAATAAGAAGCCCCGCATGCTGTCGAGCGGCGTTCGGCGCGAAATCGGGAGGAAGCTGCGAAATATTTATAGAGCGAGACCCATATGCTGCGATATGTGGCGGCGGCGGATCGCCACCGAGAACCGATCAACCAACCGACCCATCTGGCCAAAGTGGCGACCGTAATGTCCCGTCGGTTATCACCTATAATTTGGGGTAATATATTACCTGGTAATTCGTTGCTCATTGGCGCAAGATGCAATTACGAGCGTAAACGGGCAGCGGGGCCGCGCCACGTCCGCCATATGTCCCGCGGATCCCGAGGATCGGCAATTTCTGATTCCGATCTCGCGATGCCTAAATCATTTAAGGACGTTGCGTCACGCCCTAAATAACTTAATCCAGCAGGTGAGCGATATCCGCCTGACGCGACGGTGCGCGCTCGATTTCGGAACGACCGAGCCGGCAGTCTCGAAATATATAAAGGGTAGAACGCCAAATAAGGACCGTAGCGCGACTAACTCTCGTATCGCACTGTATTTTTTTATTCATATGCCTTTCTGAATATATATACATTAAGTATATAATTTGATTGATATTTTATTAATCGTTTCTATTAATATCATAAATTTCTGTTAACTTTTTGTACATCTCTTACATATAATATTTAATTACTATTATGTTTTAATTGTATCTTTTTACTTAAGTAATTTTCCTCTTCTACTTCTCATTTAACTACTATATTTATTTCGACATTATCATATCTTATTGATCGTACATAAATAGAAAGACAAGCGAGGAAAGACCGTATCTGGTTCACGAATCCGCGAATAGCGTGGATGAGAGTGGTTTCTTTGAGGTCCGTTTGCCATCAACATCCTCAAGACGGTACGTCCGCGCTTTCCCGAGGAACTCGAGAGCAGGCAATTAGCTCCGGGGTTAAATACCTGCCCCCGCACGAGAGACGCCGCCTCGCGCCGAGACAGATTAGACTCGTAATAAAGTGCTGGGGGTGTAGTCACGGCGGAAACGGTGCACGAGGGAGTCACTAAGGCGCCCGCTCTCGTTGGAAGCCGCTCTGAAACAGATTTAAACTCGTTTCCTCGGCGCGCCGCCGTCGCATGCGCCGCGAAACTTTCTCGCGTTTTAATTAGCCGGCCGCTCACACCCACACCCACATCGTATTGCAGACCGAGATCTCGGCCTGTAACGTTGATGCTAATGTCCCGACTGAATTCCGCGATTCAGCTCAAATACCGCTCGATTCTTTCTCGTCTAACAATTGTAGAAATATACAAAAGTAATAGAAAAAAATGTTATGATAGATACAAATAAAATAGGTAATAATATAATCATAATTTGATAGAAAATACCATCAACGAAACTTTTTTCATAATTAATATACGGATATAATTACAGGCAATTATGCGGAATATATATTATAACAACTTAGAAAGATTTATGAAGTATTTAAATTTTTGTCAAAGTTATTAATCTCATGAAAATTCTTTCAGAATTTCTAATTTAGTTAGTACATTCTATTTCTGTTTCTTCTAATTACTACATCAAGTCTTTTTAAATTTATGGAGTATCTCAAAATTTTTCCTAAAAGTTATTAATCTTATAAAAATTTACTTCTAATGTAATTAATACGTTCTATTTTTGTTTCTTCCAATTTTGCGTCAGGTTTTTTAAATTTTAAACGTCTGTAGACCTTTTTTTTTGCTCTCTATAAAATTCAACTTTGGTGTGTTTTAGAACAATCCTACGGGCGAGAAGATTCAACGCGACAAAGCACGGCAGTTAAATAATTAATTCGTCGATACGAAAACTCAATTTTGCGGCGGATTCAAGGATCGTTTCCTTTTCTTCCCGAAATTCCACCTTGCGTCGACCATAGGAAAGAGGAAACTCGTTCAGTCAGCAGGACCGAGGTAATTCGTGAGGAGAAATTACTTAACTCTCGGATGATACATAAATTAAGTCGGAATCGTAAAGGGGCCCGTACCACAGTCGCAGCCAGTTAGCGTGAGGGTGCCCCAGAGGGCAGTACCACCCGCCACTGCTTCTCCGCTGGCTTCTCTTTCTGCCCCCTCTCCTTAACCCCTCCCACCCCTTCGGCCACGCTCCTTCTATTTCGCTCAACCCTTTACGTCGCTGCCTAATAGAATTACCCTCGGAGCTGAAGTTAGCCGGATTGAAATTGCCGTGTCACATTTTTATCAAATCTCATTAATTAAGCCGTCAGTCCGATGAAACCGTTTGGACTTTCTATCGCGTAGACTCAATCACGCTCGCAATTATTTTCCGAGATAATGAATTGAAGAGCCGAGGAGAGAAACTTAAGCGTAATTTGTACCATCTTTGATGTTTACATCTTCATTTCTTAGTCAAATTTTAATATAACCTTTTAACTTGCTTTTAACTCAACTCCTTTTTTTCTTAATTAATAACGATAATTATTATCAGAGAAAATTCAAGAGATATCTTTGAGAAAGCGTTGATTTTTCGAACACGCAGACAATTCGCGAAAATTCAAAGCCCAGCGCGTTCCACGACGCTCCTTATTTATTCCCGTCTAAAATCTCATTTCGACTGAAATATCTGCTTTATACCCGGCGGTACGTGCATTCGCGGTATGATTTTTCATTAAAGTGTCTCCCGCAGCTGAGATATGGCCGGCACATTGAATGTAGCTACTCCCCAGGAGCGAGCGAGAGAAAAAGGAGGGGGCGAGAGAGAGAGGGAGGGCACAGGAGAGCGCGAGCTTATAAAGCGCTTTTCGCGAGCGGGTGAGGAGGACGCGGGGAGAACGAGCGTTAAGCGAAACGTATGCGCGCGTTTTGCGGAATATTGCGGCGGTGATGTACATCCGGCCGCGATGCTCCCACGAGTACGATAAAGATGCCGTCGCGCGAAGTTATGCCGGCGGCGAAGAGAAATAGCGAGCTTGCGAGCTTTCGCTTCTTCAATTCGGCATCGGCTCTGCTCGATATGCGAGCGCGGATGAGATTAAACCCTAGCTAAAACCTGTTCCAGACGCGATTCTCCTTTGAAACGCTAAAACATCGAGTCTGAAAGTGGAAGGAATTACCCAGACAGCATGGCATGCATGATGCATGTCTAAAATTGGGACATAAGACGTCACATGGTGTTGTCTGAATAGCGCTTGTTGTAGCCCCGATAGAGGATAACCAAGTCGGAGATAATCGATACTGACAATGAGACGATGCTCCGTGTAGGTTGGACCAGCGAAACGTCCGCAAACGGGATACGTCGCGTGACTCACGACGTACGAAGACGATTTCGCCCGACGATTCGCCCCCCTTCTTCTCATTACCATCGTTATTGGTGTTCGGCGTTACTGGCGCGCCGCGTCGCGACGTCCGATTTCCAATTTTTCCCGGCGAGGTCGAAAAATTAGCTTATCGCGGACGATAATCCCGTGTCCCCCGGGGGATACGACGCGGAGCGCGTGCGCGCCCGCGGATTATATACCGGAGAACATATTTCGTAATCCGCAGAGAGATATACGCGCGCCTCGCCGTCGAGCCTCGCCCTTCCTGTCCGAGGGGTGGCTAGGCTTGCCGTATCGAGAGCCACGAATTATTATTACGAAGATTCTCATGTATCTCAATGACGCATCGCTTCGCACGGGACTTAAGCTTTAATGGAGTCCCGCTCTTTCTGTCTCTACGATCCCCCTTTTGCCGCCCGGTCTTACCGGGCGAGGCAATATCGGGGCGGCGAACTTACGGCCTTTCGGGGGTCGAGGAAAGCCGGGGGGGGGGGGGTTCGCGATGAGAGATAAGTGACACGTGAACGACGCTCGCGGTATTGTTGTCTGATGTTTGCGAACGTTTGCAAATTCGGATCTCAGCATTTTTTTTATATGGTACCTCGATATGATCGAGACACTAGGTTTAGATAGATGCAATTTTACAAGATGTCTTTCAAAAAAATCTCTTCTAAGGCTCACGTTCTCATCGCGTATTTGGCATCAAGTATTGGTGGTATTTTCCTTATGTTTACTGAAGATCGTATTCACTATGTTTAACGTAAATTTTAGGAAATTACATCCGTCTATTCTTCGCTAAAATAAAAATCATTAAGACCATGAAAATCGTACATATACATTTGGCTCGACATTTGGAATTTTATTTCACTATAATTCCAATAATATTTGCAATGTTTCTAAAACACTAAATACTTCTTAAAGACTATTAAATATTTAACGCTGAAGTCTAAGAAATTGCGCGTTGTTTCTTCGCAATTGATTTTAATGTATTTCAAACGTCTCCTGATAAATTGCTTTTTTGTTCTTGAGATTTTGTGTGTGTGCATTTGGAACGTCTAATAACAAGCTACGCAATTTCTAAGACCTAAATTCTCCGAGCAGTAAAGTAGCCCAAGTCTCTCGTTTCACGCCGACGACGCACTAATTCTCGCGGAAGGTGCCAACGGCTCGCGACTTCCGCTCGCGAAGAGAGCTAAACGGATATCGATTATGCGCTAACGAGGCTCGCGTCGGTCGAGGTTCCGCCGGTCGTCCTGATCAAACACATTAGCCTCGACTTCCGGTAGAAGGAGGCTGCCAGAGTGGCCTCCATTGTCGGTGAACTCGATGACGACCCATTGTCGCCTCGCGCGTTTCACGACGTCGTTCGTTTGTCGAGGAAATGGGAAAGTCGAGTGGCTCCCTCGACCCTCCATTGTGTCGAGTGGCTTGCCGCAAAATAGGCACAATCATCCACGAATATTTCCTGGCGAGAAGAATCGCCCGCCGATGACACGGCAATGACGAGTCTTATATCCATCTGGTAACCTGTTTATACGATGTATTTCACGCGCTCCGTATTTACTTTTCCTATCTTCACTTACCCAACAAGTTCAAAAGCCCCAGGGAAGTTGGAAAAATGCTTATTATATTGGAAGCTAACAGTTTCGTTTTGCATCTATAATCGAGACTAAAAAAAGATATCAGATTTTTGTACATTTATTTGTTCGTCTGAAGCTTAAATTACCACAAGCCCTTTAATTCACAACGTCTAATAAGGGGAGAATTTTGAGGGAAAAAAAGCTTCTCAAACAATGATAGTTTTTGCTGTGTAACGAGAAACACTGTAACGGATCATGGTGCCATGCTCGCGAACCGTTAAAGATCCCAGGACCTTCCGGAGCGGCTTTACGGCCGTTGATAAAAATTGATGAAGCCAAATTGGCGGCGAGCTCGGTACGATCGATCTTGAAAAATTCCGAGTGGTTCTCACGCGTAGCCACGCTGCCACCCTGGAAGTCCATTGATTCGCGTATCATCGTAATTTCACGGCGCGTTACCTACGCGAAATAACTCGGGGGACCGCACGGCGTTTCTACCTTCGGCTTTAAACAAGCCACGAAATTGGTTTACTTTTCGACGCGCGGCCCCTCCGCCACCCCATCGGTGTCGCTCGAATCACGCCACCCTCGCGAGGCGGCTAAAAAAGCACCCAGCCTAATTTCCTACACCTCCCTCAAGACCTTATCTCCTCCTTCAACCCCCTCCTCCCCGGCCCCTTCCGTTACACCCTCCGCCTCCTTCGCAGTCCCGTTGACTTCCGTCCGGGAATTAGCCTTTTAAATTGGCTCACCTACAGTCCCACGCTGAGCGGTCGCAGTTTTCCCGAAATGGATGGGAGGATTCTTTCTTTTCTGCACAAAACCACCCCGAGTACTCAAAGGAAGTAATTAGCGGACGCAGAAATCATTAAAAGACGTCGTTAACCCCTTAACGGCAAGAAACCAACAACTACCGAGGAGGAATAATATAATGAGTGTGTAAGTTATAATAGAAATATATATTAAATACAGAATCTCCTTTTTGTTTCTTGTAACTTTATAGGAATCACATGATCTTAGAGCAGCTAAAAGTGTAGAAAAAATTAAGGCATCTTTGCAACCGCAATGCATTAATCTCTATTAAATGAGCTAATTATTATTTTTTGATACCGTAATGAAGAGTTTAGTATTACCAAAAGCTTCAGATAAAAAAGTCTGTTTTAGATTACTAATTGGAATATGTATAGATATCTTCGCGGCGTTTCTGTGATATAGCCAAGAGTGCAGAATAAGGTTTTCTTGGATTTGCTTTACACTGTCTTCTTTCTCGCGGAGTTCGTGCGAGATCACAGGGATAACATCCCCGTGGACGTCTTTGCCCACGGAGGATGGCCCCGTGGCGATACCGTGAGGAGTCAGGCAATTTGCTAACCTGGCGAAAATATGTCCGGGATTCGTAGTCCCTTTTTCGAACGGCGGTATCCGTTTTACGATTATCGTAAAAGAGCAGCAGAAAGGATCATTTTGCGGTGCGCGTTTCTCCCCGTTTTCTCCTTCAACACTATTCGGGGGAGGACCCAAAGTCGCCCGAATCTTTGCTTTGCGAGATGATTGGATTATCGCAAATCTTCACCTTTCGCTGGTGCTTATTGCAAAAATTATACAATCGAGTCTTGTGACATCAAACAACATAATAGTAGCCAAATAAAGAGCTTTAGAATTTTGCTAGAATTTTTAATTGTAAGGATCACAAAGTAATTGTATTTTTTATGTTATTGTTATTTATAATTTGCATTTTTATATATAAAAATCTTCTTTGTGTTTATCATTATTCCTTTTTATCATCGTTTTTGAATAGCAATAAGTACATCATAAGAATATTGTATAATTGTTAGTTATAGTGCGTTTTATTGACAAGATATGATTCGATCTATACTTCCGCATTGTACCTTGCTCTTCCAGATTTTTTTCGTCCAACTAAATCGACATTCCGTCCCACCGCGGACAAGTTTAGATCCAGAAAGTGTGTGCGTATTTCGACCGTGCGCCGCACGTGCAACGACATCCTTAACGCATAACCACTCGTGCATATGGCATCGAGGCATCGGTACGCGATAACAGCGAAGGATATCCCCGGCTTTATATCCCCCAACTGCGTTATGGGACCCGTGGGATTTCGGCCGCAGGCTACGCAACTAGCCCGACCCTACGACCGCGGTTGCGTAGGCACACGCATTACAGGCTCTTCGGGGTTGAGTTTGCTGTGGCGGCTTTCGCTCTCCGCGACAATTATCTTTCCACAAATACCGACGAGAGCGAAATAAACCCAACAGAATTGGATGAATAACAAGATGATACACGATACGTTTTTGGAAGGTAATTTTCAAGAAGAGGATTTTATAAATTATAGAAAAAAAGAATTGGAAAAAAATAGAGAAGAGAGAAGAACGAATTTTAGGAAAATGGTTTAGATTGGCTTAGAACAAGCGAAAATATATTACCGCGTAGATTAATCAAAGATCCGAAAAGCCGAGGGTGCCGGAATCTAAGATATGTTGAGACTTTAAAGCTTAAAGTGTTGCAGTACGCTGTTAAAAGCCCGTCCGAGTAGAGCCGATAGAGTAGAAGAATCGCCCGATGAAAAAGTAGACGCGATTATCGTTAAGTCCCGACACGCCCCGGGCATGCGGACCAAGAGAATTCAACTTGTGGAAATCCCAACAGATTGCTACGAGGTTTGTCGAGCTGCGGCGACGGAGGCGGCGGGTCCCTTTTCATGGTGGTTTCCTCATAAATAAAAATAACCATCGCACCCCCCGAGGGATACGTATACGCGATATCGCTTTCGTGTCTCCCTGGCGCAGGAAATCAGTAAGAATCGGTTCGCTATATTCTCTCCTTTTTTCTCCTACGTTTGTGTCTCTCGATAGATTTACTCCCGATACCATATATTCTTGGCGTCGATACCTTATCATTGACATTATAAATTGTCCCACACACTAGTTCAGCAATCCAGAATTATAAGCCTCGTCAATTTATTTTAATGTCTTTATAAAGTAATCTAACAAAATTTTAAATATTAATAATATTTTTAATATTATTAATATATATAATATTATATATATATATATATATATATATGGAGGGGTTAAAGCCATAGTGATGTAAGTCAATTTTTTTGACCACTTTTTTTTCTTCTTTTTTCAACATATCTGCATGTGTAGACTGCATCTATGAACTTAACTCGATAGGTTAAAAAAAGTGACTTACACCACTATGGCTTTAACCCTTCCATATAAATGAATTATATCTATACTCTATACTATTATATAAAATCTTTACGAGTGGTGTATGTTTGTGCGTTATTAACTTAAAAACTATTGGGCCGAATTTTTACCACAAGTATATAAAATAGGGGTAGAATTTTCCGGAAAGTGCTATAGAGTGTGTAGTTTTTCGTTATCTATTTTCTGGAAACCGATTTTTTTAATTTTTATGGGTGGTGAAATAAAAAAAATCGGTTTCCAGAAAATAGATAACAAAAAACTATACACTCTATAGCAGTCCCCGGAAAATTCTACCCCTATTTTATATGGTTATAATACAAATTCGGTCTATCTATACTAATATATAAAATCCTTACGGGTGGTGTATGTTTGTGCGTTTTTAACTTAAAAACTATTGGACCGAATTTTTACCACAAGTATATAAAATAGGGGTAGAATTTTCCGGAAAGTGCTATAGAGTGTGTAGTTTTTCGTTACCGATTTTTTGGAAACTGATTTTTTTAATTTTTTTAATTTTTACGGGTGGTATATGTTTGTGCGTTTTTAACTTAAAAACTATTGGACCGAATTTGTATTAAAACCATATAAAATAGGGGTAGAATTTTCCGGGGAGTGCTATAGAGTGTGTAGTTTTTCGTTACCGATCTTTTTGGAAGCCGGTACCGAAATTTTTTCAATTTTTCGGGAATTAATTGACCGAATCTTAAAAAATTGTATATGAAGTAGGGATAGAATTTTACGGGGAGGGAGAGAGGGGGAGAGGGAGGGAGGGAGAGAGAGAGAGAGAGAGAGAGAGAGAGAGAGAGAGAGAGAGAGAGAGAGAGAGAGAGAGAGAGAGAGAGAGAGAGAGAGAGAGAGAGAGAGAGAGAGAGAGAGAGAGAGAGAGACTATTTGCGTGTCTTATTACATATGTCCTCCGGGGCGAAGCCCGGGTAACCAGCTAGTTTGATATAAAATTTGATCTTGAAAATCGTTAAATAAAAATTCTAAATCGAATTTTTAAGATATTGTCGTACGAGATTTGATAAATAAGTAGCTCGTGTAAGTTGTGAGTTAAACGACTCGTCGGCAGTCGTTTCTATGCGATATTTCCTCGTTACATCCTCGAACACGTGAAATCCCACGAGCGGTACGTCAGACTCCTAACATTCCAGGATTGTAACCACGCGATCCTGGCGATGGTAGTCGGCATTAAATTATTCTCGCGCATATGTATATAATCGGCGGCGCATAATGGCAGGTACTGAAACGCAAATAGAGCGAGTCATCGCCGATCCGTCGTGCGAGCGGAATCGTGGATCGTTCTCTCGCAGAAATCTCTCCTCGTTACCGGTTCGCAACCCCGAGGAGAGTCCGTCGAGGCGCCAATTACGAGCACGCGAGCCTCCGGACAGTCATGCGCGAAAACACTCGTCAAGTTCTCGCAAATGTTTGAAGACTTGACATAAAAAAAAATATGAAAGAATATCTGTGGCAAAAAGAAAGCTGAAGGAGCTGAGACTGCTGAGAGGCAGATGCGAGAGAGATCGAAAAGGGAACCCGAAGAAATCGAGGAGATCTGTAAAAGGTCTGGGTATATAGAAACGGCGGAACGTATGTACGGACTTACATCGGAGATTATTGTATTTACATCGGGTATATCGGGGGTTCAGTTCTCATCTCGTAGCCTTTAAGCCCGAATTAGCGTCGATATCACGAAGGTGGCGTTTCACGCGGACCGATGCGCAAAAGGCAGGGCTTAGCACCCCCGTTCCAAGTACCCGCTAAGCTCGTTGGGGTGATTTGCTAAGCCCGCTAACAAATAGAACGATAGATGGCAACGTTCCAACCCCTGGCCGCCTCCGTGCAGCGCTCCCTGGCTCGCTCGACCGAATTACACGCGGATCACAGCTTCTTGAGCTCCGATTCGACGCACTTCACCGAGATAAATTATCGTCGTTATCTCGATTAAGCCCGAATCCGCTGCATAGCGAGTGTCGTTCCGAAATAATTCATACAGCTCAAAAATTGCTTTGTTCTTTCTCGTACATGATTTTCTTTGAATGTGGGTGTGATACATATATAATTTTATATTTTTACTTTAAATATAGAACATACAAATTAAAAGATTTAAGGATTTCTCAATACTGAAAAGAGAGAAAGAGAAAAAAATTTGATTTATAAAGCGAAAATGGTATCAGTTTGAAAAAATATAAAAATTGACGGAAAGAAAGAAGAAAAAGAGATGTACGCCCGCGTGTGCGAGAAGAGAAAAAAAAAAGAGAAAAACTTATATTACTCTGGGACAGAATCCTCTGGAGGCATACGGAAAAAATTACAAATTTTTTTTATGTAGAATATTCCATAATTGTATAATATTTTAACAGCGTATTTTAAAGGTTAATCAGAGTGACAAAAATATATAAATGTAAGTACATTAGATATATAGAGTGTATAAAGAAACAGAGAGGTGGAGAGGACGAGAAGAGAAGGGAGAGAGTGGAAGGCAGAGACGCAATTGGGGTGGCTTGAAAAAAAAATGTAGCCGTGCCTGTGTTACATGAAAAATCAAGAAGGACTGGGTGAACTGAAGGACGCGCGATATCGCGCGGGTAGACGGAGGGGGGGGGGGGCGGCCGAAATTTCCACCCTCGCGACAATCGAGCTCGTATATTCCGATTAGAGGGTGGCATTCACTTATAAGCCATATCATAACACTTGTCCGCAGCGCGTTACGATCCCTCGCAGGCTACGTACCGCAGGGGCGGCAGGGGAGACGGTTTGGCCGCGCGCGGGGGCGAGACGACAGGAGGTGGTAGCTGGCTTTTCCTCTGCCGGGCTTGCCTCTGGGGGACAGATTTACGGCCACCTTGGGTACTGATTCACCGGCCGCCACCGCCGCCAGGAGGTTGCTCCTGTCCGAATGGACCGGTGCCACCCCGAGTGCGCGCGGGCGCGAAACAACCCCGGGCGACGCCACATGTTCGTTCGTTTCGAGGGTGGTCTCGCGAGTTGTAATGGCCTGCTAGCCGCGCTGAATTCCGAGCTTGTGATTATTACTTTATGAACAACGAGAGCGCCCGAGATTGTATCGTTCAACGCGCCTGGAATTTCGCGGACGCGGGAAGCGAGTATTCCGGGAGAGACGCCGTTTTATTCGCGGAGGGGGGGGGGGGAGAAAAGATAAGACGTTTTAGTAAAACCAACAGTGTATCGAATACGTATTGATTGCTATCGGATACAAAAGCAGTAATTACTAATGACTAATAAACGGTAACGGTTAATAACGGGGTGTGCTGGATTTATAATTGGTTCGTATAATTAGTAACAAGTAAACTTAGCAATAAGTACTAAGCAAAAAGATAATAAAAATGCAACTGTTACAGGTTGCTTCCTCATCTCAACACGATACGTACCTATCCATCATTCGTCATTAACTAAAATCTTGTATCTCGTATTTGTTTGAACAGCTTTAACGGCAATTATGCTTCCTTATATGTTTATTATTTTACCTCTTCACGTATCTCATATATCTTATTTCCATCGTACGTATACATTGTATCTTCGTTTCCGAAGAGAGAGAATTCTTCCCAAAATACAATATATCTCTCTCGGTTTCGCTCTTGATCTCTTACGTTTTTTCACTCTCGTTTCTTCCTGCCTTTCGCTATGCCTCGTTTTTTAAAACCGGCGGGCCGCTTTCACGGCACTCCTTTTACGGCCGAATTTGTAACTTTAAATTGACGGGCTCGCGCGCCGCGCCGCGATCCTTCGACGTCGGTCGCCCTTTAGCGCGGCTCGCGCACCGTGAAATTTCGTGGTCTTTTTTATTGTCCGCTTTACGACACCCGTTACGCAGACAAAAAGTGTGTAAGAGAGAGAGAGAGAGAGAGAGAGGGAAAAGAAAGATGATGGAAACTTCCCCCGATCACCATTAAGACGATCATTGTCGGAGCCCCGCAAAATTTAGAACCACCGAATATCGGAAAGCACCGACCATTAATCACATGTTTTATCGTTTATTACACGCTTTTTTCCCTGAAATAATTACGAAAACACTCAGATAAATTATACACGAAATCATACTTCTCCATTATGTTTCATTATATGCTAATGTATCGTAATATTACTATAGTAATAACAGCCAGTCGCCCTTTATATGGTAATCTATGCAGTACGAATTACATTAAATATATAGGAAACTTTCGGTATAATTTCACCAAACGCATGCCAAGTACATTTAGAATGCTTGAAAACGTTGGTCAGGAGAAGACGTGAAGAATATGTCGAAATAATGTCCTCGCGGTCGCTTCTTTCGAGAATTTCATTACTGAAAAAAAGACCCGGATTTTCACCCCCTTAGTATTGTTTTTACTCCCAAGTGTTTGTTTAAAACGCTGATTTAAAGTAATATCCGCTGGCTTTTGTGCCGAGGGATACCGACGATGCCGCAACATGAATCGCGCGCAAAACACAGCGTGCTTCCTCAAGACGTTATTTGCGCGGCGCAAATCAGCCCGTTCAATTAAAACCTCCTTGCCTACGGCCGTCAGGCGATCTCCTAACGCACGTAACATCTTCATCCCGCGATCGTTACGCTGACGCATAACGAACCGCGTACACAACATCCCGACAGCGGCGTCCGTCCTCCCTCTTCGACCTCCCCACTTCCCGGCCGATCCTCCCTCGACCACTGAGTTGGGTGTAATTAAAGACAGCGTTGAAGAAACCGCGTCCGTCGTAGCGTCTGCGAAAAGCTGGACCGCAAAGATTACAGCGCGGAGATGCGAGGCTTTAAAGGACAATCTCTCCCGACGGGAGATTTCACTCTCGAACGTAGTAAAATATTTCACGGGGCACGAAACGTTAAACCGGACGCGTGTTTTCCTATCCCCGCGCAACTGTGAAAAGATAAAAGATACTTCTGTTGGAAGATATACCGCGGGGCCTGTCGAGGGATGAGGGTCTTAAGCTCGAGTTTCATTAGTTTCTACACAGACCGGCTCTCGAAACATGCCTGATGCTGAACGCCAGAGATCGTCCTTAAAACCTGTGGTGTGACCGGGGGGGGGGGGAGGAGCCCCTCCAGGAGAGGGAAATAGAGCGAGTGGAAGGAACAACGGGAGATTGCGCCGCGCGCGTACCATAAAAGCTACCGTAGTGGTGTCGAGATGTATAACGTTTAACATTTAAGCCCTTAGAAGGTTGTAAGGTTGGCTCCCTGTAATTATCGCCGAGGCGCGGCGCCTTGAGGTCTTCATTATGGCGCGAGTATCCTTGTTATTTTTCTGTACCGAAGCGTGCACGCATACGTATATACATATACGTATAAGCGTGCATGTTCCGTTCGCCGCGAAGGGCGCGCGGAAAAAAGGGTTCGGTTTGGCGTCGTAAAAAGATGGCCGGTGTTGGAAGGAGGCATTCACGTAGCATCCGCATAATCGAGGATTTTGCGCCAGAAAAGGAGCAAGATACAAGGCGGTAACGATAGCGGAGGTCCTTTGACGTCCGATCGATCGCGCGGACAATTTTAATCTTATTTTTTAATTTTGCACAATTTAGACTTTTAAATTTTTAATTCCAAGCAGAAATACCAGATTAACATTTTGGCTAAAAAATGAAAATAAACAAGAGAACACTTTGTTTAAGTTCTAAGACTAAACTTTTCTTTAAAGTATGATGTAAAGAATGTTGTTGCTTAATGTTATATCACTTTTCAATCCTTTTATTCCTCATATATGCATGTCTCGGCAAAAAGTATTTTACAGATTTCTCAAGCAAATTAGTTGAAAAAAATTACCTTAACTATATGAACGATCTCACGTCGCTGTCGCCATGAAAACGCTTAAATACCGCAATAAAATCTATGCGGCGTAGCGCGCGTAAAGCGAATGGTAGAACGGAGAGGGACAAAGCGAGAAGAGGAAGAAAAAGAGAGAAAGAGAAAGAGAGAGAGAGAGAGAGGGAGAGGCTAGAGAGAGCTAAAACGCGATTTCTTGCCGTCGTTTATTTTAATTTCGCGTCCGCGCCAGCCATCCCTTTGTTCTGCTCGAATGTGCCGCTTTCATTTCTCCTCGTCTTTTTATCCGCCAATCGTTGGCGCTCCAATTGCACAAGTATTTATTGTTGGAGATAAGAACTGGTCTCCGCGTTCGCGGCGCGCGTTCGCTCCTTACGAGGATAATAACGACGGGATATGAGTGTTGCATATCTAGAATAATAAGAACGACTCAAACATTCTCTCAATCTCCTTTCATTGTCAAATCTTTGACGTCATAGTCGGACGTTATATCAATTTTCAATACGTTTCTCACGCGTGCGATGATACAGCGGCTTCATTATACGTAAAGAAAAATTATGCGACGCTGAGGACGGTCAATTATGCGCGATTAGTCAAAAGCGCGATATCCGACAGTGATATCAATTCGAACACGTGACTCACTCGCGGGATTCGCGGGCGCGAGTCTCGGCGAGTCGAGATGAAGATAAAGTCGATCCACGGTCGGGCGAGATGAAAGCGTCGCGTTCCGGGGCGTCCGACACCTTGTTAAACGAGTCGGGGCACGCGGCGCCCCTCAGAGAAAACGACTATTTGTTAGGAGGCGTTCTTTCTACCGCGGACTTTTTTCCCACGATGATGCCGTCAAACCGCGATCTTCCTCAGGTTCCCCTTCGACGGAGTTGATCGTTTCAATCGCCGATTGTTTGACCAGCAGCTCCAAGCAGATTTGCTACCGCTTACTTACCAACTCATTACAAATGTTAATTTTACAAGTAGAGCAGATTCCGTTTGGTTAAATCTTTACTTTACTTAAAAAAATTAATATATTAAAATATTATATCTAACAAAATATTATATTTAATATTAAAAAATTGGAATATTTGTACAAATTGTTTTAATATAGGCTGGTTCAATAGAGCGGAATAGAACTTTAATTTTTATAATTTTTTTTTACTAAAAAGTATTGTATAGGAGTGACTTTGTTTCCCACATTTATTTATGGAACTGACTCTGTTAGGTGATTGATTGCATAAGTATGCCTTATTGTCAGTGCAAGGAAGTCGACGAAACAGATAAAAATCCCGTGCATATATCAACCGAAATCAGGGCTGAAGCAGGGGGGGAACGAATTCCAGGATTTCGAGAGCGCCCTATCACAGCACTCGAAGGATCCGGTGGCGCGAGAGGAATTCGAACGCTCTCGGTGTTGCCATGGCGATTAATTACCTTCATCCCTCCTAGGCCGTAGGTGTGATTATAACGGGTGTGCCAATCGGAAGATATCGGGAATCCGTCTGCTCTGGGGAACGCGCAATAAATACGATAATTACGTACAGATTATCGTCCGATGCAAATTAGCTCGTTTCGTGCGACGATAAGTTCGGCACGCACCTAAATTTACCAATCCTATTTCCGTATAATGTACAATTTTATTCTATTCTTTTATATATTTCTTTTATAATGTTTAATAATGTGATAACATATGAGTATTAGATATAAATTCGAAAATTTTATCTTCTTTTATAAAACTTTTTTTGAGATATAATTTTTATGAAGAAGAAATCATGATAATAAGTTAAAAAAGATATATAAATGTGACTTTTAAATTTTTATATATTGCAAATTTGAAAAATGAGAAATATATCAGCGAGGATTTAAATTTTGCCAGAATTAATAATAACATTTAAAAGATATGAAAATAGACCGTGTTGAATTTTCATTAAAGAAAAATAGATTTTACATTGACTGGAAAATATATAAAAGAGTATGAAAATTTGTACTCTGCAATTTATTTAACAAAATAATTTTGTGTAAAAATGAAGAAAGTGGAATATATAACGGTAACGAAATACTTGTTTGCACGACGTCAACAAATGGAATAGTTCGCCAGAGAACTATTTAGGGTTGAAAGGACTATTTCCTTGGTCGACGACGGTAGCTCTGGCAAACCGAAAATTAGGCGAGAAGAAGGGACAGAAGCGAAAATGGTAAGAGGGATGGTTGGCGTTCTAGTTGGACGCTGCTATCAGTTGTACTATTATCCGAACGTATTTTCTTTTGCATCTTCGCATCTTTGAATGCGAAGTCCACTAATCCAAAACAGACAAATTCAAGGCAAATCAGAGATAAGGAAAGAAAAGAAAGAGATTAATTTTAGTTTGAGATCACGATGTCATAGAGACGTTGTAACTATAAAATTTTTTATGAAATAAAAAATGAGTACTAAATATAAAATAAATTATTATAGAAATAAGAGTAGGTAATCAGTTTTGCATTTTTATCTATAAATTGCTGCAGAATATTCAATATTCTGAAAATATATTTTTAAAACGTGCATGTGCATACTGCATATATTGAAGTGTTACCAAGACGTTCCAGTTTTGTTTAATTTCTTTCTTTCTTTCTTTCTTCCTCCTTCTCTCTTATCCTTTCTCCCAATTTCTCTAAATACTCTTTTCGAATAATTTGTAGCAAATTAATCTAAAATGCACGGAGCAGAATATTCGTAAGATCGTCGCTCTATCATTTACAAGACGAAAGCCGAGCCGGGAGGCAGGTGGTGCGAGCAGCTACTCCGTACGTCGATCGAATTATCTTTCGAAACGTACGATAAATACTAAAAGAAAATGCGATCATTTTCTATAAACAATTAATGATTGTCAGCCAGTGATGTCAAATTGAAAATTATGGCCTCACGGCTCAATAATTATTAGCGGTAGACTTGTAACCAGCGATTGTAACAGATAGATTTATACACAAATATCGCAAACGCGCTCTGATAATGTAATTATTTTGTAGCAATATACATATATAACAAATCCATTATTTCTAAAAATAGATTGGAAGAGGCTGTAAGGATCACACGCGGATCACGATGCGTTTAAATATTATAATGATTTATTCATCAAGTTCCAAAAATCCAAACGTTTCGGCTCATGTCCGAGCCATCTTCAGTGGTATAATATTAAAGACAATAATAAAATGTTCTCCTTAATATTATTTTTAATTAAAATAAGGGATGACTCACCGACACCGATGCGCAACAGCGGAGTCGTAACTGCATCGTTGTGATCTGTAAAATACAAATGTACAAATAAAATTATAGCAGCGCCCAAGATAATCGATATTTACATATATACACGCAATGATTATTTCAGGAAATAATAACTGCGCGCGTCAAAATCTTTATTCTTTCAAGTGAATAATTATTAAAATATTTGTATAGTTTCTGCGAAAAACCTTGTTCTTACAATTAGATGCAAGCTTCTTTTAATATTTACAGTATTTATACATAGAAATCTTCCTCTCTATATAATTTTCATATAAATCATTCGTTCCAGGAAATATAATTGAAAATAAACGATTAAGCAAGAAATACGTATTATAAATAGTACAAATAATTATGTGAATTATATGAATTATTATATAAATAATATAAGAATAAAAATGTAATTCAACAAATCGTTGTATTATTCGTACATAAATAACAATGATTTATTTACCGTACGGTTGTTCCGCTGTCGCCCGATGCCTTCCAGACCTCGTTCTCCTCTCGGTTCTCGGCTTCCCTCGTCGCTGGCACTCACTTGCGGAAAAACCGGTTAATTACGAAGGATGCTTCCCCGCGCGTAATTCACTCGCGTCCCACGAAATCGAAACTTTCGAAATCCGCTATGTCCGCGGTGACGCGATAGGACGCGATACTCGAAGCAACAAGCGTCACCAAGCTCGTTAATCGCGATTGAATGGATTTACATACGAATCGAGACGATCACCCGTCGATTCCGACACTTGGCGCATACTCATCCGCGCGTAAAACTTCTTCCTCGACAGGTAAAAAGATATGAGAAACGCGGAGCAGGCGCGACACGATCTCGCGCTAACATAACGCGACCACAGAGTACACACGAAAAAATTTGGGAGAGCGCGGGGAGGGGGGCGAGAACGCCAAGAACGCCGAGAACGTACCTTTCAGAAAAGCCGAGCGAAATAATCGAAAATAATAACCGACCGTCTATCAAAAAATAAAGCACTCCGAACCGTTTATTAGTTTATCTATTTATACGCGAGGTTTATTTCCGACAAACAAAAAAAGAAGAACGCGATTGCGACTCACTTGCGTAACGTGTGTGAAGTTGGCCCCGCACTTTTTGAATTCTGTATTTTTAATAATTGTGCTACATTGTGCTACGTTTGTGCTGTATTGTGCCGCAAACCGCAACTCTGTAACTCAAAGCGTACTCGAGAAAATTAAAAAAAAAACAAAATTTTTGATAGCCCCGCACTTTTCGAATTTTCAGTTTTTTTTTATTGTGCCGTATTGTGCTGCATTTGTGCTGACTTGTGCCGCAAACGCGAGATTGATAACTTCGATAACAATTAAGAAAAAAAATAAAAACACAATTATACTAGCCCCGCACTTTTCCCGAAATAAACCCAATTTTTTTTGGTTGATAGGTAGTAATTTGTGCCACGTTGTGCCGTTGGAATAAACTCGATATCTCTTTTCATTTGGCAGATAAAAAATATTAAATCTCAAAAACAAAATAACAAATAATTATTTTTACAGCGCATTTACCGAACTTCTGTAAGCTGTGCTGAGTTTCGCTAGTTGAGTGCAACAAAGAAATGGCCGGAGATGCATAGAAAGTTGTAGGGGTTGAAAATAATGGGCTAAGGGTGGAGGCGAAATGGGGGTGAGAAAAAAACTTTACATTTTTAAATTTTGTAAAATTGTGCCGGGTTGTGCTCGGTGAGTACAATAACTTTTCCTTATGACAAAATGTCCGCAAATCGTTAGTTTACGCAGCACAAGTATCTAAAGAAAGCAGTGTTTTTAGGAATTACAATTTTCAAACCGCTATAACTTTTGAACCGTGACAGGGAATGAAATTTTGCGACTTGTGCTGAATTGTGCTAGTCGAGCACAACAAGAAAACGGCTAGAAAAGAATCGAAAGTTACAGGGGTTAAAAATAATGAGCCAAAGGGGATGGGGGTGAGAAAAAAATTTCCCTTTCCCTAATACACACGTTCGTCCATCGCGGCTCGGCTTTCCATGGAAACTCCTGCCTCACGAGATGCGTCACGCGGCGTACCTTTCCCCACTTTTTCCAACTTTTTCCTATTGTCATAGTCGCGGACGGATTAATGTCAGAGGTGCCAGTGCGAGGTTGTGATCAATTCGCTCGGAATTGAGCGACGGTCAGTAGTGGCCCAAGTAAGGACCTGCCAAAGAGATCACCGACGTCCGCGAACCCGCCCCGGAGATTCGTCTCGAACGGCCACGCCAGTCAGGTCCGCGTAAATAGTTTCGCGTAGACGCGAAGAAGAACTGCATCGACGTGGCGACGGTGGAGCTCGAGAAGAGCCGTCGGCGCGAAAGCCAGCGATAACAAGGAGATTAGCGGCCAACGCCACAGTGAAACAGAAATTCTCCGTAATAGATTTCTGCATCACCTTTGAGGTACTATTGTAAATGCGTTTTTTTTTTTAGTGGTTTCCCCAATAGGCCTAGGTAAGGATGTATTTTAAATATCAGTTTCTGTTTACTTTTTGCTTCCTCATAGAGGAAGCTTTGTTTTCGTTAAAAAAAATTTTTTTTTGTTTTCCTGAATGTGTTCAGAATGTTCTAAAACGTCGAAAAATTGCAATTTTAAAAAATGTCTGTATGTATGTATGTGTGTATGTGTGTGTGTATGTGCCAAATTTATCGAAATTTCTATAACTCCAGAACTAATTAATGATACTCTATCCATCAAATAACTTAGGGTAGATTGAGGCGAATCGGATTAAGGGGACTAGGAAGGGTTGAAAATGCAGAAATTGGCTCGTGTTTAATTGTTTATAACAAGGCCGCGAAATGAACATAAAACTTTTTATTGTTAAGGGTATTAATTATAACAATATAAAATGAGAAAATTCATTAAAAGTCATTCCCAGATCAATAATATCGGCGTCCCAATATAATAAAGAAAACTGTCAAATCCACGGTTTTACCACGATTCCAGTCGAACGGATAAAGGTTTTGGCAAATTTCAGGAATATTTCTTCTCTTTAGGCTTTCCTCTATTGATTATACCTAAAAAATTAAAAATAAAAATAAAAATAACAAAATGGCGTCCAGAAAACGAAAAATTTGGGAAAATTCGAGTTATTTGTTATTATAAAATTGTAGCAATATTTTTTTTAAATCTGATTTTAGGTATAATCAATAGAGGGAAGCCTAAGGAGAAGAAATATTCCTGAAATTTGCCAAAACCTTTATCCGTTCGACTGGAATCGTGGTAAAACCGTGGATTCGACAGTTTTCCTTATTATATTGGGACGCCGATATTATTGATCTGGGAATGACTTTTAATGAATTTTCTCATTTTATAATGTTATAATTAAAACCCTTAACAATAAAAAAGTTTTATGTTCATTCGCGGCCTTGTTATAAACAATTAAACACGAGCCAATTTCTGCATTTTCAACCCTTCCTAGTCCCCTTAATATAAGTTTTAAGACAATTTTCGTTAGTGTTTTATTTTAAACGAGCTATTTTATCGTGCTAATTAGTAATCCGATTTGCCTCGGTCTACCCTATACATTTTTTAGACAGAAATCGGTAACCCTTTCACTAATCTTCGACCAATTCAAAACAACCTCACTTTAATGATACCTTATATATAAGATTACGTGTATGACTTGTACACTTTTTACGCAAAAATTGGTAACCCTTTCACCGATCATTGCCAAATTCAACACCAATCTATCTTTAATGATACTCTATCCATAAAAAAAAGTGTGCAAGTAGAAAGTTGCACATTGCTTCCTCATAGTTTTTAAGTGTGCAAGTGGAAACTTGCACATTGCTTCCTCATAGTTTTTAAATGTGCAAGTAGAAACTTGTACATTGCTTCCTCATAGTTTTTAAGTGTGCAAGTGGAAACTTGTACATTGCTTTCTCATAGTTTTTAAGTGTGCAAGTAGAAACTTGTTTAAGTGAGCAAGTAGAAACTTGCACATTGCTTCCTTATAGTTTTTAAGTGTGCAAGTAGAAACCTGCACATTGCTTCCTCTATGAGGAAGCCAAATTAATAAATATCTACTAATAATTATGCATAAAAAAACAGGCTTCCTCATAGAGGAAGCAATGTGCAGGTTTCTACTTGTTTTTCTATCTTTCTTTAAGATTCGGTCAATATAAAATTATTTTCCGAAAAATTAGAAAAATTAGAAAAATCGGTAACGAAAAACTATACACATGATGGCACTCCCCGGAAAATTCTACCCCTATTTCATATATACCACTTTAAAATTTGGTCCACTAACGAACACACCAATCCACAAAAATGCTATAAATTGAAAAATATCACTTTTTTATCGATTGAAGTTCAATTCCGTCGTATACAATTCTTTGAGATTCACTCAATTATTTCCTAAAAAATTGGAAAAATTTCGTAACCGATTTCTAAAAAAATACCGGTTCCAAAAAAGATCGGTAACGAAAAACTATACAGTTTATAGCACTCCCCGGGATATTCTACCCCATGTTTTATATGCAATTTTTTAAAATTCGATCAATTATTTCCCGAAAAATTCGAAAAACTTTTGATACTGGTTTCCAAAAAGATCGGTAACGAAAAATTATACATTTTATGGCACTCCCCGGGAAATTCTACCCCTGTTTTATATACAATTCTTTAAGATTCGGTCAATTATTTCCCGAAAAATTGGAAAAATTTTGGATACCGGTTCCCAAAAAGATCGGTAACGAAAAACTATACACTCTATAGCACTTCCCGGAAAATTCTACCCCTATTTTATATACTTTTGATAAAAATTCGGTCAAATGGTTTTCGAGATCATAGCGAACAAAAAAAAGGCTACAAATTCTGTCTCTTTATTATAATAGTAAAGATAGTAAAGATATATGTACCTGTTTTTTTTTTTTAAGATTTACAACGTTGATATGATGATGATGATAATGATGATGATGCGGACGATGATGAGGATGATAATGATGATGATGATGATGGATGATGATGAACATAAGGATGAGGATGAGGATGAGGAGGAGGAGGAGGTGGAGGAGGACGCAGGAAGAGGCCATATAGCTAGATTCCTGTGGTGTAACGTCGGAAGAAGAGGTAAGTGTTAGAAATAAAAAATTGTACCTTAAAATTTTAATATAGCGGTGTTTATTACTAAAATTTAAATTAATTTAATAGTGAAGAACCGCATTGCCGCTGTTCAACCGGTCCGACGAGGACAGAGACGCCGAGCGGAAGAGAACATTGCTGAGGAGGAGGCAGTACCAGCACGTACGTTAGAAATAATAAAATTAATTAATCATTAAAAATAACGAATATTATAAATATTAAATTTTATAGGAAGAGCTAGTATCGAGGCACCACCCGCAGACATCCCCGTCATGGATTTATCTTCTAGTAAGAGACTAATAATAACACGTAAAAGCTAACACTTACAATATTTGTATAATAAAACAAATATAATTTATGTTGTTTTAGATGATGAAGAAGAGGAGGAGGAGGAAACACCATCATATTGACAACACCATCAGCGGCAGCGGCGGCGGCGGCGGCGGTGTGGCCTGTGGCCGCGCGCGATAACGCACACGCACTTTTAACAATATATGTTAGCAACTTTTTACTAGGTTGTCCCCAGGTTTCAGCATGTGTGCCGGAATCTGTACAAAAAAAGAGAAATAATAAATTAGAAAAATGAAATATATTAATGATATCTATATATTATATTGAACTCTGTCAGGGCTCCTTACTTGAAAAACTTCTCTATTATTTCGGTCAGCTTTTGCCTCAGATTCATATAAATGTCTAATAGCTACGAGAAGAAATTCTAAAAATTCAATGTCTCGTTTGGTGACTAAAACATGAATAAAGGAATATAATTAGCATCATAATCTTAAATGTAAAAATAATGTAATTACAATTACGTAGTTAGAAAATTACTCTTAAATGGTATTAGGCCTGCAAATGATCGTGCTGCACTATTGAAGTTTTGCTTCTCTGTATCGTCGAAAACCTCTTCAACATGAAGAAGTCTCCCGGTTTCGGAATGGATAAGTAAAATAAACAAGTCGTGATTTCGAGCCAAGAGAAAATAATCCTTTATTGGCTCATGGGGGAAAAGCCTGTTAAGGCATAAAAACCCCCTGAATTCACGTGATGTACAATTGGGTGAATAATTAGAGAATATGTGTATACAAAGATTAATGGCGATACTCGGTATCGCGAACGGGGCCCCGTAATCGAGACTCGGCTCGATCGCGTATTCGTATGAGAGACTCGGCTCTTTCTACGTGAGATAATAACACCGTACAAATGATCGTTTTGCGAAGAAGGGCGCGATGAATTGTCTATTCTAAGAAGATTCGCGTGACAGATTGATTTTTTCGTTGCCTAGTTAATTAATAACAAATTCAACTGCCGCGACAATTGAATTGCGCTCGACGCTCCTGCGAAGCGCGACGGTTCGATCACCGCCGCCTTTGATCCATGGAACATTCTCACTAGATTGAGATTCATCCGAAGAATCCTGGCTCGAAGTTTCGCTGCTAGTCTCTACAGAATATTCTTTTGTAGATTCTGAACTAGTTGAAACGTTTTTTCTCTTTTTAGACTCTTTATTTCTTCCTGCAATGCTCTATAATATAAAAGTGCTCTATTAATTACTATAACAATTGTTATAAACTTCGTAAGTCGTCATCGTTAGTACCAATTGTATTTCAACTTACCTGTACTTTCGTAGGATGTGACATTTTCGGGTTATTACTAAATGTTTTGGATTTCCTTTGCAAGTTCTTCATACATGAAACGTTCTTTAACTTAGTGTAAACTGGTTGCCCGTCGTAACGTATGTCACTATTTTCAGACACTTTTCTAATCGGATAGTTTTCACTAGCATCCACAGAATTCTCTTTCATCCACTCGGACTGATTATTCCAGTTAGGAGGTTCAAAAGATTTCTGGCAAATGGTCAAATAAATAGATACTCAAAGCTTAATTCAGATTTAAGAATATGGATTTTAATTACGTAGTATTTAATTACGTAGTAATTTTTTGTTACCAAATAATAACACTGAGAGAAAAATATATGATATTTGTGACTATAATTAAGATGTTGCCATCTCCCACTTATGCTACACCTCTCATGTCTCCTTACAGTGCCAGACTAGAGTCAAGCTCAACAGGGTCTTCTTTCCCCGCTAACAATACCTCTTGAACCTTCCGCCCTTATTTTTTTTTTCAGAACTTGAAGTATAATCAAGACGGAGGAATCGCGTAAAAATGAAACGGTCTCTAGTCAATCGAAACCGCGTTGATAGCTACCGTCTCTGGGTCTCTTACCCATGAGATACAACGCGAAGATTTCGCATTTGTTCGAGATGCAAATAATTCCGTATCTGGTTTTCCAAACCTCTGTACTAATATTTGAAACGCTGCATTTGATAACGTAAACTCCGCTTTCGGCTCAAGACTTCTCGACTCAAAATCTGCCTCGACATTCTTTTCGGATTGTATATACGATTAAGACCAAAAACCTACTAACAACTCAAGATAATTGATACGGCATTCCAATATCCGTGAGCCCGTTAACTTTGGCAAATAACTACTCTAGCCTGAGAGTAACGCATCCAAAATTATTTCTAGAGCAGGATTAACTTTTAATAGAACATTTTGCAGCATCAATATGCGATTTCCATCAGTCCAAATCCTCTCTTAATTCGTCGTTTAATTTCATGCGAGCTTCAAAATTACCTTGTTTCTCTGTAACGCAATAATTTTTCTCGTTTATATGCATTCAACCAATTTATATACTGTATAACATGAACCTAAGGTTCCTATGAACCTAGTAAAATCTCGAATAGAATATCGTATAATCGAGCTAAACTTATGAAGCTGTTCGTTGTTTTTTTTTTTCCAATGTCCCTTATCGGGACATAATAAAGAATTGAATAAATTATTAGTATTTATATACGAATAATAATGACTTGTTCAATTACACTCTTATTCTAACATTATTTACGTAATAATTATTATTTATACTATTTGTAATACATATCTGTTTCTTGCGGGCTTATATCCATTTCTACCAGTGCAGATTAATTTTAATATCGGTTTAACTTACTTTTCATCTCCTTCTACTTCTAAGAATTAGAAGAAGATAAAAAGTAAGTTAAACCGAGATTCAACACGTTTTGGTACTTTAGAGGAGAGAGTGCCGTACTATAGATTTGCGAAGTTAGCACGACATTTTTTCAATTTCGATTTTTTAATATAAGAAATGCGGAACTTTTTTTAATTTTTTTAGGCACTGTAGAACTATGAAAAGTGCTATTAGAACTATTAGTATTTTTTTGAAATTCGTAGACTGTCGTGCCAACTTCACAGATCTATCGCAAATAAAGAAACAGTCCGCGATATAGCGATCGTGAATTTATTGGATTTTCTTGTATCTCTCTCTCTCTCTCTCTCTCTCTCTCTCTCTCTCTCTCTCTCTCTCTCTCTCTCTCTCTCTCTCTCTCTCTCTAGTCTTAGCCGCCGAGCTGTGGAACGACATTCCCTCTGACATCCGCAATGCCTCATCTATTAGCGATTTTAAGCATAAATTTTACAAGCACTTACTCCTGCAGTCTAAATCGTAACTCTGGCATACCTGCGACATTTTATGTATTTGATATAATATTCATAAGCTATGTAATCTATTACCTCTATTTTCTTATCTATCCTATTCTATTCTTTCTCTTTGTTTCTTCTTATTGCGTTTCATTTGTACTTACGCTGACTTGTAACTTGTGTAAATTTTTGGTTTAATGTCTTTACGCTTCAGGGGACGTGTCCCAGTATAATAAATAACGCATAATCAATCAATCAATCTCTCTCTCTCTCTCTCTCTCTCTCTCTCTCTCTCTCTCTCTCTCTCTCTCTCTCTCTCTCTCTCTCTCTCTCTCTCTCTCTCTCTCTATCCCCGGATTATATTGATGCGAAGCGAGATGTTAGAAAAGTCGCGTGATTGCGCGCGTCGGCTTAATTAACTGTAGCCAATCGGCGTGCTGCGTATTGAAACCATTTTCACGGCGATTGGAATTAGAGCGACCCGCCATTCCCCACCGAAACACCGACGGAGGCCCGTTCCCATGACGCGGAAACGAGGCGTACGTAATCGTGTGTACCAGCAATTCGACGTGGTCGGGGGGGCTAGGAAGATGGCTAAATTATTTGGGAACATTTCTCCCTGGGTAAATTATTTGGGAACTGCCACCATCAACCATTTTTCGAAAGTCGAGTGCCAGATTCACATAAGTTCCGTTCACTACCACGACGAAGCAATGCAATCCTCAGGATCGTCTTTGTAACTTCAGTATCCCGGGTCGGGCAGATATAATTTGAAATCTATGCTTCATGAACTACACATCTAAGAACGCGTTTGCGCGTTATCGTACATCATTTTCTAAGTCATTACATTTTAAATATTTTTTGTTACCCATATGTATACTAAAATCATGAATTTATAATTGTAATTTTTATTATTATAAAAATACCGAATATATTTTAAGAAAAATATACTGAGCACGAAACATGCTGCCGCGTATCTTGATCAAGAGACACGGTAGTGTCTCGCGCCAAGTACACGCGGAGCGAGACCAACCGTGATTTATCAGACGCCGCACCACAAATAATTTTCTCGATTTGAAAGTAGAGCTACTACGTCGAAAAGAGGTTCCACGTACAAGAGAGCTCTGTCCCAGCTTTCGGATCTTAATACCTGAAAGTTCACGCGAGTCTCGAAAGATCCTCGCAGGTGGCTGCGGCTGCGGCGCGTATCTCGCGCCCGTTCCCCTCGCGCCCGCGCCGCCGCCGCGGGGGGAAGCCGGTTTGCGGTTTCTCGCGAAATTTATGATGATTAAACGTTCGGTCCGGCCGAGAGGTGCGACGACTTCATTGACCTACCCGCATCCATCGCGCGGTCTCCTCGGACAAATTGGATTATGATTTTATGCCGCGCGCTGCAGCTAACGTGAACGAGCCGCGTGCTGATTGCCGATCGCGTGAAAGGGAGAGGCGCAGGCAGGTGAGCAACATCGCGCGCGTCAACCGAAGCTTTCCTCGACGTTCTTTGCGTCGCGATAATTATATTAGCGGTAGACTCTTGTAATCCGGCGATTGTAACGGATAAATTTATATACAAACGTCGCAATAGGCGCTCTGTGGGACGTAATTATTTTGTAGCAATAACAAATCCATTACTTCGGATTAAAATGAGAGATGACTCACCGGCACCGACTGCGCAACGTAGCGACGATGCGTAACTGCATCGTCGTTACGTTGTGATCTGTAAAATACAAATGTACAAATCAAATTATAACAGCGCTCAAGATAATCGATATCTACGTACATATGCGCGCAATGATTATATTTCTGGAAATATAATAACTGCGCGCGTCAAAATTTTTATTCTTTCACATGAATATATTTATTAAGATATTTGCATTTTTACGAGAAACCTTGTTGTTGGATGCAAGCTTCTTTTAATATTTATATATAGAAATCTTTCTTTCTATAATTTTCATATAAATCATTCGTTTCAGGAAATATAATTGAAAATAAATGATTAATATCTCCATTTCTACCAATGCAGATTGACTTTAATCTCGGTTGAATAATATAATATTTAACAACAGTTCTCGATAGTTCTAATCGAATTCCACACATATATACAATTTTAGATCGATATTCCACCAATTAACAATTTTTAAATAATTTTTAATATCCGCGCTCTGCAGCATGACGCTTAATAACAAGTGTCGTGCTGATGATTTTCCGCGATTTAAGGATTGTTTTCGACAGTTTTAAGAAAAGTTTCGGTGATTAACTATTTTTTAAACAATATTTAACAGTTACGTCCAGCACGACACTTAAGGTCGTTCTCGGTCCTTATACTAGAGAAAATCGATTTTCTCTAGATTTTCTTGAAACTGTGAATATACATTAATTTAGGTGTGCATTTTGTTGTAGCCATCGAACCTCCTTAAATATTGTTTTAAAAAATAGTTAATCACCGAAACTTTTATTAAAACTAATTTTAAAGCACAGAATTTTTTTAGAACTGTCGAAAATAATCGTTAAACCGTGGAAAATCATCAGCACGACACTTGTCATTAAGCATCATGCTGAGCGCGGATATTAAAAATTATTTAAAAATTGTTAATTGGTGGAATATCGATCTAAAATTGTATATGTGTGGAATTCGATTAGAACTATCGAGAACTGTTGTTAAATATTATATTATTCAACGCGTTTTGGTACTTTAGAGGAGAGAGTGCCGTGCTAGATTCGCGAAGCTAGCACGACATTTTTTCAATTTCAATTTTTTAATATAAGGAATGCGGAACTCTTTTTAATTTTTATCAGGCACTGTAGAACTATGAAAAGTGCTATTAGAACTATTAGTATTTTTTGGAAATTCGTAGACTGTCGTGCCAACTTCACAGATCCATTTGCGATCGGGTCACGTTGCAGGCTGTTCCGTGCACGCACAAACGTCGAACCTAATCGATTCCCGACGTCCGATTGCTTGTCGAAACCGCCGCGCTTCATAAAATAGAAGCTTAGCGATTTCCTCCTCCATGCAAGCGACTACGGCGGCGAAGGCGACGGCGCGCCGCCTCTTTGCTCTTATTGGCAACGATAGAGGCGGGATTCAATAGTTATTCATTAAACTCGAATTCAGTCGGGCAGGATGCTGGGGTCACATCCACGAGCTGACCTTGCGGCTATCTTCAAAGGCCTTATCTCCCGCCGCGCGCTCTCGCTTCGCCGTTCTTCTGCTCGTTTTCTTCGGCCGCGCTGTCGAGCCATCGAGAGGCCAGTAGATATGTCCGCTGGTGAACGATTGGAAATCGACCGTCTTCTATCGTCGACAAACCGCTTCCTGCTTTGGTATTTCTGTCACGGATCTGCACGCGGTCATTTCTGAACCGCGAGAGCTCCCCGCGAATGTCAACGACCGCGAGTGAATTAGAATTGACAACGGAGGAGCGAATGAGCGAGCGTTTCTTCATGCTAGATACACGTTTGATACACTTTATTATGTAGAACTGACAATAAGTAACATTAGTACTAGTCATATTTTATTTACTATATTTTTTTTTACTTTTCTGTCCATCATTTATTGTTTATTTAACGCTTGTATAAAATTGATATGAAGTTAGTTTCACCGATCTAAACGAAGATACCCCACATCCGTTCAAGTATCTAAGATCGCACATGATCGATCGTAAGTATCCTTGGTCACGATCTCGTCTGTGATTAACATATTCTCTTTGTGAGAAGAACTTCCAATTCCAGCTTTTAATAAACCCTATTGCTCTATACCGCGAATATCGCTTAAGAATTCATTTTCGCGCATTAAATAATACTGAACTTTCAATATAATATCCGTTCACGCCTATGTGAACCTGGCACTCGACGAAAAATCAATTTTTTTTACGGAAAACGTTAGCATTTCGTTTGTAGTTGTTTGTAGTAACAAAAATTTCGAAATGGTTGATCTATTTGACACTTACGAAAAAACCTACTTACAAAAAACTAATCCAGTTTTACGAAAAATGGAAACAGATAAATCTAAGATGTACATTTTTGCGCAATGACGAGATCCTCATGATTGACAGTGCTAACTATACTTCTTTTTAGAACTGCTTAATCTGTTAATAACACTCAAAGATCGTCCATCTCTCCCTACTTCTTACTTTCTTTATTACGTTATCTTTCTGTTCTTAATTCTGAAACTTGTATATTTTAACGTTACTAAACAGATTCTTTGAGGCCACTTGGACGACGATTTCCTCGCTCAGCTAATCGTCGCGCGATATCATCGTACTTTCGTAAGCGCTGCGCTAGTTTGTCCCTCAGTATACTTTCGCGGAGAAGAAAATTTTCCGCAAGGGAAGCTCGTTAGACTCCGGTAATTAAGTCGGTCGCGGGAAAGCCGCGGCCAGATGCGTCGCGCGGGGCGTATCGAATTCCCCCATGGGCCACCGTTGGGTCCACATTCCCATATTAACATAGAGATACGGTCACCCTACGAGCTTTGCACTCTCTCTTTCTCTCTCTCTCTCTCTCGCAACGTAACACACTTCGCATTAAAGGTGTGCGTAGCCAGTTCTAATGGAGGCTCGCACGCGGCGCCACGTGGCATCGGGTTAAGCAAACTATCGATTATGGGATTTCACGCTAAGTACCTATAGGATTACACCGGCGATGGCCGATAAAGCCACTGGATTTGTTGCTCTTTTCGCGATCCCGCTACAACATTGTACGCCACTCTATCTGATCCGTCTCTCTCCCTGCCCCCTCCTCTTCACCCGCCCGACATCCTCTTTATCACCTTCCTCCCTATCTCGCAAATTTCCCCCTTTCCTCTCTCTCTTTCTCTGATAGAATATGCCAAATAGGCCAAAATCTTTTATACTGTCCAAAATAAGTCGATGATGACGTCGCAAGAGCATAAAAATACAAGATAGGCGTTTAAAATAGTACAAGATAATATATAAGTTTATTTTCTTTTGTATACGATTCATGATTACGTTTTAATCCGCTGATAGTTTTTTAATCACGTAAAGTATTCGACATTAATCTAACTGTTTCTCGCAAGCTCCTTCAACCTACGGCCGTTTTCAGCGAACACAACGGTTGCGAAATCATTACGTGGCGATTGCGAATGATTGATGCGCGCATCTTCTACGTCAGATAAATCAGTTCCGTTTTTCGAAAGCCGAACGATCAATTATTACAATTCTCGTCGCAGCATCGCGACTTTGTGCAGCAAAATCTAATTACTCGCTCCAATTATTTCCCGTTTTTATATATTATATGTCTTTTATATTTAAATCTATATTAAATCACGTCGACGCTCTGCAGCTCGGAGAAATTCCGGACACTAAGAAATCGCTCTCTACTGTTGGTCGGTTTTTCAGCGAGAGAGGCACGTCGGAAAATTACAGAACGATATCGATTAGCGCGCGGCGCATCGCTCCAGCGATGCAAACTAGGCCGCGACTCTCCGCTCTAGGAGGAAACATAAATCAGCCGCGTGGAAAGTCGTGAATTCGCCGTTCCGATTTTAAGTTCCGCCGCGATCTATTTCCGTCCTATCAATCGGCACACTTGTCTCTCACACTAGGAAGCCGGCCAGGCGGCCGGCTATCTGCCGGCCAATTAACGGATTCGTTGCTCGCGCGTGATGGTCATTATCGCCGAGCATAATTAATATCCCTTGGCGAGGGAGGATCCGGGAGGGGACGAGTGCGAGAGAGGGATGAAGACCGAGATACGAAAGCGCGCGCAACTCTGGCTCTCCCAGTGTGACCGTGACAGACTTTAAGACGCCGCTATCAAAGGAAGTGAGGTCGACCTCGGGAATCGTTAACGGCCGGTCGTCCGGGCCGTGTGGGGACATGCCTTCTACAAATCGTACGGGAATAACTCGACTCGGGGCGAGACGATCGTTTTCGGGACGAGACCTGTCTTGCGGGCTGATAAATTCGCGGGGCTCCATCCGCAGCGCCCGGAGCGGAAGCTTTTTAATCGCGTCGCATGAAACCGGAGGCGGCTGACTGTGAGGTACTGCACTCCTGGGATGACCCCGAGCCGAGCGCGCCGGGCAGGCACGCCAGCCTGCAGCGCGTATCATTTTAAATCACTGCCAACGTGCTGAACGAGAGAGTCTGCCTGGGTCCGACCCTCAGACAACCACCTGAAGTCGTCTGAATTAAATCCTACTTTGTTATCCTGCGGCCGGAGATTGGCCGGATTGTGAAATGCATTGCCTGTTAAAATTTGCAAATTAATCTCGCCCGATTTTCTGATTATTCCTATAACTGGTAAGAGTGCGCAGATTAAGAAACGTTTATAAATTATTGCTTTAAATTTCACAAGATATCAATGCAGCTACGCTGTGTCAATATCATGATTAAGTCTTCGTTCTCCCAGTAACCCTCGGTTCTCAAAACGGAAATTTTAGAAGAGCGCGATGCATCCTCGAAGGATGAATCGCGGGGCAAAATATCCGAAAGGCGCGCTCGTCGATCAACGGGCGTTTCTTCAACCTCGCACGTGACTTCGTCAACGTTTTGACAACGTTTAGCGGACCGGCTTTCCCTCCCTTCGGCGACCCTTTTAAAGGGATGATGGATGCCCGGCACGCGACTCGCTTCAACACCCCGAGGAGAGGCTCGATGGATATTTAGGACAATTCGCGCGTGCGTTCTCGTACCAAACAATTCATATATCACCTGGGCGACGTCGCGAAATAATAGGGAAATGAATTCGCGCGAAGGATGGAAATCGCGAACCTAATCGACATTCAGTGTTAAGCGAACGCGACGTCATCAGTGTCGCAGAATCATTTTCACTAGCGGGTCACCCGGGAGATCTGTAGATAATTAATATCAAATTCTTTCGTGCTTCTTCCATCACAAAAGTTTTTCTTCTTCTCATTAATCGCAAATAAAACTCGTCAAGAAAAATATGTGAGTAACGTCAATATTTTAATGTTTTAATCCTTTCCGTAACAAGTTATTCGTTAATAATTTCGTGTTACGTCTTTATGACAACTAGTTACACAACTGATAATAATCCATTTAAAATGATAACGAATTTATATCTGTAAATTGTTTTAGAATTCCTATTTTTTACTTGTAGCTTTATTTAAAAAATAATATCTTCAAATTACACTTTTATTATTTCTATAAAAGTGTTATTTAAAGATGTTATTTCTTAAATAAAGCTGGAAGTATATAAAATTAAGATAGGAATTTTATATATTATACAGTTTACAAATACAAATTTATTATCGTTTTAAATGGATTGTTATAACTAATTAATAAAAATACACCACGAAATTATTAATAAATAACTTATTAATAAAAAAGATTGAAACGTAACATTGTTTATGAAAATCTGTGACGATCGTTGGCCTAATTTCCGATTGAATGAGAGAGAAACCGACGGAGCGCAAACCCCCGAAACTCGCTGCCATAAAAGTCAAGTTTAGTCCCCGACGATAATGCTTGTAATCCAAATATAATTTTTGTCAGCGGGGCGCAATAGCGGTTGAAACTACCCCGTTTCACGGACGCGTCCCGACGGTCGCTGGTGTTGGTGGTCTCGTCCCGAAATCATAGGAAAGCCACCCCTTGTTACGACCGCCCCTTTACATCCCCCGAAAACTTAATACGGACTTGGTCCGGACTACACCCCGTACTTAGGGTCGGTCTATCGCGGTTACCGTGAACTTTGTCCCGCGTAGAATTTATTGCCTCATCGACTCTGTGTTTTCGAGGATTGTATAGCCAAACTTTCGTTTTCTCGGTCTCCTTTGGAAAACTTTGCGTTTTCTCATCGGTAACTTTATTGTACAACAATTTTAATCGCGCTGTATTGTAGTATTGTAGTTTAGATATATTTTACAATATTGTTTCACAACGTAATGCATCAAATATAATTTTATTTGACTCTGCGATAGCTTTCTCTTCTAAATAAATATCTCAAATGGAAAAAATAATCATTCAACACACGCGCATGTATAAACGCAATTAAAATTAATACTTGGAAGAATTAATTAAAATTTATTTCAAACGTCACGCTACTTTTCAATGGGAATAAATTTCAATCAATAATTTCAACGGTTTTAAGTTACGGTGGCCGCCACGATTCGCACCACTCGTAAATAACTATTCCTCTGAATAGTTCGCAAAGTCGCAAACGTTCTGGTGTTAAGTGGCACCGCCTGCGCCGGTCGACGTCTGGCGGCGCGACTGACGGCCGAATAAAGGGCAAATAAATTAAGTTAATGCGCTCCACGCTCTCGGCCAGCGAGCGCAATCTTCCTCTCTCTCGGTCCGCTCGCATTAACGGCCGGAGGTCCTCCCTCCGTTCACGCCATTGTTCGATGGAATTTGTAATTTAGATTGATACCGGGGGCCCGACTCCGATCCCTCGGACGGGGGCGAGCGACGCTTTCGAGAAATCGTCCCGCGGAACTCGCCGCCATCGCGCCGCGCGCCGTCGCAAATAATTCGTCGCAGCCCGCGAAATTTATGACACCGGCGATGGCGATGGCGAAACGCTTCGGTTCGGAGAACGCGTTCCAATAAAGTCAACGAGCTCTTACGTGCGCAATAGGCGAACGCGCTTCGGATAAAATCGCGGCGAACCGCGTCTGACGAAACGATAAGAAAAGCTGCAGAATAAGGAAATAAACAGCAAGATCACATAAATTTCCGCGTGTCTCTATACCCAAGCTAAATATATAACATTTTCAATAAACTAATATTTCTCTTCTCAGTAATCAAACTGCAGCATCAAAATATTGCGTGTATATCATATGCCATTTTTATTGCCTAAAATTTGTATACCTATTGCCGAATGCGGTAGACCTCTCGAAAAATACCAAAACATTTTTGGAGTTGACAAATAATCAAGTTGAGAATTACAAATTCATATTTATCATAGATTTGTATTAATTCGTGGACAAAAGTATGACTCTAATTGTAAGTGAATAAAACTCCTAGAAAAAACTACATAAAAAAATTTACACACTTAAGTTATGGGTAAATAACGAAACATCTCTTCACATTGTTTAAGATCTTCAGAGTTTGAAGCTTCAAGACATCAACTCCCTCTGTCTATAAGACGTCACTGGCCGTTCCCATCATCGATTCTGCCACCCCCTTGACCGGAAGATTACGTCTCTTTCCCCCCGGCCTACGCCAGTGTCCAATGATGAAGTTATCCAGCGATAATGGCTCCATTACATCGCGTCGTGCTGCGGCACACCGTCTCTCCGTCTCCCCTATCGGGCCCCGAAGAGTCCCCCTCGTGCAGGTGGAGCGGCGAGGAGGAGGGGAGGAGGAGGAACGGACATCGTCGCACCGTATACTTACCATGGCGATTGTTTATGTTGGCTGATGGCCACTTATGCTGCACACACATCGCATTACGAAGCCGTTCTCGGGGCCTCACGGCCCGTTACTTAGCCCGTGGCCTGGGCATCGTAGGGTAATGGCGAACGCGTTACGGATAAAATGTATACTTAGCCTCACAGCTCGATGGCACCGATGCCTTGATGCCTCGGCGATATCGAGATTACGCCATTCTTGATCCCTCTCCCCCTTGTCCTTCCTCTTCGTTTCGGTTGGATACTTCCTCGGTTCTTGCTTCTCGTCGTCGCGAAATTCGATTGCCATTTTCTGAAAATGGGAGAATATTTTGTGATGCGTCCGTCGTTGCAACTAAAGCCCGATGCAGTTGTATTTTTTTTATGTCAACCGTAATAATTTGATTAGAAAACTTATAAAAATCGATGACGGGCAACTAAAATTACGCGTACTCCGTTTCTGTATAAAGCATATTGTATTAATATTTATGTTACTATTGAGGAGAAGTTATCGATACTTTTAAATATTATAAAATAATAAAGAGAAAGTACGGATATTTTGATATTTTATCATGATCAGCTTTGCACCGTAGTATTTGTCTCGGGGCGAATTACGGAGACAAAAAATGGCGGTCGGTCGAATGCAAACATCACTATCGTCTAGATTCGCACCGGGCGTATCCGTCGTATATCGGATCGCACTTAGCATAATTCGACGTTTCGTAAATGACGGGACAGGTGCGCACCCCACGGGGAAGGGGGGGGGGAGGAAGATGACGTCAGCGCGTGGCATCTTCTTGGGAAGAGGGATGAAAGATGAGCGAGGCAGCGTGGAGAGCCGCGCGAAAAGTCGGGGATAGCCTCGAACGATGCCCGGTCCGGGCAACGTTCTCGCAGATTGACCACCTCCGATGTTAATGGGGCCCTGATTACAAAGCACGCTCCAGCTCGGCCCTGCCCCCTGTTTATATCAATATCTCGGCGTTGCTCACGCATGCACGCACTCACACGCGCGCGAACACGTGCATTCTCGCTGTCCTTATCTCTTTACGCGGCTACCCTTTATTAAAATACAGAACGTATAGATCGAACGCGGAATCGTTGGCTTGTTCAGAAATAAACTGCGAATTAATTGTTTGTGATATTTTATGCCGAGATCAAATCCGCTTTAATCGATCTGTAATTCGCGTCAGAATATAAATAAAATTCTACTTATTGTAATTTCGCGCAGCGTGTAACGAAAAACATTTAAAGAATTGAACCGCACACGTACGTCACAATATATGGTGAAATAGAATTCTATCCTGCTATTTGACAAAATTATAAAATCATCTGAAGACTTTAGAAATTGAATTAAGAACATTTTCACGCGCGCGCAAAGTTGTAAAATTTTTTTTCCACTTGTGAAAATATTCTAAAATATTTAACAATACAATACTAATAACTTACTACAAGGATGTAAAAGTGCTTCCAGTGAGCCCGACGATTCAATTTTAGAGATAACGTAATGTAACTGCAATGTATCCTATTTAGATAACAGGTAAATTTTATTAGATAAAGCCAGTGGCACACGGTGCATGTTTTCCTGCTGGATTGCTTGCGATCTAGTAAATTATTATAATTGCACCACTCAGCACTCAGGATTTTTCCTAATTTACTAGATCGTAAGCAATCCAGCAGGAAAACATGCTCCGTGTGCCGCTGGCTTAAGTAATCGCAATTTTCTTAGTTCTCTTTATACGGCGAATCGAAGAAGCTCGCTCAGATCGATTTGAGGTCGCGTTTCGAAAGAATTTTCGTATTATCCGAATCGCGGGACGGACAAGATTGTGACGTGAAAATCTTTCTCAGTGTAATTGAGCTGGGATTTCTCGCTTGCGTGCTCTAAGCAAAAGTGTCAGCGAAAACTGTATAGGTGTGCCACGAAATACAATCCAATCCGTGGCGGATTCCGAGCGGGCTAAATCCTCGATCCGATCCGGACCGGCGGCGCGGCGGCGTTTTCAGCGGCGAAAACCACCCCTCCGGTGCTCGCCTTTTTCTTCGGTCCTCGCTCGTTTGGGGCGGAAAACGCTGCGTCAGCGCGCCGATGGTGCCATTCGCGCGCGGACCAAATAAAATGTATCGGGCATTTTATTCGCCGCCGTCGTGTGTAGGTTGGACAAGCCGTCGATTTCCGATCCCGTGGGTTCCGAGGGAGGCTGTGCCACGAAGCGGATTTCGATTTGGTCCGCGCATTCAATACTCATCCTTTTCTGCGCTCCTGACGCGCGTACAAATAGTAGGGTGCCGAATATATATATCGTCCCTTTTCTTATAAATGTTGAATATATGGAATTTGATATAAAGGGGATAGTAAATAAAACAACGACACGAAATTGGGGGGGTGTTTTATTATTATTTTTATTTTCTGTGATCATAATAAAGCATTGTAATGAGGTATTTATCCTTCGGAAGATATCCCATGAGGGATATCTGAATTACGAGTATGATGAAAGTAATATTTGAAAGAAACTGGGATTTTGTGTAAGAAAGTTTTCTGAAGGATTATTTGCTAGTGCATTTTTGCAATCCTAATATCTTTGGGACATGTAACCCGGGTTTGAGAATGCTCATAGTTGACAAAGAGGACGCGACGTGCGAGGATTCGGCCGATCTCGCTCTCGGCCCTTACGGCCGTTTTGAAACGGGCCCGGACAAAACATTCCCGGCCGCGGCGCGACGGGACGTATAATAAGAGTGTGATTAGCATTATTTACGGCCGGTTAACTATTAACCCATAAATCAACTGACGACTGTATTATCCAGCGCCCCGCGTGTTCGTGCGCGTCCAACCAGCTTCGACTCGAGGAAAACGGTACGGCACCGAGGTGCCGGGTCCGTAGATCGACCGCTCGATAAGGACGATTCGAGAACTCGAAGGAGGAGAGAGAGAGAGACACTCCCGGAGTCGGCGAGAGGCCCGACCATCCGCCTAGTGATTTAAGGGAATTCGCTTGGACCGCTTCCGCACCAAGCTCTCTATATTTTGTTCGGATTTTAAGAGGCATTGCGAAAAGTCAGCCCTCGAGATATAATATCGGTTCGTAAAACGTTTTTTTTTTATATTTGAGTAACATTTGGAAATATGTTCTTTGCTCGTTTTACTTTTAGCAATTTTCTTTTTACAAAGCTTTTTTTTCTTTAATTTTTGTTTGTTATATTCTTTACAAAAAGTTGTAGAGGAAGTCACTATTTATCGTCTTTTTAATTTTGCTTATATTTGAGTAACTAAGCTTAACTAAAGTTATATGTATCAAGCTTGAAATTAATTATTTGTATCTGGTAAGCATAATTTTGAAAAAGTCCATCGTAGATCGTTTATAAAGACTTCGGTTGTCATTATACGTTTGAAAAAAAAAACAACTCGGAATCCTCAGGCAAAAGAGAGTGAATTTAGTGTGGGAGAGATCTTGCATATACGTGCCCTCTTGATAATATTATCAGTTGGAGGCATTTATATTTCCTTCCGATATTGATACCGATACTTCGCCCCGATATAACAAGTCTGGCAGGAAGTGCTCGTAAAACGGGGGCGATGCCGATGGAGCGGAGATGCGAAGATGGCCGCGATTCCTCTCTCTCTCTCGTCTCGCGCGCAGCTTCTTTCTCTTTGTTTCGCCGATAGAGGATGAAGATGCGGGTCACGCGTCGGCGGTTAGTTCTGATTAGCGACAGAGCGAATGACGTACCGCTGCCAGGTTCTCGTGCCGCGAATACTCAAGCAGCGAGTACGTATATATGCGCTCCGCCAGAAACGGAGGGCCAGGCCAGCACCGCGCACCGGTTTATGGGAATTTATTTAGCGCGCGCCAGTCTCTTCACTAAATAAATTCCGAGGAGAGAATCCGCGCAACCTCGGGTCGTGAAAATTGGACGATAGATTTAATTACCATTACTATAATAGACTTGAATAATAATTAATCAAAGGAAATATTCACGCATTTATTTCGTGTGACATTCTTCCGTTTATACATTTTTAATAAATAATTCTATTCTGGATTGCAATTTCTTCTTTATCTGTATTGCATTTGAAAATTAGGAATAGAGTAAAATTATTTAAATTATTACTTGTAATAGAATAATAAGTTGGTATAATGATCAAGATCGAAAAGAAGTTCATTATCTTTCGCAGTAATGTTTCTAAAATCCATGGCTTTTTACACAAGTGAAACGAGAATCAATCGCAGGGTAAAAACCTCGATATCGTCCAACTCATCCACCCCAGTCTCTTTTTGCCGTGCGGCGGAAGAAAATCGACGGCCGCAATCACGAGAGGCGATAAAGCCTCGCGCGGACGTCATTCGATGTAGCGCGGGGTCGCGTCGGGAGGAGCGTTGCATTGAGAAATTTCAATTCGTAAGGTCGATGGAGCTGGCTTGATCCATTGATCCCAGAAATATCAGCGAGATTACGCAACGTTGAATGAGCGAAGAGTCGGCCGGATGTCGATAACAATTTCAATTTGTCGACGTTGAAGCCGACATTTGCCGTATCGCAGGTTTGCCAGACGTTCACGTCGAACGAGTATAATACGATATAACAATAACTTTGCGATTCTTTAGTCATCACAAAATCAAACAAAAATTGATTTAACTCTAGCGATAAATATAAAATTGGAATAAATGTACGTCTCCTGTAAAGATTCGCGTTCTGAAATAGCAAGATTAATTGATTGGTTAATTAGGCCGACAATATAACGACGTTCTTCCGAGAGACAGCCATTCAGAACAATATATGGAGTGCGCAATTTCGCGACCCGCTGGGAGAGCGCGAACGATAAAAGCGAGGAACGCCTGGGCGTCGCGTCGCTGCCGGGAAAGGGCGATCGACAAGACCGATTCGAAAGTGCTTTGCGAGCCGCGGCGTGCTGGCCCGGCTAATTAAGTGCGCCGTAAGTTAATTGAGATGCTGCGCGTAGGAGTAAAGCCGAAGATACGAGGGAAACGTTAAACTGTGTAAACATCGAGCTAATTACTTCGAGACTTTATCGCGCAACTCCACTCGGCCGAGAGCTCGGCGAGCGAGCAAGTGTGCGCGTGCGAAAAGCGGGAAAAGTGAAGGGAGGGCGCGATGGGGTGAGGGGGAGAAGAGAGAGAGGGAGGGTGTCTCGCGCCGGAGGGAGGTAAAGAGAAGGGCTGGCGTTTATTGATGGACACCAAACAGGATTAGATGGAGATGAAGCTGACGTGCACTGTTTACAGCGCTCGAAAACGCTAGATTCTAAACGGCGGACGGTAAGACGGCATCGATCTCGAAGAAAAACGAAATGAAATTAAACGAGATCGTTTATTATGTTTTTTTTTTTTTTGATGGGCCAGTAGATAGCATTTACTTTACATAAATTTATTCCATCACATTTTTTCCCCCTCGCATACCTATTCAGACGTTCAGTTCTATCAAAATTCAAGTTAATCCTCGCGCGATTGATAATCTCTAAATATTTCCATTTAATCTGGTCGATGGTACCTCGCTTGTGCTCTTCTTTTTATTATTAAACTGCAAACGCGCGATTATGCGCGCTTTTTACGCGCGTGTCTTTCGACATATTTTATGCATGTATGTTTTTTCGGCACGTCCATTTACATTCTCCGTCGACAATTATTCGCTATGAAGTACCACTGCTGCAGCGGAGAGTTAAATAATGCAAACAAGCGATGTGGTGGAGAAGGGAGGGAAGAAGAAAAGACGCGGAGTTTCGGAGTGCTACTGGCGTGGCGGCGGTAACTGCTACTCGCGGAAGGTGAGGAGACCCAGTTAATTACTAAAGCGTTTTAATCGCCGGCAAAGTTCCGTCTGGGCCGGAAAGGGCTTCGAGGATGCGGCGGCTGTGTAAATTAGGAACTCGCCGCTTTCCTCTTCGCTCGTCCTTCCCGCGTCCGCATTATGTACGCCTGGGTCTCCCGAGACGAGCGTCAGCCTAATTTCCGGCAAAAGGTGACTTTTACGTAATAGCGCGTCGCCTTGAAATTAACTCCTCTGAATTACGCGTGTACCTCCGGAAAATTATTCGTGCTTTACTAATTGCTATAAGACTTTATCAAGTGTTGTGAATTTGATATATTTTTAATATCAAAATCGAATTTTTAGTTAATTACGTACTAAGTACGAAACAAAAATGTGGATTTTATATAAAGATAAATTATTATTATTATTATGCAATTATTACTCTCATTATTTGTATTAAAATCAAATTAGATCTGAAATGTATGTACAAGTGAAGATAATAATCTGATAGAATACATTTATATATATATATAAATTAAATTTCACATACTTTATAATATCGTCTTGAAGGTAAATTATGTAATCGATGTACAACAAGTGGCTAGTGTTTATTATCTTCATCTTCCAAAGTGCAAGTTACAAGCACATCTTTCGTTACGTTTTGCTCCGGTTCAATTCCTGTCTTTATTTCTTTTCGGAAAGGCTTTTATTTAACTCGATTATTAAATGCCCCTCTTTCTCACTTTTCCTTCAACCCCTCCTTTCTTCTCTGCGGTTCCGGGCGCATATTTAGGGGTCGCTGGTTGCAGGTTGCCCCGGCAACCACATCGCGAAACCCTCTGTCGTTGCCAAGGCAACCTTCTCCTTCGTCTTCTCACCCTCTCCTCTCTGCCGGAGTGATTCAATTCGAGAGAGCGAGAACGCGTCTGAAGGAAGGGAGAAAGGGTGCTGCTGGTTTCTGTGAAGCAAGGAGAAGGGGAGAGGAGCCCCAAAGCAAGAGGAGGGAAAAAAGATGGTGCGCTTTCTGGTGATTATATTTGATGGCGCGAGCGAGGACGTGCCAAATGAGGATTTGACCTTAATTAAAGACGAACTCTCTCTTTTGATTTCTTTCTTTCTCTTTTGATTGCTCTCTCTCTCTCTCTCTCTTCCTCTTATCAACGATAAAACGATACGGGGTGTCGTCATGGCAATCCGCGTTGTACAAAAAGCAAAAAAAGAATTTACCAAAAGATCCATTTGTACGGCAGCGATAATCGCTAGGATCACGAAAATAAAATTATACTTTATTAATTAAGTAAATATGAAATTAAAATATTTAATAATTTAATAAATATTTAATAATATATTTTATTATTTAATATATTTATATATTTATTAATATTTATTAATAATATTTATTGTTTAATAAATATTTAGTAATATTTAATTTAAAGCCGTTATTTCTTTAGGCTTAAAATACATTTAATCAAATAAAACGTATAATATGAATATAAAAAATTATAAGTTAAAAAATTGTATTAGCTTTTCTAAGATTTCATCTGTTAAGAATGTAAATTTTAGAAAAAACATAGTGTAGCCCGCGTTCATCAATTCAAGATACACCGCAGAACTTAATGGCGCGGATTCTCATGCGACTTTGGTATTCGTGGTTGAACCGGGCGAAGAACTTATTCATAAGATTATTCGCCATTTTCGTCATGACGCCTTCGCCCTCTTGTATGTGTCGTTATTTAAGTTTTATATTAAAGCACGGTCGCGTGCGCGCGCGCGCGCGCGCACGCGGATCCTCCGGGTATTTGATGTATGACCCGCGCGTGTTCTGGTTCCTTCACCAAGATGCACCTAAACGTGAGATATCGTGCTCGATCAATTTTTCATGGCTCCACTTCACCCCTTTCAGCCCCTCTCCTTTTCCTTCGCTAACATGATCAACTTCGTGATTTCTCATTGTCAATCGATAAGTAATTTAATTACTCGCGCACTGAAAAGTTAATTCTTGAAACGTTAATTACATTCTTAAATTAAAACTTGTACATTTCGTAAGCAATTTGAATATTGTTAATGAATTTAATCATCGTTATAAAATATTATATTAACATTATATTATATTTTCCACTTATAGTTCTGGGAAAATATCGAGAATGTCGATAATATGTATACAAAAGAATCTAATAAATTAATTTTAGATCTTTATTATGCAGATGATTCTGTAGGAAAGAAGAATTTAGATTTATTTCTATAAAAACCGCGGAATTATCTCGTCAAGATTTAGATTTCTCTTATTAGAGAGAGAAAATTAAATAAAACTGCAAGATAATTTTATAATGCATATAATAGATTGTTCGACAAATGCATTTTAAACAATATATCGACATGCTATAACAGACTTTAGTAGTGTAGTGTAAATTATGTTCGACTAGAAATAAATTGCTGAAATTAGAACAATAATCAAATTTTATTTAGATATAAAACAATGAGCGTTGAAGTATTGTCCTTTATCAGTATTACTCTGGCAACAATATCCAGAGATGATAGATGAGTGCTGGCTCTCTCTCGGCTCTCGTCGACGAACGGGGGGGGGGGGGGCGAATCGCGTGCTAAATAACTTCGCTAACAAGCTGCCGCCGTCACTGTGCAAAAAAAGATTACGTAAGCGGTAATGGCCGCCGGCTCCTCCTAAATTCGAGAACGAAGTGTTCCGGTCGAGCGCGCAATCCGAGAAAGGGGGCAGAACGGTCGAGCAAGCGCGCGCGGGGCTCAAGCCGGGGTGGGGGTTAATTTTAATTTCCCAATTTTTCCCACACCGATCCGGCGCAGGTAATTTCCTCCCCAGCAGAGAATAGATGTAATTACTTAACGCCTCCGAGCTCCTTTTATTAAAAGAGGATCGCGCCCTCGGGGGTTGGAGGGGCGGAAGAAGCTCTCGGAGTGGGGGATTGCCGTAGGAGTGGTGGTGCGTGATCATGGGGGTGGTCTTCCTCTCTCTTCCTCGCAAGCTCGTCCGTCCACTCGAGACCCGAGGAGGGTTTCCTATTTCATTAATTTTATCAATAAGATATTCCATATGGAATATCATTCCGTAATATCAGAGACTGAGAATTTCAAGATCCTGTAATTCAGAAATTTATCGAAATTAAGAAAGTACACAGACATATCTGTTGGCATAAATTAAATTACTCCTTCAAGTTTCAAAATCGCACAATAATTCTAACGTTAAATTATTTTATCGTACGTCTCGTACTAATATATTGAAAATGCGATCTTTAAATTGCATACATAAAACTTAAATTGCGTCTGCGAGCCTCAAAGAGTTAAATTTCCCCCTCGAAAACTTTCATTTGGAAGAAGAAAATGGACAAAGGCGGAACAACAATGTTGGGCAATAAACAACCGCACAATTCACTGATATATATTTTGCCTGTCCATTACGACGAATCCAACTCGGTTCGATCCGACTCGGTCCGAGTGCCTCAGATGAGATCGGCAAGGGTATCTCGCAGCGGCTGTGGGAAGGGAGGAGCCATCTTGCGGCCTGTTTCAGGGCAGCCACCAATTGATTCGCCCCCACCAGGCGCCGCAAGCAGGCGTCGATTTAATTCCAGGACGAAAAAAGCGTCCGGCGGGCGGCGCCGTCCATATAATTCTCGCGCCCGCATTGGCCCGACATTCTGTATAACCCACGAGCCCGCCGTGGGCTCGGCCAATCGGGCGCCTCTGGGCGGATCCTGAAACCAGTTTCAGTTTCGCGGACAGAGGGGAGTCGTTGACTCGAGCCTCTGAGCAGATAGTATTGTGCCGTTGGCTCATGCCGTAGTGGTCTTAACACTAGCAGGTCCTTGCTACCAAGGAAATCCCGGAGACCCGCCTGTCACGCGCACGTATTCGTGTGCCGCGAGAACCCGGAAGTTCCTCCGGTGACGTGTCGTGGCCGGGAAAGTGTCGCAAAATATAATTCGGTAATTTAATTCCAGCGTGCACAGAATTTTGGAGTACACCGAGAAGAAACACTCCCGTGAATCGTGAGACTGCCAGTGACGTCACAGATCAAAGACTCTATGATGGACTTTTGGAAAGACGTTGTTCTCGTGGAAGATCGTCAGTCTTCAATCGACGAGCTTAGCAAGTGAAGGACTGTTTATATTCATACATGGTGAAATCGACACTTGGAGTCATCAATCGTGGATGTATGATCGATATATTATAGCCTAATTTGTGATACTGATTGAATTTAGTTAGAAAGATCGTTTAGAAGCTGTGACAACGTCGTTAAGCTGGCCGACGGCTGGTGGACTGGTTCTACCAGTCACCTATTTGACAGGCAACTTAGTACATAAAAAAATTTAAGAAATATGTGAAACATTGTTATCTGCACTTTGAACTACATAATTGATCTATAGATCTTGAAAGCGAAAACGAAAAAATATGAAGAATATGTAAAATAAAATATTGCAATTAGGAAGCAAAATAAAAATCTCGAACCGTTGGATCATTGTTTTGGATGACTGTTCTTTAAGATCACTGCTTTCCAAGAAGATCAACGCTCGGGATGGATCTAGGTAATGACCTAAAAGACTTAGAATGGAAGATACAAAGACCTGTTTGAGACGGCGAGATCAGAATTTTCGCGAGCGTCTTAATGATCATCACAAACGCGTGACTTATAGGCAATGATAGTCCATGGATGATGTGTCAATGATCATGCTTCGAAGGGCCTGAAATGGAAGACGTAAATTCGCGTTGACTGGAAACGTCTAACGGCATCAGATATCCCCCGCATTCTTGACAGACACATGATTCCAGTGTACCAGTGATTAAAGTGACTCTTCCTCTTCTGGTGATCGGGGCTTCGTTGATCCTGAGGATTGATGCGAGCGCACTGATCGCTCTCCGAGGGAGAGACGAACGCCGGCGAGTTGGTACCGAAGATGGTCTTGGAACCTGGAGGCGGTCTGTCCTTTCCGTTGCCCCCCGGCAGCGGCTCCAGCGCCTCCGGAGGATCCTTACTGGCCCCTACCAGATTGTTTCAAAGAACGACGCCTGTGTTTCCATTCCACTTGGCAGGATGGCCGCCGCATCATCCGGTTCTGGGTCAGGTGCAGAGCCAGGTCCAGCAGAGCATGCAGGCACAGCATCAGGCCGCTGCCGCAGCGGTCAGATTCCTCAGTCATCATCATCCGCATCATCCGCATCCAACGTTGAGCAATCATTCCCTGGTGCCGGCGATCACTGGGCATCATCCTAGTGTACATCATCTGCATCATGCGACTGATCATGGAGAGGAAGAGGACGAAAAGAAAGGTGAGTAAAAATCTAAGTGTTGAAATCTAAGATTGCACGGAGTCAAACAGCTTAAAATTAATATTGGGCAAGATTAACATAATCTAGCTTCTTTCTAAAAATACTCGGATTGCAATTATTTTTAAAAAATATATCACTCTTTCTTTATAAACATTTTTTATAAGACAACACAAACATCTAAAAGATGTTTCAACTTTCGGCAAGGGCTTTTAAACGAGAGCTTGCTTTACTTTTATAAAGGACAAATATAATTTCTTTTTCTCTTAAAAAATTTGCGTTATGAAAGATTTATAATTACAATATTAACAGATTATGCTCCTTGGAATCTCTCTCCTTCTCTCTCTAGTTTAGTAATCTAGTTTAGAGTATTTCTCCATGATCGCTCGTTGAAGTGCGTTGATGGCGGCGGCATTTCCGAAATAGCTTTTGAAAAACGGTCTTCAGGGAGTGGCGTAACGCGGTCAATCATAAGATCGTTCCTGACGAGCCCCTGGGATCGCTTACGACGTTAGTCCCTATCCCCTTTTCCCGCCCTTCCTGGCGACCGCCCGTCTGAAATCGTGTTTCGTGCGCGAGAACGTCCGCGTTGCCGAGGGTGGAAATCTGTTTTTTACGTGATCCCATTCACGTCCCTAACACTTGTTTATGCTTCGAAGGGAGCGCCACTTAATTCGCCTACCTTTGGCTTTCGATTGTTTCCGCCGCTGTGAATTTATCGCGCGCTACCGCGAATTTGCGTGAATATTGCCGGTTCTTTGACGAACGAAAGTTCAAATTGGTATAACGCAAGGTATCGTATAATTAAAATAACATTCGTGTCTAATGTGTTTTCTTCTACAAAATTCTCCAATCTCTGCTAATATCACATGTGAAGTATACATAAAAAAATGGCCATTATCTTATTGTAGAAATATTAACATATATATATAATTACTAAGTTGCACGGTATTAAAATAAAAAAATGTTAGACAGTTGAATATAAAATGCAAATTCTGAAAAATATTTCGTTCAAGAGAGAGATGAGAGTATCAATAGATAACAAAAAATTGTATTAAGATTTCAACTAGCATGTGTCTTCACAAAAATTTAATTTAATTAAACTTAATTATCAAGATCAACTACATCGCTTAAGAAATTGTAGTAAGTAAATGTTTAGTGTAAAATTTTTTTATCAATAGAAAATTAAAGATTTTATTAAGGTGATTTTGACTAGAGCATGTGAGTATTTACAAAAAATTTAATTTAATTTAATTACCAAGATATTCGATAAAAAATTGCAATAAATTATACAGTGTAAATCTTTTTTAAGTGTAGAACAAGTTTTAAATTTGTAGAAAGACTTATGGGGGTATAGAAACATTTAGGATTTTCGTACAATTTTCTAACGAATATACGTTACGTCTTCATTCGCTTGTATGAGAAAAATCCTGCTTATTATCAGACCGCCGTTCTTCTTCGGTAATTTTCGTAGTTGTTCTCCAACGGCATGCCGCGTCGGATAACACACTTGGCGGTTTCGCCGGTTCCGCAAAAGTATGCAGCGGTTAGATTCGTTATAATTGCATAATGATTTCTACGTCGAGGAGAAGCATTTCGTTCATGAACGTCAGCCGGGCACGCGAGCGTGTATCAGATCGACCCGCCGGTTATTTCGGGATTTATGAAAGCTCCCATCCTCTCCGCCATGATAAATAGTTTTATTGGCAACGGCTGGAACGCGCGTAATTGCGAGTCTGCTCTGATCGAACGTCGTCCACCGAACGTCCTTTATGGCGTCACGTCGCCGTCGTAGCATGAGCGAAGTTTATTTTCGCATTTAATGCCTTTCCTTTATGTGAAACTGAACCAGATTCGCCTAACGATTTCGCGATCGCTCGTACATTTTCTCTACGATGGAAAATATCATTGGCGCTAAAAGAAATCGTGTACTCTATTCACTTACAAATAAGATGTCGAATAACTCAGAAATTTAATTTAATTAAACATAACCAAGATATTCGATTATACCGCTTAAAAATTGCATTGAATGATTCGCAATATAAAATGTTTTTACAGCATCAAACAAGCTTTAAATTTATAGAAATATTTATATATAATCTAAGATATTCTTATATCCCCATGCAATTTTCTGAGGAATATAATTTATGTCCTCTTTCACTTAGATAAGAAAATCCTATTTACCTATTAGAAAACCGTTATTCAATAAAATTTTGCATAAAATGTGTTGGACTGTTCGCTAGAAGTTAGCGAACTCAAACAATTGAGGGAGTACCTAAGATACCTAAGATAAAACGCTTTCATAATTCTTAGAAAATTATCTGTTGTAAATCTAAAGTCATACTTGTTAGTGGCTAAGTTTCTCCGGTTAGTTCACACACAAAAACTTTTGCACAAATTTCTGAAACGCCCATATAGTCATTTAGAAGCAACTTTTTGATAACTCCAGATTTTTTTCTTTTTCGGTTTTGGAATAAATTTGGCTCTTCGAAATGAGAATTAGGTCGAGCGCCAAATCGACGCGAACTCGGTGAGCGAAATCGCATCGTTCGCCGTGCTTCACTTCACGTCCCTCCCAATCGAGCGCATTACACTTGGACATTTAATTACACCGATTCCTAATGAAACGCTCGCAATTGTATGCATCGCGATTTTATCCCGATCGATGTCGTCGAGAGATAGGCCGCTTGTGTAAGGGATCGCGAATCGCCCCTTCTTCCTCTCCGTTCCCCTAGCTTCGCGAAATTCTCGTTTACATAATTAGCTCGGCTGCGGAATAATGCTCGTGGTGGACTCGCGTGCGTACGCCTCTACACACGATCGTTAAACTTTTTCGACGTTAGCGCGATCGTTAAGCCCGGAGCGCTTAGCATCGCCGCGAAATTGCGTCCCGTCGGCTCGCAAAGCCGCCACATGCCGCGCGATCCCGTCGTCGTGAATTAAGATTCAGACGTCGGGGGCTAGATCGACTGGATTAAAACGTGTCGCTTTACGTGTTAACCTGGTAGCGATATCGCCATCGACGATTGAACTGGTGTCAGTGACATGCGAATGCGAGACATCCTGTTTTGATTTTCCCTTCTCTGTGCATTCTTTAGCGAATTGGCTTTTCCCTTTACAAAAATATTGGAGCTTGAGTCCCTTTTCATGTAGAAAATGAAGGAATAATCCGAGAATTACGTACTGAAAGGGAGAACGAGCGAAAACGGGCACCAGGTAGTAAACACCGAGTAAACATTAACCCTATAGCTTGCCACATTCCGGTGGACCGTTGAACATTTTTCGGTTTTATAGTTTTCACCATTTCCGTGTTTAAACTGAAATTATTTTCTTGACTTGATATTATCATAAACATCTTATCCAGACTTTATATTTTCCATTCCTACATTATACAAGCTTAAAAATATTAATTAGAATAAAAATGACAAAGCGACAAAGTGGAGCGGTCTCACGGACCGAAGAGTGAATAAAGGAACTCGAAAATAAGTGTGGCTAGCCAGAGTTAATCTCAATTAATCATCCGACGAAATTCGGAATTAAATTATGTCCTGTAAATTATGCGCGACTGTTTAGGTATCTCTTTATCTTCCTTTATTTCCATTTGTTTCTCTTATTTAATCTTTGCTAATATCAATTGGTTTATGTAATTTTCCGATAAAGCTTATCATGTCTTACGCATAAGAGTTGCTCATTTCTCATCCCGCATTTATCTATACACATTCGCGGATTTCCAACTTACAGACTCGTCGATTAATCTTGAGTTCGCGCCGCGCCTGCTCGCTCTTATTTCTATTGTATCTCAACCTGTTCGAGTCCAAGTTAACGCGATCCAAATCAGGCAGGGAACGTGCACGAGCGTTGAGCCTTATAGCGTTTCAATATCTGCTTAATGACCTTTCAGAGAGTCTTATTTGCGCCGAGAATATAATAACTTTCATATCACACGTGAAAAATTTGAGAGATATGAATTTACGGAGATACTTTTGTTCCATTCCGCCTCTCTTATCAAGTTGTGTATCTAACAATCTGCATCTAACAATCGCGGATAGATCATGTCGTACAAGACATAGCTACAATAGACAGACGCACCTTACGGACGTGTTGAACCAAGGCAAAAAAGGAGTTATACATAAACATTAGTCACATTAGTAGTTTCTCGATTATGATCTCTCAACGCATGAAGTATTTATGAATCATAACTTACGTTATACATCAGTGATATTAGGTCTGGAATTATTGTATTTTAATTGCCGCTTTAAGCGGCGTACATGCCGGTACATCGTAACAGGTGTTCGGAATTGTGTTTTCCGTCTGCAAAATGACGCCTCTTTAAAACATAGCTGTTTGCACCTCGATAGGTTTCTCACAGATGAGAGATGAGATTAAATTAACAAGTGTATTTAACAAGTTAAAATGTATAGTTGGCGTATCATTTTCAAATTAATCGTTTTTATTCAATAACGCATATTTGTGTGACTATCGGTGTGTAACATGTGTTCAACGATACCATTAGGGTCATTTTATTCCTTTAAATTGAACGATTTAACTGATTCTTGTCGAAACTATTCCCTCCGGAAAAAGAATTGTTTGAAGACAGTAGACCCGCGCCCTTTTCGCCCACTTGAGACTTGTAAGCTACTCCCATGATTATTGCGAACAAAAAATAACAGTGTCCATCATCGAAAGAAACGCAATACACACTCGAGGGAGGGCGCAGCGGAGGGATGCAGGTGAGACCAAACGAGCCGAGCTTCTTTAGTAAGTGGTCACGTTATCGTAGCATCCTGTCATTATTTTACGATTAGACCGAAGGAGGAGGCATTAGGACAGTTGACAAAAAAGAACGACCGCTCTCCACAAAGAGAAAGAGAGGGGGGAGGAGTGGAAAGAAAGAAAAGACACATATAGAGAAAGTTTACAAGGCATACAAAAATAATTTACGCGCATCAAAGAATCGAAATGACTGCACTGAAATCAAAGAGCAGATTTAAAGCAGAATGTTGGAGCGGAAAATTGTATCCGCCATTCCGAGCGTTGAAAGCAATGAATAATACGTGATCATTCTTTACAGATGTAAGTTCTAATTAGATATCGGCGTCCTTTATCAGATTGAAAATGGGTTAGGATATAAAATCGAAACGCGTCCCTGTAATTCACCTTATGGATCTGGTATACAATTTCCGCCCCAACATCCTGCGCTACGCAGAGAAAGTTTAATTGGTCGAAGGACGGGGAAGTTTAAAGGTATAGCACTTTAGCGCACAAAATCACCTGGATTTATCGCGGTTTACCGCGGATATCGCCTCTCTCCCTCTCTCTGTCTTTCTCTGTCTTTGGAAAAATAGCGGAGCATAATCCACGAGGTATTGACTCGACAGTATATAATATAAACCTTAACATTGAACCACCATAAACGGCGTCGTCCACAATGACCCTGTTATTTATTATAACAACGAGACGAGTCCTCGCTGTTATTTATTATAATAACGAGACGAGGTCTGATTTCGGACGTGTTCGCGTGTACAAGCATAATAATAAAGAACATTAATCGCACGGTTAACATTGCAATCACTGTTGAAACGATAGGCATCCGTATTTGAATAGCAATATCTAATTATGAAAAATGACATACATTTTATCGCTTTCTCACGCTCGTGGTAAATTATAACGTGGAAATGATTCTCCAGCGTTGCGTTACCGTGATAACGACATGTAATTTTATGCCGGAGATACCAACTGATACCAACACGTGATTATAAAAATTGTTACCTATCGGAAATCGTTAACACTCGCGCGGGACGCGCGGTGTATACGTACGCATCGCAACGTCGGGATGTTGCAGGCACGGCCGCGGCGCGGGCGTCGCGATTATCGTTGCAATAACGATGCGATTTTACTCGAAGCACTGACACGCGATTGCAAAAATTGATGACTGAATATAACAGAATAGCGTCACAGGAGATCGTCTTCGCAAACGCTGTCGGACTACAATCCAGCATTACGTTGAATATTCGTCATTGTCATTATTGTTTCGCGCAACGCTATAACGCATCGTTACGAAGATGTCCGGTTATAATAATAAATTTAATCAGTACGTAAAATCGTGCGCGTCGTGTCATCGATTCACGTCGCGTGTTTGTTAATGCGATAATTCGAAGTCGTATATGTGCTTTTTGCGCTTGAAATTATCGCCATTAGAATGAGTGCAAATTACGAGTAATATGGAAGATTTTACCGGCATGTAACGACAAACGCGCGTCATTAGCGAAGCCGCTTATTAGCCGGCTTCGTTTGAAATGGTGCCCGAAAGATTCGTCCCGTTCTCTCTCATACAATCAAGAACAATAGCCGAGAACATTTAAATTCATGTAGGACCTATAATTTTATTGTTAACGCGCGGAAGTTACTCATTATTTAATCAGGCAGGTAAGATTTTTTCATAAAATCTCGATTAAAAGTCGATATCCTGCGTTTTAATGAAGGAAACTCTTCAATAACGTCAGAAACTTGTTCAGAAATCTCCGCATACTAACGAAGGTGTCACTACACGCAAAGAAATACCTCGGGAACGCGAATCGCTAGCAAGTATTCTTCTCGGACGCCACGGACTTACGAAGCTCCGCGGTATATAAAGCTCGCACAGGATGCAGAAAGCTCGCGCGCGCGCGCGCGCGCGTACGCGGGATCGCCGCACGGTCGCGGGAGAAAACAGGCAGGCAAAACGCGCGCGCGGCTCCGGGTAATAACTTAATTTAAACTAAACTACAGTTTAATAATTCTCCCAGCCGGGTCGGCCGTGGAAGATGCGCCGGCAACCGGCAATTTCAGAGCCGCCGTTAACTGCCGGTCGTTAGTCCCTTTTCAAAACTCCTCTCTTTCTTCCTCTCCGTCCCCGCACTTCCCTCCCGAGGCCGTCCCTTGCCTTCCCCGCGGCTCCCTCGCTGCAACCTCCCCTCGCCCTTGCTCCCCCTTTTTCCCTCCTCTCACCCTCGCACGGCCCGAGCTACCAACGTTCGGTCACGAGCTAATTTTCGAGCGTGGCTTGCGTGTCGTGAATATCGCCACGGGCCCTCAGAAATACTCGCGCGGCGCGGCGCGACCGGCAAATTGAATCGTCCTCGTCTTTCTGCCGCTGGGCACTACACTGCTTGCCCGAAATACCGGATCCTGCGCGCGATCCACCACTCCTCGCCAATAGATTTCACGAAGGTACGAAATGATAATGTTTGTTACTAATGCTTGATGATAATGGCTATTAATTCTTAGATAATAATATTTTTAATTTTACATTGATGCGTTTACATCAAATTGATGATACACATCCATCACTAAAAGCAATAAGCCCTTATTCTTGGATTTGATCGTATATTTTGTTATAACGTAGCAGATATATTGTAATCAAATACATGTAATTTGTACAATTTGATTTCTTAATCACGTTACAGTGATTAAAAATCAAAACATTACAGTCCAAACATATTTTAATAACTGCTTCTTTAAACGATCACATAATTATTATTAAATGCAGATGTAATTACAAATGTTTAAACCCATTTGTGCACATTTCTGGAAGGCCTAAGAATATATGTATACATTAGAGTTTAAATACAACAAATAATATATAATTTATTACTTTATGTTATATCTTTGTGAACAATACACCAATCCCTTATTATTTACAAAAACAGATTGACATATTCGAAAGGGCTTTTTTTTATGTGTCTTATAAAATATTAACAAGTAGGATTATTAAGTCATTTATAATAACGCCAATAACGCAACAATTCATCAGAGAGTTAAACACCTGCATGCGCTTTTAGACTTGGGATCCTCATGATCCTTCTATCTCACAATCTTTGGTATCGTCGATATACCGTCAACAAGAATCACGCTATAAGCCAACTAGGCAGCCGGGCATTTACGAAGCGCCGTGTCTGCAAGATTTCTTATCGTCAGTTTTCTCCGCGACCAGAAAAAGAGAAAGAAAGCGAAAGAAAGGAGGGGGAAATATTAATTAAATAGTTTGAGTTATGATGGAGAATAGGTGGGGTGCGGCGGGGTAGTGGACGCATATAGTGGGAAGATACGGCTGACAGACTATAAATACGTCATATTTATATGCCCCGCTAATTGTCTTTGACGATAAGAATCTCTCTTTTATTACTTTCTGAGTTACTTCGCCAATTTCGCTTCCTGGCCCCGGACTGGGCTTGTCTCAATGTCTTGTAAATGCGATCTCCCGTCTGCAAACTGCTAAAACTTCGGCTCGATTCTTATTTTGGGTGGGCACGATTCTCACCTTGTGTGTAAATACGTATAAAACGTGGTTTAGATAAATTCACGGAAACTGAGAAAATTATGAAAGTGACTGTACTGCGTTATTTTAACAAGCAAATTCACACACACATACATAACACTAATAGATAATCGTAATATCAGTAAAACATGTACATTGAAGAGAACCGATAGATATATATCATTGAATAATTCGATAAACGCTTAGAAATGTTGATAGATTTTTATCTTTTTACCAAAATAATTTTTACGCCATTTTCTTACAATACTCCTTTATTCAAGAACTTTAACATCCTGAAAAATATTTACATAGCTGCGCAGATCCGAAGAATTCTCTAAAGTCCCCAAAATTTCGTTGCGAATGAATGGATTGTTCCGCCGCAAATTAAGACGCTCTCGCGCGATCGCGCATAATTACAAGGAAAGGGGAACGTTTATCAGCTGGTGAGCGGATTTTTCATCGCGGCGACCCGCCGCGACAAAAATGAATGGACGTCGACGGACGCGGCGTATCGATGATATATCTCATCTGGAATTATTTCAAATAAATTATCTCGTCCGTTGTGCGTCGGCCACAATGCCCTCCACCTCTTAGCGCGATCCCGTTCTTCTTCGGAATTAACCCTTCCCGCGATGCAGCGTGGCCCTTTAATGTCTTCGCTCGGGGAACATAAACGGTCGGATGATTTGTGAAGCGAAACGCCGCGCGCCGCGGTGGAGAAACGGTAGCTAAACAGGACGATGTAACACAAATTCGCTTACGTTGATCGTTTAATGTTTCTTGCGTAATTTACTGGCGCCGATGGCGTAGAAACTGCTGCATTCTCGATATAGATACAAAAAAATGTCATTGTTGATGTAGCTTTATTCTGTCGGAGAATGACACTTTTTTTTAGGTAAATATATCAAGAAGTAGTTAATTATTTACGGTAATAATATCTTTTGTGATATGAAGTGTGTTTACTGTCTGTCGATAATCTCTCATTATAAGAAAATTAAATTACATTTAAATCGAAATACGGATTTAAATAGGAATAAGACACAGCCTTTTAAATAATTAATATGCGCAGTGTTTTGCGTATAATCAAGATTAAGGTAAAATAAGATCAGTAAACAGAAAGTTTTCGCGAGAACGTTTTACGTTTTCGCACTAAAGTCTTTCGTCTGACACTTTGAAAATACCTTTGTCATTTCGTAACAATCCGCAGTACACGCTTTCAGCTGTAATTTCGGAATTTGGTAGTCGACAAACTCGGGTGCTACCATCCTCAATTAGGGAAACGAGCGAGCGAGACGCCGTAAAAAATACCCTTCGGCGAATTTGAATTTATCGCGCGAGGCACGCCTACATCCACATCGGATAATACAAACGCCGGGGCTGCCGTTTGCATTCGATTAATCGGCGGCCACCGCGTGATAAATCCGCGTTTTTACGAGCGCGCGCTCTCCCGCGCGCGTCCAGCGAAAATTAACATTTTCAGCAGCTCGCTACATTCTATTACTCGCTACCGTCCGCCGTCGGAATTAACGACGGCCTCTAACACGCCGTAAGTGATAATCGAAGGTCGCTAAGTCGTTTCATCGCGTCGAAAGAATTTGCGACTCGACGACGCTTTCAACGCGGTGCTGTTCCCGGCGGAATCTGTGTTTGTGGCGATCTCGCCAACCGAGCTGGGAATAACATTTTTATTTCCGCGAGTGCCCGCTGGAAAAGCTGTGTATATCGATCGATGTTTCTACAATTTGCACTTGAACTGAGATAGAGAATATATATAAACTTATTACGAATGATACCGAAATAACAATACATATAGCAAATTAATTAAAGATTTTTAATTTATTTTATATATTATTATTCATAACATATTTACATATTTTTTAACATAAATAATATAAATATAATGACACATAATATTATTTATATATATTGTTTTTACTTTTAATAAATTTGCTTATAATATAGATTTATTTAAGATTATCGAGCAAAACCTTTTCGTACATCTTTAATTTCAAAAAGTAATTCTATAAAATTAATCTGGATATTGTTAACCGCCATATAAATGTTAAATTAACGCAAATAAATGCGTATTGTATATATAAACGCGAATTTGTGTTCTCAAATACGAAATGTCCAATGAGTTTTGCCATTCGCGACTGATAATGCACGTTGCCGATCGGTCATTTAAAACAATCGACTCGCCGGTCGGGATCTCACGCGACGACGGGGATATAATATCGCCTGGCAAATGACACGCCATGGGGGTAACAATCCGTGGCTAGTAGTTAGGGGTGGTGTAAGCCAACGCGCCGAGGTCCGGCACGCAATTTCTCCTTTTTAAGCCAGACGCAATCGGCCGCGCGAGAACGCCCGTAATGCGCACGCGGAATTGTACAATATTGACCTTCCGTACTCCGGTTCGTGCATTACGTTAATAACAATTGGGATAGGCTGTAAAATTCATCGCCCCGCGTTGATAATTCACCTGCGGGGCAGGATAATTAAATACGAATAATACAATGCGCTGCGGGCCTTCTTCTACGGCTGCTAGCTTAGGCGAGTTTTTTCAATGTAAGTAACGTCTTTGTAAATAATGAAAATTGTGTAATTGCGAAAGAGCGTGGCGACTAAATCACGGCATTAATACAAATTGAGTTCAGATTCTCAAGGTAAAAAAATACATGCGATGACTCTCTTTCCGCGTAAACATCCAACTTTCTGCACAACCGAGCACGATGTCTAAGGCAATTTTAGTTTTGAAGAACCGTCGAGGAGCTACCGCACCGTATTTCTCTCGCTGCCGCGCATAATCTTTCTCATTGACACGTTAAATAAACACGACGGGTAATTAGTTCGCGAGCGGGGGTGGGGGGCGCCAATAAAAAAGGTGCCACCGCGAAATAAACACATAAACTCGCAATTAGATCTCGCGTCGCAGAAAACAAGTTCAGGACTTGCGGACGCGTGGGATTTAAATGCGAGTATTTATTACCGGCTGGTTAAATTCCCAGTATTTACCGGGAATTAAGAGATACGCCGGCCGGCACGGCCATATATTTCCCGCTTGTCGCCACACGTATGCGCGCGTGTTCCACTGCCGTTTGCTCTCTCATTTTCAAGTTTTTCGACACCTTGGGAAAGCCCTATCGAGCGGTACAATCGCGTCTAATCGTATTTATGATTAGATCTCGCTCGCAAATTGAATGGCTAACTGTTCGCAAATTAATTAACGCCAACCAAAATAGGTTTTCCGCGTAAGGCTTCAACCGCTCCTCAAAATTGCTCTCCATAAACATTTCATCGTCCCTTTCTCACCACGAACGCGGCATTAAAATTACTTTATCAAATAATAATTACATAGTATGCATGCATAGTTTGGTATCTTTATAATAATAATAATAATAACGATAGTCATGTAAAAATTAGTATAATTAAGCGTTAATGAAAACACTAAATTCTTTAAATCATTTAAAGAAAAATATCCAAACAAACCCTAATTGTGAGATCGAAATCTCGAATTCCACTATAATTAACAAACACTTTTGGTAAATTATATATCTAGGCCATCCAGGGTGTATATCGAAACAGTTCGTTTGCGTCGAGGTTTGCGTATAGAAGAAGTCTACTGAATGTTCTACGCTTTGCGTTACGAAAGTATATCCCATTGATGAGAATCGATCCAACCGATCGTGCCTCTAGAGCCTATAAAGCCTTCAGAATGCAACTTCCGATCGTCCCTTCCCGTCGAGCTAACCAGCCAGCCAGCCAGCCAACCCAGCAGGGCCTACTAGCCTCTTGATTCTGGTTATACGCGACCAAGGATCGCACGCGAAGGTATTAATATATAATTAACCGGCCTGGTTGTAGATCGTATCAGAAAAGTCTTATCGGCCGGCTACCCGTATTATGCGAGGAATCTTTTACGTAGCTCATTCGACGGCCTCCTCATATTCCTCCTCGTCTTCCTTCGTTCTTTTCTTCGTGTTCGCGGCCTGCCACAGCGCCGCTCACATTGTCGCGATGTTTCTCGATCGTATTTCGTCGGCCAGCACTATTGTGATCCGGTTTTTGTGATCCTCGCCGACCACGTGCACCCGCGAGGACGTGGATATCCGAAAGATCTGGGAGATCCGATAAAGGATGAATCCAAGCGACCGAAGAGTCAAAACGGACACCATCTCTTTGAGAATGATAATCCCGGACAGCTAAGTCCGATCGTTGACGCGAATAAAAATAGAAGAGCTACGGTCAGACGTCATCGAACGTCGTCCACCTTAATTTATGTCTGCATTGATTACATTTGATCACGCGTATAATTAAATGCGCGTTACGTAACGGCGAAGGCTCCCCGGAGTTCATCTCCGCGGCGTCGATCCTTTTCGAGTTCACCCACCGGTTCCCGTCTCATCTTAATTAGGTCCCCGCGCTTCGGACATCGCATAATCAAGACGATCATTTGCATAGACTTGCAAACGGGATTTAATATCTCAGACTTTTGCCGCGGCATTAATACGCGCATAATCGCGTCGCGCTATAATTAAGCGAGTTAACGTAAACCCGAGAGAGATATGGCGCGCCTTTTTCTATAAACGTTTGTTTCAAAAATTCGAAAACGAAGTTGTAGGATAAATTTATTATTTATCATAGTTTCGTATCTTGGCTCGTCGAAGAAACAACTCCAACAAAAATGTTTTACTTTATCATCGAAGTTAAACAGCTTCGAATCATTCTTTTTTATATTTTTTTCTACAAATGAGCGATATGATATAAAAAATATCATGCGGCTTACAAAGTAATAATATAAATTTTGGAATTGTTTATTGCATGAATGAAATATTTAATATTGCTTAAGATATGAATGCTCAGGCGATTTTTTGCAAAATGTTATATAGATATTTAATATTTAGAAAGAGAATTCCCTCGCTCGAACTTCAGGCGATCTCAAAATTGTTTTCGAATTCCGAAGACAGTTGGTGCGTATCTGAAACTGATACCGAGTCTCTGAAGACTTTTAATTTGATAAACATGCGCTTGTATTAATCAGCGAAAATATAACTTTGTTTAATTAATTCGATGATATTGGCGCGATTGCTGATTACATACCTCTCGCAGACACGCACGAATTTTAATATCTCAAAGCTCTTTATTCATATAAACATAATTGCTATGTTCCTTAATGTGCGCTCTGCATGCGCGTTAAATTATATCGCCTCTCAGGCGAATTCGATTTCGTCTTCGTCATAATGGACGTGATGCGTCTCAGTATCAATCCTTTAAAACAGTGATTCTATAGCCAAGACAGTTTATGTCGCTTTCAATGCTTCGATCTTTTTTAAATGCAACTGTCAGTTCACGTTTATTAACGTTATATTAACTCTAGAACTATTAAAGAGTAGTCAAAATAACTGGTTTTTAATTTTATATCAAATTTATATAAAATACCTACATTTTATGAGATTTTTTCGTGACTTTTGTTGCAATATGTAAATTGATCAATTTATTTTCTCTCTTTATCTTTTTTTTCCAAAGATATATGTATATAAGTATTTTTAAATAATAGAAATAGAAGTATATCTTAATCGTCGCTAGTTCTAGTGTTAAAAAAAAACAAATCGAGTACATCTTTCGTCTGTCGAATATATGGGTCAAGAACCTATTCTCGATCCATGTGGTCCAAAATTCATCGCTCGCCCGCTTCCTCTCACCGTTCTCGCAGAACGGTAATCGTTAAACAACAACACCCTTTCTCCCGTCTTCCAGGTATTCCGTGGATCTTCATTTCGCACCTCGCGAGTCAGGTATGATGTTAGCAGTCGTTCTTGGAGCAAGTCGAAAGCCTCCTTTTCCCTTCCTCTCGGGTTCTCGACGGGTGGGGGATGGAGGGGAATGTAACCGGGCGTCAGGAGGATTGATGGCGTCTAGATGCAAATGCAGTCAGTCTGGCACGCAAGCAACGTATCCACCTACCGACGCCTTATGCCAGTTAACGCCTTACAGCTTAATAATCTTGTTCTCTCTCCTTCTCCCGCTCCCTCTCTCTTCGCCGTCCGTGTCCTTTATCACACTCGCGCGCTCTCGCGCGCCAGACTAAATTACTTTATTAACCCCCTTTTCCCGGGATCATTCTCCCAACCCTCCCGATCTCGGAGGACTGAAACGACCGGTCGGTCGGTCCTGATGCAGAAGCGATCCTGCAGTTTGTTAAACACCGGTGTTATTAAATTTGTACTAACGTTTCAAGAAGTTGTGAATACGCTTAATAAATAATTTATTAACGGTATTATAACGTAAAAAATAATAGGTCTTAGCGGTAATAAACTTAAACGTGCGCTCGGCAAACAATTTCCATATATTTAGCATTTTTCCTCTATAAGAAATATCGTATAACTTGCGTCCATTAAAAACGTGAAAAGATAAAATAATAATAAATAGCTATTAATATATAATTATACTAGATCAAGATGAGAACAAACATTATAAATTCGTGATATAACAGGTTATTAAGACTTGCCTTCGTATTTATTAAATTAAAAAGTCGATTAGTCGATTAGTAGATTCTCGTAAACTTTTAACAGTCAGAAAGAAGAGTTTTAGAACAAACGTTGCAATCGCAGACGCAAATGGCTGAGCATTTGGTGCTTGCGTGTCGTCCCGGTCCTCTAGTAGGGTTAATCGCACTTTAAAGGGACGAGATGCGGACGCGGAGTTCGGCTGACCCGAAATGGGTAGAGCGTCGGCGTGTTACCTCCTCACCTGGAAACTGGTGTTGCTTGCCAGGTAGGAGGCGGCGGTCTCCTGGGTGCCAGGATGTCGTTCCTAACGCTAATGACGTCGTTGACTCTCACTTAACAAGAGACTACCCTCTAAATGGGGGCTTGCGTCCTGGAAGCGGCCCGGCGGCGCTCGCCAAGCCGGTGATTACGAAACTCGAATTCACTTCTGAATTGCATTCGTCGTGTAAGTGCCCCGTGATACGAGGGCCGCTTTGCGTTTGCGTTATGCCATTCTGTCACGACGGTAAGTGACGTCTCCACCGAAACTTTAATCAACCATCAGGCCCAGTTGGCCATCAGGAATAACGAAAATATGCAAATATGATGAGAAACAACGAGGGTTATACGTCGCTAGAAAATTCTCAGTGTCGCGATTACTTTTAGATTCAACGATTTGAACAACGTTTGGACAATTAATGTGCCGCCGTTCGCTTATACGATATTTACGCCGCATATTTTCGCCTCGCAACGTCATGCAATGCGACGCAACGCAACGCAATGCAACGCGAAAGGCATGCACGTGAATCGCCGGCCATTCGCGCCGGGACAAGGCCAAGCATAATGCATAAAGGTGTTACCTGGGACGACCCAGGTGTAATTTCAATTTAATTGCACGTTATTTCGGGCGTGCCTATACGCGTACGCGTACGCGTGTAACGTAGGACGAGGCCTTATTAAACGCCTTCGGGCTGCACTTCGCCGCGACGCTGACGAGCTCGCTCGTTTCGCCTCGCCCGGCCTGGCCTGCGTGTTCCTGCGAAGGATCGTAGAAGACCAGGGAGGATGCTCTTCTTAGAGATCTCAATCTCCTCACGGTGGTGTATTAGAACTCGGTGATGATCAAATAATTAATTCTGCATGGAACTTTTCTCCTCGAGATTTCATTAAATCCTCGATCTTCGACGCGAGTTTTATAAAACGCTTATGACGTGCATTTACGATATAGCAAATCGATCGAAATCATTCTATTAATGATACATAGTAATGTTATATATGTGATAAATGTTAAATTGCGATCTTAAAATAGAAGAATGATTTGGAGTAAGAATAGGTTCACTTTGATTTATAAAGTCTATTATATTTTTCTGTGAAGGCGAATATTATTATATACTTGTAACAAAAATAATCTTACAAATGAGGTAGACTATGTTAATTACAATTATTACTTGAGATCCGTTTTCGCTCTCATCCCTTCAATCGTTACTCCGATCGAACTCTTCCGGTAAAGGATTATCGCTCTTCGCGGCTGGCGAAGAACCAGTTCCGCCGATATCTATATACATGCACACGCATACGCACTTTCTCTCTCACTCTCCTTCTCTCTCTCTCTCTCTCTCTCTCTCTCTCTCTCTTGTTCTTTCATTTCTCGTGCATTTCCCTCGCTCGTTTTCCCGGCGAGTAAGACGTCCGCATAAAGGTGAGTTGCCACGAAGGGTCGCGTGCGTCGTTAGAGGCCAGTAACGTATCATCATGCGATTACACCGCGCTAAAAACGTGCCACGTCAACGCGTATTAAACGCACACAGCCGCGAGCGATCGCGCACACCGACGCGAAATCGTCTATAAAAACGCCTCGTTCGCCGGCAAATTGATTGCGGCCCCGACGGTCCAGAATTTCGCGCGAGATCTTCGTCGACCATGCCGGATGATGATGCTCTTCGTCATTGGTCGCGCTGGCCGCGCCTCGAGAAGAGAAATTTTTCAGTCTTGTTAATCCACATCCACGGAACGTTTATTAAGTCTCGTCAGTGCCTTCCCATTGCGCCCCGGCCCGATAAACACTCGAAAAAAACTACAGTTTTAAATGATTAAAGATCAAAACTATTCCTCGCGACAGGCTCAGAAACAATAACAAAACTAAAATATAATCAACGGTATTAATTTTAGCACGAAAGTAATTTATGAAATATCCAGATTTGATATAATTGAAAATGATCAAATCGCATGTCTCTGTTTTAAATCATTAATAGAGAATCTCAATGGCGTAAACTGCTTTATATGCCAATTGCATTTAAAATAAGTAACTTTGAAAGCTTGATAATTTTAGAATGCTCGAGTTACTTTGAAATAATCAATTTTATATGATAATTTGATAATTGACAGATTGTAAAAAACGAATACAAGCGTAAGAAATACTTGTTCACATACCAGATGCAGGTATAATATTAGTTTGATCGATGCATCGATATTTAATGGTGGAAGGATGCTTCTACAACGTTTCAATTTGGATCGTCAGCTTAATTACACGCGACATAAATCGCCGGTGTTGTAAATCGTTAAACGGCTTATTAGCTATTCAGCCGAGTATTAAAGCATTTTAAAAAGCAGCAGGATCGCGACATTGAAAGTAAAAGAATGAATAGACCGCGGCGTAAACAGAGTGGAACGTCCGAGAAAACGGCCGCTAATTGGATCATTATCATTGGAATCGCACACAAGAATCGTGTTTGAGGAAGTGTGTGTCATTTATTAAAACGGCGGTCAGAGGCCGAACCCGTCGTTAACGTATTTATTACGTTTGGTAATAAAAGACTGGCCTAAACGCGAAGGGTATCAAGTATGTTAGACTAAATACTCTTATTGTGGAATCACTCTTTTAATAACCGAATAATCTTGTAAAATGTATGTAATTTTCATTATCATAATTTAAAATCTCGTGTTGATACAATATTTCAATGCTTTTCGCAGAATTAACAATTGTACAGAACTGTGATTTAAGCCGTTTGTTGAAGAAATTAACATTTAAAGCTTGAAAAAGTTAAATTTGCACTGTAGGGCGGAATCCTTTAATTACATAACGGAGTTCTTTAATTATATAACGATTAAATTGAGTTTGATTAATGTTAATGATAAACTTACTGAATTTAAACAAATAAATTCAATTGCTATGAAATATTGTTTTTGCTGAATGCAATTATTGGACTTTACGTAAGTTTCTTATTAATAGTTTTTTATTATCTCTTTTCTACATAAAATCAGAAACTGCATAAAATATTATTAAAAAACGAGTACGGTGTAATAAAAACCAGATTGAAAGAATCAATCCTAAAAGAACAGAGAAAGAGAACACTCGAGGTTTCGATATCTGACCCAAATTCCAAACACGATTGACATTACTGCGAGAACAGAAAAACACGGTGACAGCGTGGAATCTTTTTATCGTTATATTATGTATAGCGATTCGATAAAAGATATCCCATTGCATTCTTAAAAAAACAAAGGAAGAGTTTGTATATTAAAAGTAAAGAGGAGTCTGAACAAAGAACAAAATTTTTGGTCTGTCTTATAAGTATATAATCTTAAGATTTGTTTAAACTTTTTTATAACTGTAACATTAAAATTTTAGACATTGAATATAATATATTAAAATAACTGGTAACCTCTTATCAATTTTTTTTATTGAAAATAATTATTTTCAAATTTATTTAGAACTGCCTAAGCTAATGAATGATATAAATATAATTTCTTGATAAATTTGTATAATCTTCAAGAAGAATCTATTACATGTGTATGTGGTAATCTTTAAAATTACCTTTAGAATTCAATATACGCGCTATTCTGCCTGATCTGCCGTTACTGGTAACTACTGGAATGTTAGATAATATAATAAGTACCGTAAGTTAGACACTCCGTCGGAATTAATTTGCTTAGCTCCGTTTTTATCGCGCGAGCGCTACAAATCGACCTCGGCGAAATCACGTGGATATAATTCGCACGTTTTCTTTCGCTCTTGACGTTCGCACGATTCGGTTGAAATGTATTTACGCGGTTGCACTCGAGGCCGTCTGCGGTCTCGACCGTAGCCAGGCACAGGAGTTATTATCGGGCGCGGTTATCAAAGTTGATAGATGATAGCGGGCGGCCGCGCTAAATAATTTATGAGGGAACGAGTTAAACAATTTTCACGTCCGGTTTGATCGCGGATCGCGTCGTCTTAATCTATTTTCGTTGCGTTCGCCTCGCAGGGGAATTGTGCATTTCCTTCTTAACGAGGGAAGCGGCTGTCTCCCGGCGTAACGCACTCGGCGCATAATGAACCTGACACGACGATAATGAGTCGACTAATTTTCGTGATACGAGCGCAACGCGCTTCGGCGACGGAACTTCTCTCTCTCCGACAGATCGGGAGAGAATTTTTACATAATTATATCTTCTCTCTTTTCTCCTTTACATAATTATACAACTTGACGGAACCGAGAAACGTCCAAAATTATAAATCCGCATCCTGTTTTGTAAACATAATTAAATAAAGATACCTACAAAAAAAAAACGCATCGACATACGTTGCTGCCCTGTGTAATTTGCTTCTCGTAATGTCGAAATCGCGCGTATGCCTCAAATCGTTCGCCATTGCTCTCTCGCCGCATTTGATATCGGGGTTATTAATTATCGCCGCTTCATTCCATTATGAAATTTGGCGCAAGTGAGCAGCGGTGATTGGCCGGCATTGACACGATAAAGGTATTATCGTTCGCGACGATCCCTCAACCTGCCATTGCGCCAGGGCGCTTATTACGGATTATAGATTATCAATGATGAGCGAGATGCGGAGCGGACGAGACGGCCCGCGAATAAATAGCATCTAATTACGCTGATTAATGCCCAACCCCGCGATTTTTCACCGACCTCGGCCCACCTCAACGACAATCTCGAGCCGACTCGCAAACAGCGCCTACTTACCTGCCATTGGTAAATCTTAATTGGCCGGCTCTTCTCTCGAACGCTGATCGAAATAAAACGCGACGTCAATGACTTTTATCTCTCGATCCTGCATTTTATATGTTGACACTTTTAGCCCCCTATATACTTGAGTTAACCACTTCAGTAATATCCGCGTTTTTAATCGCGCTGTTCTGAGATTTATAATAAATTACATTTAACGATTTAATTTTTACATAGAAAGATTTTACTCTAAAAATGTAACCTAATATAGATCTGAAAATAATTATGTTGGATGCTCAAGCTGGTTGCTAGAATGTCGAAATTTTTTGCAGCATTATATATGCTTGATCCTAAATAATTTTGATATGATATCCAAAATAATTAATTTCGGGTTTGTGTTGAGCCTATTATGTTAAAATCTATGTTTTTCGCTTGTAACTGTAAACGTTCCGTTCGATTTTATATCTGCATTTGGACCACATAAGACGTTTAGATGTGAAGTAAAATTGCGTATGAAGTATCTTCCCATCACATCGCTTGCGCGAAACATATAGTCAATATCGAAATTCCGCAATCACGGAACTGAGGATCCCCCCACGAAGCGAGATCTCCGGGACCACGAGCCAGCGTTTATTTCCATCGCCGTTTTACTCCGCGCCAGATCGAGATAACCGGCCGGAGGTGGCAGGGGGAGAGTTCTGGCATCGCCCGGTCAATCATAATTCCCGATCTTTTATTCAATTCCGGCCATTAGCATGCATACACGCGGCATGGAACCGCTGATCCTCGCCGGAGATATCGCCGTCGGGGGGGGGGGGGAGGGGGATTGCCGTATAGCGCGGATTGTCCTCGTAAAATCACTGGAATTCCATGTTTATTCAATACGTCGGGACGCCGCGCCGGGATGCCGCGGCCCCGGCGTGCGCCTTATCTCGCGCGTGCCCGGATAAGATGGGAAAACGATTTTCGGTACGGACCTCCGCCGCGAATCACGCGCGGTTATTGCTCCTCGGACGTCGCTCGGCCCGGAACCGACGCCATTTTAATCAATACCAAGGGGATTTTGCGCAATATCGGTGGCATCGCCGAATCGTTCCTCCTCTCTCGCTAGATGATAAATTAAAAAGAACCTACTTTCAGTTAACATTTTACTACCGTCGTTATATGCCGTTTTTTTTCTCATTTACAACTTTGTTTCTTGTATCATTTTACAGCTTTAACTATAGAGGTTGATTCTTGTTTCAATTTCGCGCATATTTATGTCTGTGTAATTTGTCTCTTTTTTTTCTTGGTATTAGATGACGTGTTTAAGGCCACTTTGTAAAGGCTCGATTCACTCGACGCCCGGCGAGATGTTTACCTTGCGCCGCGGTTACAAATGGCGCGAAATTAAGATAAATTCGCGATCGTCCGCTATCGACGTCGTCCTCCATTTTCGTGTCGCACGAACATAATAATTCCCGTCGAAAGTATACAGTACTTAATTCGATATCGATATCGATCACGCGCGAGATAGGCTGCCGCAAATTATAACGTTCCGCTGCCCCGGATGCAACGATCCGCCGATCGTTTCGCCAAACTCAAACCTTTGAAAGAAGGTAAATTATTATACTCGTTATGATCATAACTTTCCTACGATAATTAACAATAACAAGCGATAACAGAGCCTTTTTGTTTTCGTGAGGAATTTCGTGGGGATAGACATTGAAAATAAATCGAGATTAAGAGTATATCGAGCCGACAATTCCGCGACTATCGAGTGAGATCTGCAGATTTTTCGCGAATCGACGCGCGATTGAGAGATTAGACTTTCGAGTCGAGTATTAATCCGCGCAAAAGCGACCCTCCCCTCGAAAAAGTTCCTTCTTTTTATCTGTATAAAATCTACCCCGGCGATATGTGCTCTCCGCGAGCGAGACTCTGGAATTACGTAGGTACGAACTCGCGTTAAGAATTATTACGTTGTTAGATTATGTCTAACAATGATGATTGCCGCTATAATCTCTCTCCGTTACTCGCGTCACGCTCGGCTTGACACCACCACGAACAAAAGGACCCGTGCCCCGTACCCCGGGCTTTGCGGAGTGTGCGTGCGCGCGAATTCATCGATTTACATCGGCAAAGTGGCGAGCACGGAAAGCGAGCGCGCCGCGCTGCGCCGGTGCAGCTGCTCGATCGGAGGAGAAGATTGAAGAGGAGTGCACACTTTACTACATGGTTAACTTCATTATCGGAACGCGCGCGTCGGCCGTTACAACTACGGGCCGCATTATTGCTCGGCGGTTAGCGTAACTACTGCATTTGTTTTCGCTGCGAGACATGCACTTACGCGATTCCGCCGCGCAGCAACAATAGCTCGCGCCGATTAAGTAATTGCGGGTGTACGGCCTGTGTCGCCGTTATCGTTTACTCTCCGCTCTTCTGTTTCCTAGGCGCGCATCGGATCCCTTAGAGCCCCCCTTCCCCCCTGATCTCCGAGGCATCGAATAATCCCGGGGACCTCTGCTCCTTCAAGCTCTTTCTTGGGTCATTACGTTCGCGCGCTCTTCGGGGACTCTCGCGGCATCAAACTTCTCGAGCCTTTGAGAGCGGATTTTAAATGCTTGACGTCCAAAAATCTTGATGCTGATTTATGAAGCTGAAAACTCCTGAATGTTAAAGTTTCTGTTTTTCAGAATTTATGAGCAGTTTCTTCAATCTTGAAGCTTCAAAGCATCGTTGTCTTCAATATTCAAAATTATCGAGGTGCTTGTTAGATCTTCTTGTCACTGATCTTTGAAGCCTCAAAATAGACTTCGATTCGAATCCCGGGATTTTAGGCATCTCTGGTATTTATGTAGAAACTTAACATTTCTCGGGCCGGTTTATCCCTTTCTGAATATATATTTTTCTTTTCAGGTTGCGACGGGGAATCGGACGAGGGCGGCAACAAGAGGCGAAGAAGCAGGACTAACTTCAACAGTTGGCAGTTGGAGGAATTGGAACGGGCCTTCCTGTCGAGTCATTATCCCGACGTCTTTATGCGAGAAGCACTGGCTGTGAGACTCGAGCTAAAAGAGAGCCGCGTGGCAGTAAGTTTCCTCTTCCAGCCTTACTTATTTCATCATACACGTAGAACGTCGCCGGCGCCTCATTCTTTGAATCATTTGTAATGGATATTACGAGGGATATTAAAATCAGAAGGTCAACGTTAGTAGCCTTCGATTCATAATCAAATGGAAAGTACGGGATTAATTAGAAAACCTTAGACATTTCAATCGATCGCTATGTTTTAACGTTCTAAGTCGACGCGATTAATTTTATTCAATTCAGCCGATTTACTCCGAAACGGAATAAAAAGTGATTGAAGGTGGATTAAGTTTTAACAAGATTTTCAGTTTAGTTACAAAAGTATTTAATATATTGGAGACTATAATGTGCTGTTTCGGCGTTCCTCTAATGTCTATCTACTTCCTGAGCAAAGCTCTAATTTTACTGAAAAATTTGTAGCATTGAAGAAACATGCGATTGTTAAGCACACCCCGTACAAACGTCGCGTGTTTCTTGTTCAACATGCGCAACAAAAGAAACGGACGAGACAAATAGAATTGCAAAATAATGTCAAATTGTTTGCGGAATGTATAATGCGAATATGATGCGAAGACAAGATAAGAATGGAGAGAGAGAGAGAGAGAGCTATGTATAAGGTGCATCGACGTAGGAGAAGAGAACGGATGTATGCGCTATTTGCGGGGCCTAACACGCGTGTCTAAGCGGATAAATATAAATATCCGCTTGAAGGACCTAAGGGTAACTGTATGTCCGACCGGCCGTGAAATTGAGTGTTCACCCTTCGCAGTCCTGTCGAAGGATTCGGCTGGACTGTATTCGACGAAAGCGGGCGTGAACTGTGCGAATACCGGAAGAAGGCTGGCCACGTCGAACAGACTTAATGCCAGTTCGCGGAGCCTTAATGACACGCGCTCACGTCGCGTCGTCGCGATAGATCCTTAGATCCCTTAGAGGGATTACTATGACAGTCTATTTTAAGAAATCTCATTTCTACGCTCGACTTCCTATGTTAGGTCAAGATTTTGTTTGTGTGCAATATTAATTGGGCGAATTTGTTAATCTGTTAGTGCATATTCAGTTAAAATAGGTTCTTTAGGTTAAATATTATAAAGCTCATTTTAGAAAATTTATAAGTCGCGTCAGATTTTAGATTAGAATTTTGTTTGTAATTTTATTGCTTTCTGTGTTGCACGGAATATAAAATTAGAAGTAAAATTCTATCCTGAATTTGGAGGCAAATCATATAATTCTAAAGCTTAAGTACCTTGAAAAATCAAATCTTGAATATTTACCAAGTAAATGAAGAAATAAAGAGAAGAGAAGTTGGCAAGTTTACTCTTGCGAAAACATCATTGAGAGACAACGGCGTCCTATCGGCGCCGGTGTTATTTGAATGGACGATCACCGAGCGGATAAATCCGCGTCGATTTTGCACCCTCGAATAGATCTCCGAAGGTAGCGGACCAGATGGACTAACTACCCCCTCGAGACGGAGCCAGGGGGCCAAAGGTCCGAGGCCGGAACCAACCCCGGTTGTCTGTCGACCCTCGAAAATTCGATCCCGAAGTCACTTTAAATTCGTGTCTATCGCCTTGTCGATCTTTGATAGTCGCCATAGAGACTGAATAAATCCGCGCGAATATGTCGTGGAGTCGGGTCAAATTTGGAGCGTGCGGTTCAAGGGGTTGAGATTAATGTGCCAATGTGCGTCACAGCGAGAAGTGACAAACAATATTCGCAGGAACGGAAAACAGGAACGGCCTTCTCGATGATATTCGCGAGAGCATCCTCAGATTCGATAACCGTTGATCGATCGACGGCCGCGTTTATCTGGTTGTTGCGATATTCCGGAGAAGATGTGCCCGCAGGAGCACACATACGTTCATGGGGGTTATCGTACGTGGTGATCGATGTTATCTAATCTGAGAGCTATTCCCTGTCGTGGGGAGGACCCATCGAAAGGACCGCACCGGCTGTGTGACATCGTGTCACATTGTGTCACCGCTCCGGCCGGGTTATCGTCTCCGCCATCTCCGATCTCACCAGCAAAATCCGATCCCTCGTCCAGGATCGAAGGAGAGGCTCGAGAGATCGGCGAGGAGACTCGAGACTGCTTCGGGATCAATATTTCCCGACGCAGGTACATATTACGGACGATCTCGCGTATTATCGCGTCGCAGGTCCCGGTGTTTCGCGTTTTGTGGCGCGCGCGAAATTCGCGCGAGCGAGTCGTGACCGGTCGTAAATAACATCGGGAACCGCGCGGTTTTGATTTATCGCGAAAGAGCGCTCGCGAGCGCGACATCGCTATTATCAAGGCGCTATTTGCATCCGATGGTCCATGATAGGCTCTCGCGCAGCGTCGACCCGCGCCCGGTGAAACGTCGAGCCAATCGTATCTACTAACCGTGACGCAATTATTCCACAATTTTATTGCAATCCATTGTTTACAATCGACTTGCGGCGAAGCTGGACTTGCGATCTGAAAAAATCGACGTCATTTTCCGAGCGATACAATACAATTTGAATAGAGAATATATTGGAGATGATACGATCATTTAGGTTTCTTCCGCTCAGCATTTGCTCTCTGCATTTTTCTAACGCACCCCTGTGTAAAGTGCCGACCGGCTTAAGTGCTTCCTATTGCGATAAAAACAGGAAGACCGTAAGGGGAAGGGTTAATTACGGTATGAAACAATTTAATCGGTCAAGCAAGAGCGCGCTTATCGGCGCGGCGCGGAAAACATCGTTTATTAATTGGCGGAAACGTAATTACATTAGAAAGCATTATCTCTCCCCGACGGGCACCGTATGGCGATTATGGTTATCGGCGACGACGTCGCTTCTTCGAGTTTTTGCTGCCATAAAGATACGCTTTATGCATGTCAAGCCGGTCGCGCGCTCACAATGTAAGTAAGCCGCACATCCTCGGCTATGCGGCGTTCGCATGCACGAGGGAAGAAAAACCGTGTTATTTAGTCGGTCGCAACACGAGATCGGCTCTCATCGGGATAGAAACAGCTTGTTAAACCGCTATCGGTCGTCGATAATTCCTGACGAATAGCCGCACTAATGCCCGAGTCGTGTTTCCCACGTATCGCGTTAATGTGATGCGTTACAGCTGTGCCCGGTTCGCCGAACAGGCCGCCTCGTGAGGCTTGCGAGTAAGGTTTCGGATGAGCTACGGTAGCGATATTCCTCGACGAAAGTGATCTTTTCCATTCGGCGAGAAATTGATTGGACGCCATTTCCATTCCATCTGTGATTTTGGAATTTTCAACAATCAAGCCATTATCGAGACGCTTTTTCCTGGATATTTGCGTTTTTAAAATAAAATCTTTGTAAAGTTACAGTAATTTGGTAAAAAGATTTTTGATTGCTCGATAATTCATAGCTGTTTTTCTGTGTAGATTATGGTATTAAATAATTAAAGTAAATAAAAAGTTAGGATTGACAGGTTGAAATCGACATAAAATGCAACAGATACTATCGACTGAAAATTACTTCGGTAGCTATAGCAGTTACATTATAAAATTTAAGCACAGCGGAGCTCGCGCTGAGAGTCGAAAAGCTAGAGAATTAAATAGCGTAAGCGCGTGCGACGGATTCTAAATAGAGCCGTCGAAGTAATCGAATTAATTACGATCGCCTGAAGTTTAATCGCGAGTAACGGGGATTCGCGGACGGATAGCGGCGGAGAGGTGAGACGAACGAGCGCTTTGGGCTCGTTCGGAGGGGGGTTCGTAAAGTGTCCCGGAGTCGAAGAAAGTTTCGTAAAGCTACGTGACGCGAGGTGAAGGTGTTTCAGGGAGCACCAAGGGGATCTATTGATCTTCGGCTCGCGTGAGCTCAGCGCCGCTCGCCGGCCGGGCCGTACAACTAATGTCTTCATCTCTCCCCCCATGGCCACCCCCCTCACCGACCCGCCCCTCCCCTTTTCCCCTCTAGAGAGAATGCCCTCGCTACCCTTCGGTCGCGTCGTGGCTCACGCTAGCCCTAAATCGTCGTTCATGCCACGAGCGTTCACGCGAGCAAAGGGTTGTCGTCCTCAATGAATCAGGACACCCGGGAGGGTCGTTGGTCCTTCGTCCTGAGACAGGAGCCTTCCTGTAATTTCGGAACTTAATGCATCCGCCCTTCGTGTCGCTTCTGATAGCGGCAAAGGCGGCGCCGTGATTTAAGCAGCTCGCAGGGAAATTTCGCGCGGTAGGATGGAGGACGATGAGGAGGGAAGATCCGGGGGAATTTACGCGACGGCCGCGTACGCCCGTTACAATTCAAGACCTGCGGGGAACAACGCTTTCATCGACGTCAATTGGCGCGAACTTGTGGTCGATTTAATCTTCTTTCTGCAGAGGCAGATAGAGGGTGAATGGAATCGTGGTCAAAATTGACCGACGTTGACGAAATGGACTAGAGAAAACGCGTTCTGATTCCATCCTTCTTGGTAAAGAAGCCATTTAATTTTTAATAAACAGAAATTCGGCTATCAATACGTTAGAAACACTAATTGGATATTGTAATTTTTTTAACTCTCGATTTTTTCCACCATCGCTATTGCAGGTGTGGTTCCAAAATCGAAGGGCAAAGTGGCGGAAGAAGGAACACACGAAGAAAGGTCCCGGAAGGCCGGCGCATAATGCTCACCCTCAAAGCTGCAGCGGCGAACCTATCCCACCCGAGGAGCTGAGACGGAAAGAGCGCGAGAGGCGACAGAAGAAGTTGCTGAAAGCTCTCGAGAGACAGCAGCGGAAGCTCGCTGCTAAAGTAAGCCGCAAGCTCGCAAAAATATCCTTCCGCAATTTAAAAATTTCTAAGTACTTACGCGTTACTATGTATTTATATTTTTTCATAAAGTTATCAATTTCTTTTAAAAGAAGGCAATTTTTTACTTCACTTGTCAAAATTATTGATAGTTGCATAGAAGCAACAAAAGATAATATGTTCTTTAATCTTATAATTTTATCAACAATTTGATATCGCAGAAAAAAGTGATTACGCATAACATATAATCCTATATAGACATTTTTGCAATGTTTGTGAAAATTTATCGATTCTATATGTTCGCATTTAGAACTAACTGACCAAACCACATTTTGAAACGTCTGAATGCAGTAGCCGATTACATCTACACAGATTTTATATAACTAAACAGTAGTTATGTAATACGGATTCTTTTATTTTTTTAATTTCAGGGCATAACAGTAGATTTATCGACATTGCGTGCCGAGTGGGAGTCTCGTAGCGAGGCGGGTCGCAGTTCCACGAGCGGTCCTCTGAGCAACTCGTTCGGCTCGCTGGGCCTGAGCAACGAAAGCAACAACATATCCGGTAACGATGCCAACGAGGAGATCGACGTGGTCGGCGGACTGGACTCCTGCAGCGAGAGCGGCAGCGAGCGGGTGGACTCGGTGGCCGACGGTTCCGTGGACGGTGAATGTTTCCCGGCGCTCAACAGTAATGCGAGCGAGATCAGCGAGCCCCGGAAGAACCCGCAGAGTCTACCGATGGAACACCTGAACCACCAACCCGGTATCCATCACTGGGGCTTGAGCCTACTGGAGCGACGGCGCGAGCTGGTGGGAGTCGGGGCGGGTCGTCAACCGGCCGGTAACGGCGCCAGGAATCTGATCAGGCAGGCCGTCAGCGAGGAGGAGGTCCAGAGCGGCAGCATTGATCTCTCGGTGAAGGGCAGGGAGGAGAGGAAGAGGCTGAACCCGTTCTCCATCGACAGCCTGTTGGGGAACAATCGGACTGGCGCGGCGTCGGATCGTAGGCCAGCGACGCCGACGTCGCCGACGTCTCCCGTATCGTCGGCCTGCACATCGCCCTCTACGACGTAGTGAACCAGGCGGGGAGAGAGACGCCGAGGTGCGCCGGATTAAAAGTTGACGCGGTCGAGGGTGGCGAAGAGCGCGATTAGAGAGGCGAGGGGGTAAACTTCTCGTCGAGATTACCAGTGACGGTGAAGTGACCATCGGATGAGCGAAGGCTGAAGGCGTGAAAAGCGGAATTGGTACTCCTAATCGTGAAATCGCGCGGAAGGATTAACTACGGTAACATCCCCGTTTCTGCCAGGGTTCCCTGTCGCTTGGACTGAAATCGCTAGATTCATGGATATCCTCGCGTACTTGTAGACATTCTCACGTCCGTCGGTGAACGCGCGTTTAGATTCTTAATATCTCTGAGAGTCTGCATATGAATTCAAAGCCGTAGATAATTGAAGGAGGGAAAAAAGAAAATGTAGATAGATCAGGTATTGGAGGGATTGAAAAATTCGCAAGTTAGAGTCGATTAATTATGCAATTTTGGGGCTCTTTGGATCTAGAGGAATTCGAGAATCTAAACTTCGCGCCATCGGCACGGACCGGCAAGACTTATATCAGTTCGACATATCGAATGCATGTGTGACCGTCGTAGATCGAGTGCGTTTGATTTCGTCCATTGTGTCTCCTTTCAAAGAAGAGAATGGAAAAAATGTGCAATAAACGCGGACATTGCTCGCCGACAGGCGGCTTGTCCGTCTTTGAGGTAAGGCAGCAAAAGCGAGAAAGAAAGAATGAGAGAGAGAGAGAGAAAGTGCGTGTGTGTGTGTGAATAAAAGAGAAATGAAGAGCGAGAGTACGAGTGCATATACGTATGTATTTAATGTAAATAGTGGGAAGGAGGTCCGTTTTATTTAATTTTTGAGTAGTCGATACCCCAGTGTTTGTCGATCGCGAATATTATTTAAAGCAATAGGGCGGGGGTTTTCAACTCTTTACACATTTGCGATTGGTTCGATGGAAATTACTGAAGCAGTCACTCGCTAATGCGACTTTACAATTCCTGTAGGGGAGATAGACTGGGCAAATCGAGTAATTTTTTCCAGCATTTTCGTTTGTAGTTGCGCAGTGGTTAAACACGTACCAACGATCGTCAGTCAGTCAGGGCAACGAGATAAAGATAAAACGAAGGTAAAAATCCTATTGGGGACCTCTGCGATAGGAATTTGTTTGGTGTTGTATATAAACTTTAAAAATCCTAAACGAGCGTGATGAGTACGGCGCGGTACAAAGATTTGCTCCCCCACCCCCCGTAAGCAAGGTTGATCTACGAGCTCGGTTTGTAGTTAGGGGTGATTAAGAGTTGCCATACGATGATCCGGGATATGCGAAAAACCAGTACCTATCATATATCCATTAAAAATATATTAATTTATTCTCCAGACCACGCCGGCGTACAGTTATTGCATCCCCCCGCACGTCGTCCCATCCACCTTCCCCTTTATCGCGTCTGAAGAAAGCAACGCGACAGGATAAGAGACGTCCGAGACAGCGTAAGTATGAAACTAAATTAATTTGAGCTTATTAATTCCGATATGAGTTTATTATTTCAGTGAATCAATTAAGAATTTTTCCTGTTGAAGATTACTTTTCTCCCAAGGCATTTCATCGTGTCCTTTAATTGAATGAAATAATTTAGGATGATGATTAATCAATTCAGTTCAATTGATTTAACGTAATGAATTAAACAGTGTATTGACATAATTAGTATCAAATGGAATCGAACCTTATCCACAGTTTTGCTCTGATCGACAGACTTAATGTTGGAAATTGAAGTGAGGGAAAACACGATAGATATCCAATTTTCACTGGACGAAAGTCTATTTCAAGTTTATCGAAGAATAAATCGCGTTCGCAACACGGATATTTATGTAAATTCGCGCGAGCGCGATTTATGCTTGCCACGAGCCCAGAACGCTCTCGCTGAAAGTCGAGAGCTTTTGTTCGTTTAACGTTTCGATGCGAGGGGAAGGAGACTGGCGGAATAATAACGATGTACGACAATGCGGCCGCTGTCGACGTCGCGTGGCGAACAATGAGCCGCGCATAAATCATAGGTACGGTGTAACATCGCTTCCGTTGTTTTATTGCAACGCTATTTATATTCGGCGCTGTTAAAAATATCGCGACCGCCGATTTCCAAGTCCTCATGAGTGAACTCTTTCCAAGCGTTTTCAATAAGACCTCAATGCCCCTTGCTTAGGTTCTAAATTATGTCATTCCATGAAACATTGAAATGATGATAAGATGCAGATATTATGCAAATTAATGTTATTAATTAGTTAGATGATTGCTAAAATCGGAATGATGAAAGACAGTTTAAATTTACAATCTGATACAATAAAACATCAATGGATTTATTGCATCGCTTTGACACGCCTATCATCTTGCAGAATATTTATTTACGATATTGAATTTTTTACACACACACATATTTTAAAATACTTCTAAATCAATACAGTACTCAAAAGTTTCCATTTTATTTCCTTTTTATATGATGTAGTAAAACGCATCAATCATATGATGTCATATGGTATTAGTTGTCTTTAACAATGATGATTTGGATGTGATAATATTTTTTAGCCATTAATTATTATATAGATTAAGTCATTAAAGTCATTAAACTTCTCAATGTGACAAGTTATCCACTAAATTTGGATGTATAGAGGAAAACATAATGAAATGATCTTAAACGTTCTGACCGACCTAATTAAATATCATTAAACATATACGTTCTTTATAATCAAATAGATGTCGCGAAGTGCGATTATTTCAAATAATCAATTCTCTTGATTTAGCGATCAAGCTCATTTTTTAAAATATAAAGTAAATTCGCGATAGCATTAGGAGAACGACGCGTCGCTCCAAAATGACATTGCCATTTTAGCGAATAGAAATCAGTGGACGTCGCGAAAACGACAAAGAAGAAATAAAGGGGGAAAGGGAGAGCATCGCGGATGGATGGTAATATGCGTCGCGCGAAGACAATAAAGCACGTCGCCGCTCGCGATTTATGTTACGAGCATTTACGCGAGCGAATGCGCGCGCGCGCGCGTGCGCGCTCGCACTCGCGCCCGAGCGCCTCCACAAAGGGCCATTGTGCGCGATTGCGACGTGGCGCGCGGTTAATATTATTAGCCGTCCACGAGGAGTAGCGCTTAAACGGCCGATGCTTTCTGCCCTCGCCCTCGCCTGAGGACTCTATTACCGGCCAATCCTCGCGGCGCGGCGGTTGCCTCCTCTTCCTCGTTCATCGCGCACCGGTCTATTGTCGCCGGGCACGAACGGCATTACGTATATCCCTCCTAGCGGAACCCAAACCGGCGCTTTCCGATCGCCGAAGATGATTGTAGTAGCCTACAAATGTCCACAGAAAAGAACGCTACATAATCCAACATCTTACTTACAATTAGCTGTGAAACTATTAAATCACAGAAACCGAAATGCAGGATTTATCGATTTCTTACAAAGGATCTAAATTTCTTATATTCCTTGATAAATATGCTGATGAACGTTAAGAGAGAGCGTTTAATTATTTATTCGAATTTTACAACTTAAGAATTTTATGTGCATTAGTTAAACTTTTCTGTTTGCAGTGTAATTTTTAAATTTGAAATTTTTAACATGAGTGGAAACTCTAGGGATGCCCTTGTTTCTTTGACGTAATCCAACGGTACAATTGTCTTCATTTCTTACGTGCGCATGCCGCAAGACTTTGTAAAGCGCATAGTGATTCATTCGCATCATTATACGGATTTCTCTGGCCGTGACAAATCGCGTTGGTAATTGTAGCAAAGCCATTCAAACCCGTTGCACTTCGCTTATTGCTGGCCTATGCAAGAAATCTCTCGTGTATTTGCTTTCTTATGTATATATACATATAATTTAAATTTATTTACATATATATATATTTATATATCTATTTATATAAATATATATACAAATAAATATATAAATAAGAATCTAAATTTTTATTAAAAAATCTAAATTTTAGAATAAATGCGAAAAAAAGATTTATAATAATGTTTGTAAATTATAAGGCCATTATAATTGAAAAATATTTTATAAAGACTCCTGGAAAAGTGTGAAACATAATGAATTGTTTTAATAATAAGATATGAATGATTAAGTTTTGCTCAGTTAATTTTTGCCACTAAAACTGGCTACGCGCTCGACGTCTGCATAAAAGAAATCGGGATATTAAGACGTTGAAATTCAAAATTGCTCAGGCAGGCGTCACCTGGTTCGCGATCAGCGATCAGCGCGCTCGGAAATCACGCGAAAACGGTGCTGCACGACGCTCATTAACACTCCCGCGATGATTCCCGAGGAATATGGGTGTAAATTATTCCGGGATCGCGATTACAGGTCCGACCGGCCACCTGCCGGATTTCACGCACGGAGATGCCAGGTATTAATAATCCGAGGATTTACGAGATCCCCGATCGCCGCTCTCCTTCATTAGGAGGACGCCTTCATTGTCGAACGGATAATATGTATCGCTAGCTCTGCCTATGCCTATATGCCTAACTGATCCGGTAATAAGCGAGAGACGGAGAGAGAGAGAGAAAGAGAGGGAAGGACAGAGGCATAGAGACGAGCCTGCCTCTACCCTTTCCTATCGTAGACATCTTATTTACTGCTAGCTTTAAATGGTCGGATCGCTCCTCTCTGCAACTCAATACCTCGTCGAGAAGAACTATCACGCTTTATTCAGAGTTTCGGCACTGAGCGCGAATCCTCCGGACCTCTCGGATTCTCTGAACATTTCTGACATTTTCAAAGTACAGATTTGTTAAACTTTCTAAGAGGGAGGCTCTCTCCTGGTTGTTGACGTGATTCGAAATTAAAGAGAGAGGTCAAATCTGTCTCGTTTTGAATTCACGGAGAAAAAAATGGCCGAGCGGGAATACGACTGGCCCCTCCTGGCCGAGGTGTAACTCGATCAAGTTCGATCCAATAGATCAGGCGGCAGATTCCTTGCCGGTTATTACAAGGGGTCGGAGGTTGATCGCTCGCATAAACCATTTAGCTCTGATCACCTATCGATACCGATATTTCCCAGAGGTATCGGCTATCTTTCCGCTCGATCTTCGTCCGACAAGGCTCTCTCTCCTTGTCTAGATGAGCCTTACCCACTCCGCACCAGATTAAATATCTTGAGCCTGAGTCTCCTAGCCCTCTCATTGGCCCCTCACTCAATCCTCTCTTTCCCATGTATTCGAGTATTCTTCCTCGCGATAAGCGAACTCGATAATTTCCTGTAAATTAATATCTTGCGCCTGCTATATTTTAGCGTGGACCAAAAAGAAGTGATTGGGGTGATCGAATTTGGAACGAAATAGAGCAACCTTTACGGTGGAAACTTAAGAACACAAAATGGGATCTTAAATAAGAAGTAACATTTAAGATTTTTTGATTTATTTCAATTATGAATTCTTCGTAATATTGAAGATTGGTAAGAGAATCTATTAATTACCAGAGATTTACTACATTGTTTAGAAGCTCCCTTTTAATGTCCATTTGAGTATTGTTATTACTATAAATAGTTATTTTTTATTCTACAGAACTATCGAAAACGGGCGATTTTCTCGAATTGCTCTCTTCGTTCGCGAATCAAGACAGCTCGACGAACGTACTCGAGCTCGCTCGCTGGGCTCGTGGCCAGCTCGTCCCATAAAATGCCGGCGACTTGGCCCGGCGATCGCCATTATGTATGTACATAAATCGGTGTGCAGGGCGAGTACATAGCTCGCCCGTGTACGGGAATACGCCTCTACCCACGTATTAAGTCGTTTCTCGTGCTGTACGAGGGACGTTGCTCTTACTTCCACGAAACGCGCGCACGTCGGTCGGGGCGCACGACGTTCGTTCACGAGTCCCTCGTGAAGAAAAAAAAATCGACGATCGGCCTCGCGAAACTTCGGCCGGCTACCTATTATAACGTATGCGTGTCCCGGGACCGGTTAACGCGAAATTCCGCAATCCTATCGATCCTTTTGGATGCTAATTACGTAGGATTTCGCACTTCGTTCCGCGGCGACGGTACGGGGGCCAGTGATCGAGGAGCGTTCGTCACGCGAGACGGGCGCTTATTAATTTTTGAGTATCGATCGGCCGGTCGCTCGTTTCGTACTTTGTTTTTGGAACGCGAGCTACGGGCGCGCGGAGGGCAATCCCGCTGGATATTGAAAAGCATCCATCCACGGCGGGATCCGGAGGCGGATCGGGACTTGGCAGGAGATCGAAGATGCGCGATAAAGAATTAATAGCCGCTTTTGGCAACGGGCCCGGTCTAACTGGCGGGAACAAATTTTATTACCAAATTTTCCTCCGCCTGTACCGCGCCAAGATGGTAGATATCGTTGCCAGCCGTGAACCGGCGGACCGTTCGCGGACCCCGAGAGAGCGTATATATATATATTGCATATATGTATGTACTCTTGTTCGTGGGATCGCGATACCGCGCTGCCTCACGGGCGGTCGCCACGCTCGTTGGATTCACTTTTCTGCCAAAATCGATTCCCGATCGTCCGGGCCCTCAGGCCGACACGGAACCTCCATGAAGTTCCTGCAATTTGGGTACAGATTCGAAACTGAGTTTCTCTCGTTGTTTTAGCAGATTTCGCCGGAATTTATTCCGGCAACTTGAGAGGAGAAGATTAGAGTGTCGAAGCTTATTATACTTTCTTCCTATAATTTATATCTTTTTTTTTTTTTTGCAAATATCGACTTCGCATCATCGATCTTTCCACTTTGATCGTGCTTCTCTATTTGCATATAATATCTAAGTATTGTGTAAATTGCGTAATATCACGTCGTCTTTTCTTCGCGGAATCTTGACGTTTCATTCATTTATCCATCAATACGACATTTCAATCTCTCGAGATCTGGGATTTTGCAAAGATCAAATGAAACGATGGCGTGGAATGGAAATGGATAGAAATGAATACTTTACTTCTTCACTCGAGCGCGTGATAATAGAAATTTACGATCGTTAGAATCCAGAAGCAAAGGGTTAAAACGCAAGAGACTGTACTCGAGTCGCCGTACTTTCTTAGGGCCTTCCATTACGGTGTTTTCTTTCCCAGCTAATTCATACAATTTCTACGAAGCGTCATGCTGGAAGGCGCAATCATCCCGCGGGATCGGCAATTTCGCCCGACACCTGCTAATGCACGAATGTGTCAGCGGCGACGAGCGGCCAAAGAATGAAATTGAGTATTATGCTAATGCAAAATGGTCGGTGCAAGCTCTTCGCAATGTTGCATGCGATAGGGACACGGCCGCGTCATATGCCAGCGCTAAATCTTTCCGTTATTACGGAGAAAAAAACCGGTCCGCGAAAGAGGATGCCGCGCGAAATATCGCCATTTGCGAAGAGAATGTCCTCGGACGAGCGAGCGGATTATCCGCCGGCGTCATTTTATCAAGCACCTGCTGACGCAGTCCCTTCTTCCTGGAAGCAGCTTTTCTACACGTTCGCCGATATGTAAGCGAGAACTGCCCTAATAGCCGTCGCCAATTAGGCAACATTGAACAAATCTCTCAACCACTTTGCTTCTTTCTTCACGTTTGTTTTACCTCTTTCCTGGAAGCGTCAACGATTGGGAAGCTTGTCGAAAAGGTGCGTTCTTGGAGAAGTGATCTTTCAAGTTCATAACGAGATCTGCAAACTTGCTCTTCTCAATAAACAAGTTATTAATCACAAAGCTATAATGGCGTAATCTAATGTAATTAACTGCCTCTTGTTTGACGCAGCAAAAGTCAAGCGCTTTAAAATTATTTCATAAGCAATCTTTGTCGCGGAAAAAAAATCAATTTTATAAGCATTAAAAATAGAACGAACGAACAACGAATTTTGTGACAAAACTTCAAATTTTCCACTGAAATTTAGTTTTCCGGCGAGATCCGGAGAAGTTTACCTAGTTTTACGTCTTCAGCTTCTTCAAGTTTTCCGACAGACTTCAAACGAAAAGTCAGAAGAGGAATGGGGGTGGGGGGGGGGGGGAGGGGGGAGAGGGCCCAGGTGTGTGTTTCTCTTCCGACGCAGGGAGAGAGACGGAAAGCAATAGGCTCTCTTCGCGGCAATATCGCGATAAGTATCTCTCGGCTCCGACTCCGCGAAACACGAGGAACGATCTGCGTAGTGGTGCATGGTGCTTTGATGGCGGCCAGCCAGAAGTAAATCTAAGGTTTACGAGGCAGTACCGCCTCTTACTAGCACCTCCTCGAGCACTACCCCGAGTACCACGGGGCACCGCGAGAGCGCGAGCCCCTCATAATTCTCATAATAAATCGCCTCGTACAACTGACGCCCGCTCCACATACAAAGGGATCACCGACCAAAAGGAGGATCGAAGGGTTCGCGAGAGGAGGGGAGGCGTGAGACGGGGGGATGGGGGAAGGATAGGGAGGGGAAGGGCTCGCAACAATGGGTCGACCCAGATCGCGAAACCGCCGCTGTTGCGAAAGGCGTTGCTGTTGCATCTCCGAGCCGAGCGGCCAGCGGATCCCCGACGGTGCCCCGGCGAATCTATGAAGCGGACTCTCTTCGCGGAAATCATTCATCTCGAGATGTTTAAATCTTCGTGGATCTTTATGGTCCGCGGAGATCACTTCCACACAATCCGGTTTCGTAACCGGTGCGATCCAGTTTTCCAACAATTAAGGATTCTCTGCCTCTTCCAGATCAGATTTTAAGATCCGAATCGAGTCGCGAGTCGCGTTAAGGGACGAAGATGAGGGACGGGAAGGGGCCCCAGCGCTGTAATCTCGAGCGCCTTGCAGCATATTACGTGGCGAACGACGTGGATATTCCGCTCTCTCGCATGTCTCGAATATATTCTCCGGCATTAGTTACATTGTATCGCGACGAGGTCGGCCGGACGCCTTCGAGCGCGTCTTTCGTGTCCCGCAAGCCCCGTGTAGCGTGCATCGGGCCCCATACGCGTGGTCACAGGCCCCCGATAATATAGTTATTACCAACAGGGGGCCCCGCGGCCACAAGAAAGCGACGAACCCCGCATTAAAAACCAATTTTTAGTCCCGAAAAAACCTCCGCTCTCCGTCGTAATAACAGGCCTGATAATCTATAGTAGGTTTTCTATCCCGGGTCTGAGGACCGACCTGCCAGGCCCATCCCCCCGTCCCCCTTGCCCCTCACCCCCGCGCGTTTCGCTCTCCTTTCACCCCCCCCCCGCGCGCGCGCGCGTTCCGTTCTCCTAACCCGATCGGGATAATCGAGCAAATTGATGCCCCCTCGTCTCCGCTGCGACGACTTTTTTCAATTAAAATGGCCCACGATGCAACCGACAGCTGTCGAACGGGGCCTACAACGTAATCACGTGGGATTTCGATTCATCAATCGATCGGCCGTTTGACGTGTGCGTCCTGTTTTCAACTCGGCTCACCCCGAGGAGAACGAGGCTGAAATTATTCGCGACCGAGCGAGAAAACTTGTAACGGTTATCGGCACGTATAAGTAACGCGCAATAACTGATAATTAATTTACTTCATATATTTCGATAAACGGAAACCGCGCGCAACCGGTCCGACGATTAAATTTTCGATGATGAAACCAACGTGGTTGGGATCACCTAGCACGTTAATTGACCCGTCGGTTAAGTAATTTTTCAGGAGATCTTTCGGCACGATTGTGTATACAAATTACTGAGTCGACTCGGTATTATTGCAACTAATGATCCGCGACGTTCGCGTAATATCTCTCTTTCATAATCTATCTTTCTCCCTTCATTCTTAATTACTCAGAATTTATAGACCGGACTATACTTAATCATTACACACCGTTCGATAGAATACGCCTGACAGATTAGTTTCTAATAACATTTCTTCTTAATTACAAGAAACTTGATAATGATTATAACAAAATAAAAAACAAATTCTAATTACGCGCAGCGCTGAATATCTTAAAATAATAAGGCGACTTGAAAAAGATGACAATTTTCCTTGTCCGCAATTATGTTTGGATACACAGCGTAGCGTGTGTGAGATTGGAAAAATATTTAAAAATAATAACTATAACTCTAATCAGAACTAAATCTAAGTAGCGTGTGTTCCGGAGGGCGGCTCTAATACGCCTCGCATAATTATCGCGCGTAGAACGCAAATACCCCTTTACCTATTTCTATTAGGTATATCCCATGGCCAAAATGACCGGCCAATTACGCGCGGTGTATGGTCAAAAACTGTTCCGCCACTTTATTACAGGTTTGCCGGCTCCGAGCCACAAACTCGACTCCTCCCGGTCTTCGGGTTCTACGAAGAGCCGAAATTGCGTAGCGTCCGCTGCTATTCGATATTTCGCGACACGTAGACGATAAGAGAACACTTTATCTGTAATAAGAATATTCGCGATATGCTCCTCTCTTCAATTTAGATGAAATCTCCAGTATGTCTGTAGGACAGGCACAAAATTAAAGGAAAACTTATTTTTATGACGGGCTCGCTCCCCGAGTTCTCTCGAGGCGTCTAGCCGCGTCTTTAGCGGTTCGATTTTCAATAACGATCGTCCGGTTATGTCACTAGGATGGCGGAAGAGGACCTCGGCCAGGCCAGAGTCCTCAGTAAATTTCTATTAACGGCGCGGCGTTCGAAACAATCGGCCATTAAATCGAACGATCCCGCGGTAGATAATAACTGGTAATAATCGGCCGGAGCCACCGGTTAGTTTCGACGCTGCTGGGACCCTCGCCTCGCCTCGGCCCGAAACAAGCCGAGCATCGGTAATGAGAGGCCAATTAGAACACCCCGCCGATGGAATTACCCCCGACGCTCCGAAATTCAAACTGGCTGCCGTGAGCGTTCCTCGTAATGCCCGTGAGGCACGCGAGAGAGCGAGAGATCGCGTGTGAGTGCGTCGGAGTGCGACGCGCGCGGAGATACCGAAAGATCTACCTTTCCTTCCCTCTGTCTCCGTCCCTCCGAGCAGGCAGCTCACGTAAAGTCCGTTCATCCCATCTGCCTGAAAAACTGCCTCGTTAGTCATTCGATGATCTGTCACAAACAACTTTGTAAGACCGAAGACGAGAAGCTTGAGAGGAAGAGAGGGGTGGGAAGAATTTTATCGAGCACATATTCTAACAAAAAGAAGAGTGCATTACTTTAGAAAATAATTCGATTCTAGCCCTTGCAAATATAAACGATATAATCAAGTATTTTATCCCCAATTTTATCTAATTAATTGGGTTAACAAAGAATCTTTATTACTTGAAGGAATTTATGGAGCTCCCAAAAATATACATATTTGATCGATTACAATCGCGTATAATGGTAGAAGAACTATGCGATAGGCTACTGGAAGGCATGTGTTCAACTCGACGCAGGTCCGTAAAGCGTAGAAAAAGTATCATTATCTATAAAAGCTATCGTTAAAAAACTTGTAGTGTCCAATAATCTGTCATTTCGTAAGAATGCGAATAACATTCGACGAAGCAGAGAATCATTCGCGACTGTTGCGACAAGAAGATGGACGTCTCGTTGCCACAGGGTGTTGGGAAAAGTCATCGCGTCCACGTGATCCGATATAGAGACAGCTCCGATATAAGGAGAAGGAAAGTAAGGAGAAAAAAGACGAACGGAGGTAAGGTGCTCGTTACTCGTCGCGCTCAATTTGCAGTCGCGTATAATTAACCGGAGTATGAAAAACGGTCCGCCACGTGCTACCGTCGGCGACGCCGCCGAGATTTATAGTTATTAATTTTATAATAGACTCATCAGAGGCCGCGGAGGACGCTTAAGCGTCCGGCAGCTTAAGCGAGCGCGCGTTTAACCGAAAATAAAGCGAGACGAGGCCGACGGGCCGCCCGAACCGGGGCAATCTACATTTTTAATTGGCGAAATAACTCACGTGCGATTCCAACAAAACGTGCGATTAATTGTAATTAACCAAATTGATTTTCCTCGCCGCGGCGAGACGAGGGCACCGGTCTCGCCGATTCCCCCGGCCGGTAACACCGACGCGTCGCCCCATTAAAGGGTTAGTCAAGATTTCATTACTTCATTAATCACCGCGAACGATCCACAGCCTTGTCCATTTGTTTTTGCCAAATTAATCAGGCAATGGCGCCCGCGAAACTTATGCATACTCAAGTCGCCCGCCATCGATTCACCTCGAGCTCCCTCGTATCTTATCTATCACGCGTAGCTTAACGCGATCGATCATGCGAGGCGCGGCGGCGAATATTGATCGCCCCGTCTCTGCAATTAATCTAGTAAAATAATTCACCATCCGATCCGGAATCAATTTCGAATCTTGGATCCTTGGAAAATCCCCGAGGAGGAATACCTTAGATTTTTATTCGTCGTTCATCGTCAATACGGAAAAATTAATCTTGGGCCACCTGGCGCGTCACTCCGACAGAGTGAATCGTACATTACGATTCTCATTAAGTTAAATTAAATTTCGGGAAGTGTCGTTCGGGCTCACTCTCTCGCTGAACGAAGATAGACTCTAGATTGAACATAAAACACGGCTGTAAATTTCAGGTACCACAATTCATTTGTATTCTACGCGCGCGTATTCCTATGTTTATGATTTATTCAGCGCCGCGAGAAAAGCGCCTTCAATTGTGTTGGATGATTTATGCCGCTCGTTGTCCGAATACGAAGTTAATAATGCTATTGTCGTTCCGCGCGCAATGATATTACCGTTTACAATTTTTCCCGGTTTCTGATGGAAATCGCGTTATTTCTCTCCGTATTACAGGATCGTTCCTTTTTATGAGTGCCTCCTCTCGTCGGGTCTCACAGCCTCGCACAGGCTCTCGATCGCCACGACGGAGGCGAGAAACGAGGGAAGAAGCGGCGATTGTATCCCGCTCGAATTCCAACGAGGTGTAGCCGTGCAAAAACCGCTTTTGCAACATTTCGGTAGGTGATTTACGTTTTAATCTAGCGTTAACGACTTCGCGTAGACAGGCGAGACTAATGGCGAGGCCAAGACCAATCGCGTCTATGAAGCGCGAAGCACAAAAGCTATTCTCCCGAGGTTTCATCACGGTTGACAAAGCGAATATTCCTGATCTATTATTGCCGGGAATTCAATCCCAAGTCGCAAATATGGCCACGCTAGAATAACATCGGTTTTTTCCCTTGGATTCCTTTAATAATCGTTTTTTTACGTCAGATATATTTTGCAACCGAGCGCGCGAAATGAGCTTATTACAAAGGATATTATATAGGGGAGAGTGGGCTCCCTTGAGCCACGGGGTCCAATGTGACAGTGCGAGTTTTCTGTATTAACGTTCTGCAAAATAGTGACCGTGGGTATGAAAACTTTCGTTTTCAAAACATATAACTTCCATCAAAAAATTATACCGAAATAAGCATATATACTTTAGTTACAGGCAGATATGTAATTGGAGCCTTACAAAGTAAATTTTTACTTGTCATAACTTTTTGATATGTATGGATTTCTAGGGATTCTACAGTTAAAAAAAAATTCATAAGACGTTCGTCGGGATCTAGGTTCAATACCAACGTGCGTACAAAAACGTTTAATTGTTCTGTATCTGAAATATTTACGATAAATAATATCGATGTTCAGTGGGGTCCAATGTGACGCAGGTTGATGGGGTCCTCTGTGCCACGCTTATATACAGAACTACCTAACCTACCTACGTGACAGCGCGAGTTTCCGTAGTGTGTTTCGCAAAACAGATGTTATATTTACAATTTAATATTGTAACGTGCAATTGACCAAAGATTTGTAACAAACAGGATTTAAACAGATCTCTTCTACGTGTCACAGGGTACCCTACCTTTCACATTATACATGTCACAGTGTACCCTACACTATGGCTCAATCGACCCCACGCGTGGGGTCCACTGTGACAAACGTAGCATTTCGAAATATCATTATTTTTGCAAAATATTTCTGAAAATTTACTTCTTAAATCATTTACAAACAAAGTTTATCATATTAAACATCGAATAGTCTCATTTATATTATAATGAAGTTATTAAAAACCATTTTTAATGTAATTTGAAAAAACGTGGTTCAAGGGTGCCCACTCTCCTCTATATCGAAACCCCCCCCCCCCCCCGCACACTTCCCATTTTTAATAGATATCTGATTCGATATTATTCTTTTCGTGGGACTGCTAGTTTTTAATACCGAATAGCTTTATAAATAATATTTAAACACCGTTCTTATTATTACTATCTATATTTACACCTTAATACAAATGAAGTTTATTTTACGTATAATTTACATATAATGTTTTAATTTAATTTTTCCAATTAATTTAACTTGGCTCATTAGCTAGTTTATCTTGAATTTGTCAACTAAATTAACCGGCAATCTAAGCTGTAAAAATGCTGGTTTTTTCGTTGTATATTATTAATATTTTTTTACCCTAAATATTTTTACAAATTTTGATACAAATACGTCTTTGCCATAAAGAACGAAAGTTACATTTAGGAGCATCGCTGGTAATGTTAAATCCACTTTTTATGCAATGCGAGATTAAAAATCGACTTGGGGAACGTAACGAGCGAGCGGTACCATGTTTACGAAGGGGTTTCTCGGCTTGCTATAATATATTTTTCGTGAAGCGGACATACCGTTCATACGAATTCATACGCAAAGAGATACGGCCGCGTGTATCGAAATGCGATCTCCGCGTTTAATTACGAATCCTTCTGGGAACGATCAGGAAACGCATCGCCGATACCGGCGCGTCCCCCCTGCGAGGCGAGCACGTGCGCGCGCGCGCTTTCGGACGCGAGTGCGAAAGCATTAAAATACGTTATCGCGAGCGGTTGTGTTATGAGCGGCGCGATCAGAGAGGGATTTATTTTCCTCTCGCGCGCACAGCGCGATTTACGCAAAATACCGTTACTCGGGATATTTCTCTCGGTCCTGCTTAATTAAGGATTCGCTCAATCGGTTACTCACGCCTCGCAGCTTCCCTTCGCGTAAATCGAACTGACGTCTAAGCGCCTACGTAATGGCCGTACGGTATTTTTATTACAGCTCTCAAAGTTACCGCGATAATTAATATCGCACGTGGAAATTTGAATATAGATGATCTTGCCGTCGTCAGCCACGGCGACAAGAACAATAGGGACATTCATGAAGAAAGGAAGATCTGACTGGCATGCGTATGCGGCGTCGTTTTGCATGCTAATTTTCAATGTCAGTTCAATTAGATTTCGCGACGCGCATTCCGTATGTATTGCCGTACGTATTCGCGAGGCGTTGTCTGAAAAGCGCGAAGACGCGCGGTTGGAATTTGGAAAAATCCACCGGGCGGAATATTATGACGAAGGACGGTAGCTACCGCCGAGCGCTTTAATCTCGTGTTAACGACTTCATGTAGCCGGCCGAGACTAATGATAAGGGCGAGTCCGGAGTCGTATCTATCAAACAAACAATAAAGAGAATAGAGAGAGAGAGAGAGAGAGAGAGAGAGAGAGAGAGAGAGAGAGAGAGAGAGGGGGGGGGGGAAGAAACGGAGTATCCTTGGCGTTCGCCATTTTTTCGATGGCCGCACGGGAAAAGGTGTGAACTCCTTAAGCTGCCGAGGTGTCGGCTCGTCAGCAGTCAGGAAGGTGTTGGGCCGCGATCATTTATTATCTCGAGATTGAATTTCTCCTCGGCTCGGCCAGCGCCTCGGTTTAATTAAAATATCGTTATGGGTAGGCGGGGATTCCCGCCGCCGTCATCTCGCCTCGCCTCGCCTCGCCTCGCCACGCCACGCATTGCCTCGCCTCGCCTCGTCTCCTTCTCTTTTTGAAAGCGGATTCACGATGACCGGGAGAATGGGTCTGGGGGAAATATGCGGTGCTTCCGTTGCTCTTGCCTCCCCTCGATCACGAACCAGCGCGGCGCGGCGCGGCGCGGCTCGGCGTCGCGGCCGGTCGATGCGGAATAATTCCGCTGGCTCCAATTTATCAACATTCCGCCGCGTTCGTGTATTTCTCAATTTTTAAGCCCTTCGGCTGCGGGATTGCATACATTCACAACGTCTTGCGTAAGCAAATTCGGGCCAATGATTAATGGCGTTTTGAATAAAATTTCCCCGATAGCGCGATATGTCCTTAATCGTTGCTATTCATTTGTCGTAAATGATTAAGTACTTATATATTTTTTTACTTCTCTTTCTCTCCCTGTATATATTACTTATTTATAGTATAATCATTTTGTAGTCAATTTTGTAGTCAGTTTTGTAGTCATTTTGTAGTCAGTTTTTTTTTAAAGGGAAGAATAAGTTTCGAAACTCTGCTAATTATTCACGATAATCGTGTGATTGATTAAGCGTTTTCTAACAGATTGTCGCATTTTTCTGAAGAAACCACGTTACCTCATATGTGTAATAAACATGAAGAGACTATCGGAGCCGAAGAGAAATGATAAAAAAAATCACATTCGAGGCGTAATCACATGTTAGATCTACTCAAAATTCAATTTGCATATATCATTGGATGATAATGATAACGGGCCCGTTTGTCGGTAAACCCGGCGTGCAAAGAATCGATCGGCTAAACACGCCGATTCGCTTCTTTAATTTTTCCGTTTAAAAGCGGCCGGTTGACAGATTACAGCCCGCGAAAGAACCAGCGAAGCGGATCGGCGGCGCGGCCGCATTTATCCGCCTCGCGATCAAAAAGTGATCAATACGGGCCGATCCTGGCTGACCCGAGCGATAACGAGGTATTAACGATCGGAGCCGAACCAGTTCGAAGGAAGGAAGGAAGGTTGCTCACGGACGAGGCTCACGTTTAACCGATCGGCCGAGGCCATCCCGTCCGATCTCGCGTCTCTTTCTCTCTCTCTCTTTCCCCTTGTCTCTCCTCCTTTCTTCTCTTTCTCTTCTACCCACTCTCCGCGGCGAGGGCCTTTTGTCTCGGATCGTCTCGGGGTTTTCGATTATCGTCCGGTACCAGGCACCGTAACGATCGCCTAACTCAGTGGGCCCGCCCCCAACAAACGGCGACTCCACCTCCGAAGGACCCCGGCCCCACTTTTTGCATTTAAATTAATTTGCGCCGATTAATTTTTAATTAAAGCCGAGCCCGGGCCCGGCCAGGCGCGAAACTCCTCACGTCAAACGTACCGGTCGGCCGATCGAATAATATTCTCGGTCAGCTTTCGGGGGGGGGGGGGGGCAGCTTTACGAAGCCGGCCTAGGCGATTTGACGCTGCTGCGATTGGACGTGCGCGAATTTATGGTATACGAGGAGATTGGGGTCTGGTGAGGTTCCAAGGGAGCTGCGAAAGACGCGACTTGATTCGGTGTCTTTAGATAATTGAATCGGTTATTTTGAAAATAACGCTGAAGGTAGGAACGAAATTTATTTTCAACTGTTCCTCCTTTCCCCTTCTCTCTCTCTCTGTCTCTCTGTCTCTCTCTCTCTCTCTCTCTCAGATCTAACATTATAGTTCAGACACTTGCAATAATACTTTTCAAGAAGCAAAATAATAGTTTGTATAATTTAGCAAATCAGAAAAACCATACACGTTATCAGTATATTTTTCAAAACTGAGATAAACAGGTTTATTTTTATTCTATAGACTAGAAACAAGAACGCATCACAAATTCGATGAAGCATACAAATATCTCAATTCAAACGGAAACCCACATGCAACAATATCCATGTCGCTTTTTTTTCCATTCCTCCCGAAAAATCCGATTTACTGAATGTGTAAAATTCTTTTTATTCTTCCGAATATTAAAAAATAAATAATTGGTACTTCTTGTAAATTTTTTAGTACATAACTTTTTATTCCGATATACATTTTACGTATCTACTGTTTGCGAAGTGAAGTGGCATAGTCAGACTTGCGTATAACAGGAATATTAATTAATCACGTATCGCGCAAGCAGAGGCTTGCATTCGAGGCGCAAAAAAGATTCAATTTCTGTACACGCAACACGGCGTCCTTCTTGGCGACAGGCGAGTCTCGCAAGACGCTTCTCTGAGGAGAGGCGACAAATCCACAAGAGCGCGGTAACGATTTCCAATAAATCACCGAAACTCCTTTACGAGTGAAAATCCACGTCGCCCCGCATCCGTTCTTTCTCTCCTTTTCGCTTCTTCCCCTCTGCCCTCTCCCTCCTACGTCCAATCTTCGGCCGCGAGGATACCCCCGGTGGATCCCCCATACGAAAAGGCAACGCGGCGTTCATAAAACGGCCGTAAAACACTAAACGGCTGTAAAGCTGCTGCTCCGAAACGCGCGTCCGTCGGCGCTCCGACGTTGTTCGGCCGTTGTTGTTGCTGTTGTTGTTGTAGGAGCAGCGCGAAACGCGTTTCTTCGCAATCCGGCCGGATAGAGACACGCACCTTCGACGTTAAATCACTCCGTAACCACGCCCTATCCCGTTCTTCCTTTCCTATCCTTCCCTCCTCGCCGCTCGCTGATCCTTCGAGATGCGTTCCACGAAATTCTCGCGACAGACGAAGAAATAGCCGCACGACGACGTTCAATCTCTCTCTTCTTGCGAACATTGTAAATTTGATGATTTGGTTGCAACGTATATCCTAATCCAATCATCAAGCCATTTTCCACTTTAATTGAAAAGTTGTCCTTGAATTCATATTTTTGTCTCGAATGTGTATTTTTATATTTTTTATCTACATCGAACTCGGCGATTTTCCACAGTTTTACTTTGAATTTTCAGATTTCCAACTTTTTAGCTCATCAGTTTTCCAAATCTTTGTCTATCTATCTTAGGACGATTATAATCTTGGATGTTGAAACTTTCGAAGAGTCGATCAATGTTTTAGATAAACTGAACGTTTTATTTTACAATAAATGAGCCCGCATTCATTTTCGCACCTCTATTAGTCGGCTGCCCCTCGCGTGCCGGTGCAGCGCTCGTCACGAAGAAAGCATGAAGATGTATCACGATAACTATCGCGAGCACCCTTATCAGTCCGTTAGCAGCCAATCTATCCGTCCTTTATACGAATATAGAGCTCACCCGATATATTGAAACTTAATTCGCTGATGGCTGCTTCGATGGATCCTTCACTTTAAATCCCGCATGCTCTAGATCCCGATTAAATCCCCGCCGTCCCCCATCCCTCTCTCGTTGACTATCGTGCTAATTATAAGACGACCATTCTGGCGGAATCTGCGAGGCTAGTCGCCGGCAATTTCCGGCCGGTAATTCCACCGCGACGCAGAAATTATCACTGAGTTATCATCCCGATTGATGCAAAATGATTGCCGCCGCACGGTAATAATTTGCTGAATCGAAAGAGAGCAAGACATAAAATCCTTAAAGCGGGACATTGCCAATCTAAGGACCGATCTTCTCTTCTCGCTCGGTATTTATATCGTACTTTAAATCGTAACGCGCGTTAAGCTGAAAGCGGCCGACAGTTTTGCTTCAAATAATAGTGGCAATTATAATTACGTAGTTTAGACGACGCTAGTTACGCGCCGCATTTATATAATTAGCGGATAATAGCCGCGCTAGAGCCGGTGGATACATAATAGACGAGGCTCATAAATGAGAGTTCGCTAGCTACATACATGCACAACGCTAAATGAATATCTGCTAAATTAATAAAGACGAGCCCTCTCGGCTTTACCCTCTTTCAACAAAAAGCTTTGCGTTAATTGCATATTTAAAGCCTGCTTTTTTTCACAACGAGCTAATTGTTGTGAAAAAAGTGTCGTTATCCTTCTCCCTCTCTCTCTCTCTTTCTCTCTGCTTTGTATAGGATAGGCTCTCAGTCTTAGAATCATTTATGCTTGTATATGCTTTGCAAACGCGCGTGTGCATAGCACGCGCACACACGTTATTAAGTTTTCTAGTCACTAATTATTATACTTTTTGTATGTTATGGCTTTTGCACTTAAGAGGATATTATCCTGGAGCGCATAATAAATAGCGATATCTCTCTTTCTCTCTCTCTCTGGTAATCTTATAATGCTATTAGATAGTTACTTAGGTATCGAAAGGGCTCTCGGGATCTTTAGATATTCAGATTCTCAAGTTCCCCGGATCGTTCGAACCCCCTTTCAATTCACGAAGCCCCCGCCTGTCAGCACGTCAGGTCCTTACTGAAAAATTCCCAAGAACCTCATATCCATAGATTTTAGACCAGCGAATATTGTTTGGAAGGCCTCTACCTTGACGGCTGGAATAACAGGTTCTCCTGTAAGTCGAATAGGAGTCGGCCACGAGTTAACAGTTATATACCTGTTCGCTTGTCACGCGGGCAACTCGACGCCGATCATTTTATGTCACGAACTTCCTTCGTTCATTCTATACTGTGTTACGTGACCGATAGATATTATATAGCTAATAAGACGGCAAATACCGGCTTATTAGCGCTAATCATGCGTGTTTCCTCCTATCGGAGCCGGGGCACCGTTACGACGAATCCAACGTCGTTATTGAAACGAGGGATTGGGTTATCCTCTCCATCGTTGGGAGAAAATTGCAGCTGTATTTAATAGAAACATCAACGTGCTCAAGATAGCGATTGCATGGCAGACGGAGTACCGTTGCGAATTTCGCTAAACAGCCAGATTGATACCGCGTCTGATGTAGAAATTCATCTCGCGAGACCCCGTTGAGCTTTCCATGACAATTAAGTTTGACTTATCAGGTCGCGGTGCACTTATATTCAAGATCTCTTTTTCGTAATTAGATTTCAGTGTGTAGTGGCATCCCCGCTTTTAGACTTAATAAATAAAGCTTCAATTAACATTTCAAACTGGTAAGTTTACCGCTTGTTGACCAGACCTATTCGTTAAACTAATCTTTTATCTCAGGACTGACTTTTACTTTTCTATTTTCATCTTCTTACAGGGGATTGATTAATCCTTCGGCGCAATTGCGTTAAGCGCGAGACTAATCGAACGAGCCGCGACACTTCGAATTCCAATCGAGACCAATCCGCTACCCAAGAATTGCAACCGGCACCGTCGCGGCTCAATGACTCATCGGCTTTCTGGCGTGGGTGCATCTCCTCCAGGTGTGTCTTCCCCCTTCACCTCCCTCCCCCGTCTCCTCGGGAGAGAGAGGAGATATCGGTCCGATGAAGACGTTGTAAAACGAATGCACGCTCTGTGTCTCGGTTCTCACACCTCGAAGACGGTGCGGCGCGCGGTCAAAGGCCCGCGGGGGGTAAGGCCGTCGGACCGTGGGGCTAATTGATACGTAAGATTACGTTCTCCGGCCTGTCCCCCCTGCCGCCGCTCTTCCTTCTCCGCGCCACCATTCCCTCGGCCTCGGCGGGATGATTGGTTGTCAGACCAGGGACCGGTCACTAAATTCCTCGAGTTCGGCTCGTTTCCGAGCCGCGCGATTCCTGCCGCACCGCCGTATGGCCGCGGCAACACGAACTTTTTAAATAACACCCTTCGGCGACTTTCATGGGAAACGCGCCGCAATAGCAAGCCGCGAACAAACCTGCATTCGCGAATTTGACGACGAACTGTCATTTGCGTCAACACGTCAACGCGGTATGTCTGCGCAAGGACATTCGACGGCGCATTTCTATATCAGAAATGATTATTCCGCAACAGAAATAGTAGTCCGATAGTCAGTTTCGTTGCCACTTAACTCATTGAGACCGTAGTCTGACTCGTGATATGTACTTACGTTCACGTATGAAAACAACGACTTGTTATATGATTTTCTGCGATAAATAGTTAAAAAAATATTTTTGAATTGTTATTTATTGAAAATTATATTAAACTTTAATATCTCTTAAAAAACGCTGTATCACATAAGAAGCTATACAAATTTTGAATTTAATCCATGAATGTCGTATTTATTTTTCAAACGTCAAAACCAGACAGCAGTATTTATTGACGAGTATAATTGAACACAGTTCCCAAGACGTATTCCGTTTCTTGTCAAGAAACAATATCCAACTAAATCATATAAAGTTTGCTTGAAACATAACAAAAAGAATGAAACAACACATGGGAATGCGAGCGTTGCCTAATAGCCTTACATGTCCCGGAATGTTTCAAGCAATTTCGTACTCTTGTCTCAACTATATTCTTTAAAGTACATTTATTTTCATATTTATATTCTTAATAAACATTTAGAAACTTATACTCAACTTTTATCATTTTTTAATTTTATGAATGATGAAAATAAATGCTGCTCTCTATGGTTTCGACGTTTGAAAAATAAATATGGTCTCAGTGTGTTAATAAGTTTAATATCGTGCAAATTCGATTCCATTAATTACACGGGATTGCATTTCCAATCGCATCTACATCGTTATTCGTCAATTCTGAGCCTCACGCCGAATAATGAATCAACTGATGTATCACTCTTGCTGGTTGAATCCAATCGATTCCACAAAAACGAAATTGGTTGACGGCCGGTAATCCTTTTTTTTTCTCCTTCCACCGAATCGATGGCTTGATACTGGCGGAAAGATGACGCGACTAGGAGAATTAGGCCTCACGGACCCCCCGTGGCCATCTTCTAGAGAAGTGTTAAGTAATATATTACGTGAGCAACACCTGGAACCGCGCGCGGATGACCGCACAAAAGCCGCCTCCCTTCGGCCGAGACGATCGTGACTCGTTAACACCCTCCGACACAACCACCGACGTTAACTTTTACCCCCACAGAGATCGCCCGGCGAGATTGGAACCCGTCGTTCCTGCCCTTTTTTAATAGATCCAACAAAACTGATTCGTTCGGATTAAATGCCGCGGCCTCCTTATCTCGAAGAATTTATTCTTTTTTACATTATGCCCCAATGAAATAAGCATTCATTATTTTAACAGTTTTATTCAACTCATCGTGGAAAAATATTTTATCTTTTGATTTATGCATAATATGCACGGCATTGTTGACTAATTACTTCTACAGAGAAATGTAGTTATAAAACGTTTATGTTAATCGATTTGTAACGAAAGACAAATGTCTCTTAAGATATTGCACTGTTAAATTTGTAGTGTTAAATTATTCTTTTTTACATTATGCCCCAATGAAATAAGCATTCATTATTTTAACAGTTTTATTCAACTTGTTCGAAGTTCAAGCGGAATTCGAACGCCTCGTTGGATCACGCGCCCGCTGCGTGCACATTCACCGAACGAGCGAGCAACAACGCGAGCAAATAAATACCCCCGAAAATACGCTATCGTATATCGTACCTTGAGCAGAGACAGTCGCTCGTAACAAGGCACAGAACACAGTCTACTTCACACCTCGTTCGCTTCGTTACTCGCTCGCTCGGAATTCTCAATCCGAACCGAATATTTGTAATTGTGGAGGAGAGTGAAACCAACGACGAACAGCCCTCTAAGCGGTGCCAGACGCCGCTCAACGCGTTCAATAACAGCGAAGCGCAAAGTGTCCTCCAGCCTCTGAGACACCGAGGGTCTACATCGCTCTCTCCTCCCTGTGTTGTTCCATTGAACATTAAAGTTTGTGTCATTACTCTCGCATTTATTTCCTGCGCCCGACTTCCCACGGGAATCCTCCGAGTCACACTCGCTCCGCGCTCAAGTCTGAGCGACCCGGCATCACAGGCGATCTCGCCGAGATCGTTCCTGAACACATTTTATGTTCATGTTGTTAACTCAAGGTATTAGTTTAAGTTTCATCCTTTAATATTTAACAGTGTAATAAAATTTTTTTTTCTAATTTTGACTTAAAAAAGAGCTACAACCTATCTCAATTACTAAACTCGATCATTTAAGACAGATAACACGATAGATAATGGGAATACGGAAAACCTGCTGGGGGATTAGATAAGTGTCGAAAAGTCACATGGTGTGACTCGCTAACGAATTCAAGAGGGTTTCGCACGTTCGCTCGATTAGCTTATTCGTGCTCGCGCGCTCGCAGGGCCGTAGAAGATCCAAGTCATATCGGGGCTCTACGAGCCGCAGGGCCTGTCGCGCCAGATAGTGGGGGTGAGGGGGACGACGTAGCCCGCAGAGAGGGAGGAGAGGATCCCGTGGAGGGGCGCGGAAAGTGTCGGGCAATACTTTCCAGGTCGTCCGTCGCACCGCTTGACGTCTTAATGCACGTCGAGAATAATCTCACCGCCAATTTATTACACTCTTTCTCATTTCTTTTCCGGACCTTTCGCCCCGCGTCCGCGGCGCACCTACCGGACCCTTCCTTTTGTACCCTCTCCGACGAGAGAGAAGAGAAGCGGGGCCCTTCTCTCCGTCCGTCGCGTCCGCGCCGCGCCGCTCACCTCGCTCCCGTCACCCTTCCTCCGCTCCGAGAGCCGCCTGCGCGAGCGCGGCACCGCTCGCACCTAATAGAATACATAATTTGAATTTTTGAGTTATACGATGAGAACGGGGAGAGAAGAGACGCGGAGCGGACGGCAGACCGCGTACGTGAAGAAGAGAAGCGCGGGGGACTCGGCGGAGGACAGACGCGCCGCGCGATAAATTTATGAACTTTATGGGGATTTTGGGGGAGCTGCCGAGCGCGGGATTACGGCACGCCGATATCTCGATCTGTGCCGTACGGATCCTCTCTCTTCGGCGCGGATCCGCTTTCTACACGGCAGTGGCACTTGAATAATCCCGCCCCGATGGTGATCATTTATGCGGGTGACATAATTAGAGGATTAGACAGCCCTAGGATCGATGTTGAATCTGCGAGGAGAGATTGATAGAGGATAGATCAAAGTTCGAACAGCGGAGTTTCGCGTCGGAGAATTAAATTCCTATAGCGTAAAAAAAAGTGGAAAGAAATAAAGAGAAAAGAGCATAAGACGATATTTTTTTGTATATGCATTCTCTCACGACTGGATGTCTATTTATCAGACTGCGAATTACAGGATCCCGAGGATCCGTGCCGTACCCAACGCTCTCTCGGCGTCTCGTCGTTCTAATTTCGATTCGTCAACGGGGTCCAACGAAGCGTGAAGAAATCATCGGGGGCCCGGTGGTCCCCCGATGACGAAAGACTCGGTAAATCTTACGCTCGTATAATAATTTAATAACGGGCCCGTACAGGTATGCGCGACCCACACCTTATTTAGGCGACAGTTAGGTTGCCTCTTATGTTCATAAATAATCGTTCTCGGATTAAGGCGAGAAGCGGCACTCGTGGAATCCGTGTGTTAGGCCCGGAAATTCGGCACCGCTTTGAGAGAGCCCGCCTCGAGAGAGGATCTGTAATGAAGCCGCGTCCACGCTCGAATAACCTCTCGGCTACTTTTTTAGCATCTTTGGATGCTGGGCTCCTCCTTGGCTCCCATACGCTTCATAATTTTTAGGTAGTTATATTTTGATAAAATGTATGATTAAATTGCACGTCAGTCTGGGTGAATGTCCTTTGTAGCCATTTGTAGAATTATTTTAAATGCTTAGATACATTCGAATATATATCTTTATTGATCTTCTTAACGTATTTTCAATATTTTTATGTAGTTGAAAAGAATAGAATTTATTTTGCAATTGAATTGGAAATTTTTATTTCATTTGTAGTAATGCTAGATAACTGCATTTCTATTGCAATTACAGAAGTATCATACTTAACCCTTTGAAGAATTTAATACAGTATTCTCTTTCTATTTTAGTTTAAAAATTTATCAAATGTTCTAATTAATTCAAAACTAACGATAATAATAAAAACGATTAATAAAATATTAATTTAATATTTGAAAAATCCTCAAATAAAAAATATACAATTAATACGTTTTGAAAATAAAAAAAAGATAAGATTGTTGGTAATCCTAGCATCACGTCACGTGACTTCGACGATCTTTATTGTGACAATAATTTAATTTCGGGCCCATGGACTTCTGGCTTTGCTCGTAAATACGGCGATTATCGTTTGCGCTTATTAAATCCGTCTAAGTCCGGTCTCCCTCTCTCATTCTCTCCTCTCCTCTCGTCGTGCCCATCCATGTCCCCGGGCCCGCGGACCATGTTCTCCCCACCTTCCGCTGTTAGCTCGCTCGACGACGCGGCGGTTCTCCAATCAGCGGCACGGATGCGGAGGAACGCTCGCGGTCCCTCTTGCCCTCCCCCCCGAGTCCCACCGATGCTAATTTCACGGGGCTCGCGAAGCCTATTGCTTCGGCAGCAACGTGGCAGCAACGCGGCTCGTTCCCCCCTCGCGGCGGCTTCACTGATGATGACGAGATGATCACTTAATTTGGCCAACAGCTGCCGCGCTCCTTCACCCCCTTCTTCATCTCGTTTCTACTCTCTCTCTCTCTCTCTTTCCCCTCCCTCTTCTTCTACTTCTTCTTCTTCTTCTACACTCTCTTCTTCTTATCCGCTCATTCTTTTACCGGCTCGTCTTGTCCGATCTGAAGGGACGGCCCTTGAAAGAGACACTCGTAGCCACGAAAAAATATCGCGGTGGTTACGCATCGACGGTAATTAGACGTATTGCCGTGTAATTAGTCCGTGGAAAGACAACTGAAAGTGGATACGTTACAAAATATTTAAAAAAATATTTGCTATTGTTCTTGCATCTTATTCTTAACATTCTTTTTTATATTATACACAGTTAAATTTGCAGCGTCAAATTATACTGAATTTTTAACCGACTTCAAAAAAGGAGGTTCTATATTCGGCGTGTATGTATGTATGTCCACGATTTTCTCTAAAACTACTGGACGGATTTAAATGCGGTTTTCACTGTCCTATAGAGCAATCCTCCAGGAAGGGTTTAGTACATAAAATATCGCGCTAGAACATCAGGGTACGGAGCAGTAAGGAAATATGCGATAATAATTATTCATATTAATTTAATAAAGCACTAAAAAGGTATAAAATAAAAATTTTTTTTAAAAATAAAACCGACTTCAAAAAAAGCTCTAAAAAGTATTTAAAAAATTAAAAAAAAATTGAAAAAAGCTTTAAAAAGTATGAAATAATACTTTTAAGAATCCCGTTCAATTTTTTGAAATCGGTGCAAAATTAATGATACTTTTTATTTTTAATTATTTCCATAGGTCGCCACAGCCCCTACTCAATATGTCGTTAATTTAACTAAACCAATGAAGTCAAAATAATATTATTTAATGTTAAAATAACAAATTCCGACACACGTGGTAGTTAAAAATAACAAAATGTTATTTAACTCAAGTTATTGGTTTAAATTTCATCCTTTAATATTTAACAGTGTTTCTCTTTCGACGCATCTCTCTCAAAATTGAAATCGAATTGTTTACGCGATCGCATGTGTACATTTTTCAGCATTTCTTATTAAGATCGATTCGCAATGTTTCTTCTCTCCCTGTTTTAACATGTACACTTCCTCGGCGAAACCTGAATAAGGATGCGGGAATGGTTATCGCGACTCGATGTCGCGATTTATATTCGCCGGTCGACGCCGGTCGTTCGTCTCCGCGTAAGTTTCGTGTCGGCGGAGTTTTTCCGCCGACGACGGTGAGGCCGGGCGATACGTTTTCCAACGGAAGCCGGCGTTGAAACAATGAACCGACCAACCGGCGTGCTCTCTGCAAATCTCCAGACTTAGCGCCCCCATTGTCACCCTCCCCCCGGGCAGCCCTTTCCCGCTCTCTTCCCTACGCCCTTCCCGCTTCCTCCCTCGCCCTCTAGCCCCCTCCCCTCTCCCTCCCCCTTCCTCCCCCCGCGGCCGAAGGGTGCTTCGCGGATTTAGACGGCCCCGGTCGCCATGGCAACCGGTGGCGAACGCCAGCCTCTCGAACTTGTTCCACGCGCACGAACCGGAACGCGCGTTTTCGCGCCGTAAACGGCCGATACGAACGCGATCGTTCCGCGCCGCGCCAAATCCCCCGTAAAAAGTTCGCTCCGTACTGCGCGCGTCGGTCATTGAATACAGATTAAAGTGCCAATTGCGTGCCACGGCAGCCCCCGATCCCGACGTATTTTGCGAGAAGAATGAGACGGATGGATCACTGTTCCGACGTTCCCGAGATTTAGAGCCGAAGCGCGAGAGAGGGTCGAGAGGAGCGATGAGAATTTTCGCTCAAGTTAACGTCGAAATTAATAGGCTTCGGCAGTGAATTGAACGTTTTAATTATATCGGCGATCGTCCGGTTAAATAATATCTATAAAAACTTACTTTATAAAAAGAGGCATAAGAAAGGTGCCAAGTGTACACTGTCTACCTAAAAATAGTATGATATCAGAAATTGGCACCAAGTAGGAATAAATCTTTGAAAAGAAGCTGTTGCATATTTTAAAAAAATGTAATTAAAATTTAAAAAATATTCAATGCAAAAAAATTGGCGCTGCTAAATCTGAAAATATTTGAAAACAATCTGATCTTTTAAATTATAAAATGTAGGTATAAGGTTCATAGAATTCTTAAGATTTTATATCTTCTGCTTTTTTGCAATTTTGCAATTTTGAATCGTTAAATCCTCGCATTCTTTCTTATTTCTTCAAAATCTTCGCATCTTCTAGTTTTTATTAGTGATTTTTTATATAAACTGAGGAAGTTTAGATCCTTTGGCTTTCTGCATTCCTTGGAGTCGACAATTTTCAGATCCTTATTCTACTTATTTAGTTTCTTATAATCTTTGGAACTTCTTTTATTTGTTTGGTCTCTTGAACTTTTTATTCAAGCTTCCTAACAATTTCGAAAAGCTTTGTCTATTAAAATAATAATTCTTACCATGGAATTTTGTCATCGTCGCGACAATGTCGTATTTCATTCAGCGACGTCGGCGTCGTATTTTTCAGCCGGCGGCTGTGCCGGATTTATCGTTTTAATTTCTGACGGGATTGAAGCGGGAAGAAAGAATAAAGATATCGCGGGCACCCGGGGGATTCTTTTCCTTGGAGAACCTGAAGGCGAGGTACATTCATCACGAGTTATTAAACAAGGTAACAAAAGATTGACGAAAAAGAGACCGGGAGATAGAATCGGCTGAAGATTAAATCGCTCTTTCCCATATTATTATTAATATCATTGTTATCATCTTCGTAATTATTATGGCATTTATTACAAGGTTCAAAGGTAAAAATCAAAGAATCTTTAAATAAAGAAAATTTACGACACTCTGTATACTTTTTAAACAGTGTTATGTTAATAAGCCGTATTGCTAAAAATAGTCAATTATGATTATCAGCGGATATTTACAAACTCTGGCAATCTGCTTTCGAGACGACGTGAAATTCACTCTTATCAGGGGTTGGAGGGGCATATTATGTATTAAATTATGGTCAAGCCGGAGGCCGGCCATAGTGATACCGATGCGCAGCAGACGGGGATGGCAGGGCCTTCCCAGGACAACCCTGTCTCGCGAAATTAACCCTCGAGATCGCCGTAGCTTCCAAAGGATAATTTCATTTGGCAAGCGAGTCCTGGCCGCCCGCGGGCTGTCTGGCCGCCATTTTCTCTCTCTCATTCTCTAGCTCTCCTCTTTTATCCACCGCAGAATTTATTCTTGTCGCAATTTCCGTTTCCGTGCCATCTTGTCGTGGAAAAAAAAAAAAAAACTGACGCCTTGATATAAAACGCAAGTTAATGAAATTTATTTGACAATTCTTGGATTTCGGGAAAAGCCCAACTTTTCCCCTCTCGATATGGAGGGAGCCAAACTTTCCCTGGAAAGAGCGATGCGACGGGCTTACGAGCTTTCACGGACGTGATAAACCGTCCGAAGCCGAACGGGGGGTGCGGCGACGGTGGTGTTACGGGTCAAAACGGGACAAGGGTGAAGAAAAAAATAAGGTCCGCGCCTTCCCACGAGAACGGTCGAGAGAATGGTCGTGAAAACGTCTCCATTTGCGGGACGGAGTCCGATTTTTTCGAAGTCCATCTTCCGAGCTTTATCCTCAGGGGTTATTCACCCTTAGATTTCACCCTTGTCGGTGACTTTCACGCGGAAGAACCTCGAGTATTCCGATTGGCGCTTGTCGGACACGCAAAAAGCCCTGGCCGTACTTTGTCGGTCGATTCCCCAGAAAGAATTGCGAGAACGATCGCAGATTTTCCTCGATGCATACCAATTTAACGTCCCTTAATATTATAAATTCCGGCGCGAGTGAAACAAAACGCTAATAATTATACGTTATTCTTTATTATTGTGTTTTCAGTGCGTCACATTTTTTGGCAAATACGAAATCTACTGTCGTTTAGTAAATATACAAAGTATGTTGAGAGTTTTTTTCCTCCGCAGAGCGTGTAGGGGAGAAAAATTTTAACAAGTTAAATCTCAAAATTGCCGAAATTTTTTCAAACAGATTTCTTTATTAGTAATCTATTTCATTCCGTTTTCCGCATTTTCCAGTATATCCAACGGACACGTCGCGACGCGAAAAATTTTTATTTTATTTTATTCCTGTGTTTTTTGCCTCATCGTTATATAAAATGAGACATAAATGAGATGAAATAAGTTTATGGCAATAAATGTTGCAACGTTATAATGGAACAAAATCTTGGCGTGCATCTCTGTCTCGCGAGCATGCAATAACAATCCCTTCCCCGGGGGTAGCTACCCTCTCTCGTACCTGTAACATCAATTAAAAGTCTCGTGGTCGATGCGCCGCTGTTTCGCGCGATCCGACGTTTTTAATTGGATTAGAGTGAGACGGCTAGAGAGCGGCCGAGGGGAAGGTGGCTCGTTTCGAGGGTGCGAGATTGCGGGAAGGGGGTTGACGGGATATTTCGGGGCGAGGCGCGGGGAAGAGGGGGGTTGGTGTAGTTTGCGAGGTAGCGAGGTAAATGACAGAGATGAGCAACTCTGTGTTCCCTTTTCCAGCCGATTCCACCGATGCCCGCCGCCGGAAGGGAAGCAGCGTCGCCGGAAATGAGGAAACTATAACTTTTCCATCGCGGTTTAAATTCGCTTCCATTGAAATTTTCATGCCGCGTTTGAAAAATCGTCGGTCCTCACGGCTTTGCTCGTCACTGACACTGCTTTTTTGCAATTCAAGCTGAAAGTTATCGCTCGCAATGTCTGACACATGCAATACTTTTGCAAATAATACGGGATAGGTTTTTGTTTCGGATTTCTCAAAATGCGCTACGATAAACCGAGCAATCCTCATCACGCGCCCGCATCTGCATTCGCAACGCGCCGCATTAATTATGTATTCAATAAATTTTAAACGCATTGAAATGAATTCAAATTGCAGATTAATATTAAACGGCGTGCGTTAATTGGCCGGCCAATTATGCGGCGTTAATTAAACATTAGAAGCAGCGGCTGTTAATGTGAACACCATTTCGCCATCTATCCGATTTCTCGTCGAGTTAAACAAAGTTTTGAGTTAGAAACGGTGCCATCTTTGAATCGAAATTGCATTTACATCAAACTTTCAATGTATCATCAGTTGATTCTGTTCTTCTGTATATATTTGCTGCACGCCGACTAGAAATCCATAAGACCCATCACTTTAGATTTACTTATAATTTGCATCAGAGATATCCAGAAAAAAATTTAGTTGTTTTTAAATAGAATTCTATATGTATACACCATTTATTTTAATACATGCGTATATTAATATATTTATTATAATGGTGTATTTTCAATTTTTTAAATGTTTTTCATATTACATGACATATAAAATTCTATCTTAAGGGGATGCTGGAGTGACGGCCGAACTTCCTCGATGTCGATAATGTCAATTCTAATTTTGTTTTTCCTATATCTGTCTTTGTCTAACGAAATGACATCTGACCTTGTTCGATTGCTGCGCCATCTCTGCTGACTAGCCTGCGTGTATATTTTTGTGGAAAATATACACGATTTCTTTGAAGCCCAAATTTTTTTTCCAGGCTTTTAATCTCAATTTCAACGGTACATTATTGTTTGTGCACGTATTTTGAAGAGTGGGAACATTTCATTTTGTACATATAACCTATACAACTGTTTATATTAGAAAATATGGTTATGAGGTGACAGCATTTTTACATTTTTTTTTCAAATATCACTAATTTTTTACATTCCCACTCTTTATTAGTACCTATACTTTACTCCTGTAAAAGGATTTTACGATCTATAAATCCGTTTCAAAGAACGAGCCCTGACTGTTTTTGTCGGTAATTGTCCCCTGTCCAGGATCCCCTTAAATTATGACACGATTTATAGATCTTATAGAGCGGACTTAAAATAAAATTATTGGATAAAACTTTGAATGAAATTTATACATGTTTATTACATACTATTATTGACATTTTACTAGGTAACAATTTATTTCAAAATTTAATGATGATAATTCAACTAATATTTTTAAATAACATTATGTAAATAAAGTAATATTTACATCGTAATGAATTAATAGTAATATATATTGTGAGATTAAATCAATATTTGTCTTTTATTATGCATCGAATGCTAAATGATATAATAGGGTAAAGGAGAGAAGAACAACGTTATTAGAAAACGAATATTTTATTACACCAACTACGATCGTTACAGCATATTGATGTACGTATTAATTCTTTTTTATGCGGGCGCATAAAACATTTATCGTCTATTCCAATTACAGAAGGAATTCGAAACCAGTAAAGTTCGAATTAAAAATAAATGACTTTCCAATAATCATAGCATAATCAACGGAAACGCTTTTATTTCTGATATGTCCTCGATTAGTGATACAATTAGAGCGTGTACGTCGCTGAAAGAAAAATCAGGGAAATCCTTAATCATAAGCTATTACACTTGATTTCATTAACCGGCATTTTCGTGGTTACTTATTATTAAATGAAAGTATACGAAAGTTGTGCGCCCAACTTATCTTTAGTATATCGACCACCAATTATATTACAACATATTGACTACATTAATATTTCACACCTTACAGCTTTGTTCGATTTTGGTTATGCAGCTGAAACGTGATTACGATGTTGAGTTAAAGTTAAAGTCTTAACAGCGAATGACGGACATTTATCTTACTTCTTTATTATATAAAATGATGAGAGAGTAATCTGAATCGTTCATCATTTTCATCTGTCATTTAATTAATTTAATCAGTTGCGTTTCTCGCAACGTTATCGACAGATTATGAAAAATTACGTTTGCATTTCATTCTTTTGTACGAATTGTACTTTTGAAGATTCTACTACGAATCCAACTATCTCGATATCGCTTTAATTTAACGCATTATCACGACATAGCCGTAATTCTGACATTCTTTTGGCATCTCTTCCATAGTAGGAACCTGCAACGCCGATAGTCGATAAGAACGCGTGTTTCGTTTATGTACCGTACATCGGCAAGCGCATTGTTAGCAAATGTGGTAGAGTTATCTGTAGCTGGTAAAAAAATCTCTCTTTTTTTCTCTCCCCTTTGCGCGCGATCAGTGACGAATATATCGGATATATCCTCCAACCCCTAACTCGAAAGTCGTACGTCGAGTTTCGGCTACAGTGGGGTGTCCTCTTCTAGGAGTTACCTCAGGGTCGGAGGCGGGGGTGGTGGTCATACAGCACTGCCGGTGTAAAAGCTCGCCTTGCCAGTTAGCCCGGACGCTCGCTTTCTCTTCTCGCATTCCATCGTGCTGAAAGTGTTCTGAGCGATCTGCGACTTTCGCTTCGGGTTCTGCAGGGTCATGCTACGTTGACTGGAATTGGAGCTGGAGCTGGTGCCTGGTTCCGAGACTTTCAGAATGCCCGAGTGTATCGTTCCAAAGTTTTGATATAAATACTGCGATTGAATGGCCGACACCGAGGCGTTTTGATTCTTCAACGTAATCGGGACGGTCTGCCCGGCCAGACTGTTGACTCTAGTGTCATAACCGAACGGGGTGTCCAGCAAGGATTCATTCTTGTCGACGTAGCCGCTCAATCTAGAGTCGAGGAGACCTTCCTTGTCGACGAAACCGCTCAGTCTGGAATCTACGATAGTCTGATCGGTGTTCCTCGCGGAGAACTCGGTGTACCGCTGCTCCTGGTCGGGAGGTATCTCCTTGTTGTCCGTAAAGGCGATCATGTTCTGCCTGGAGTCGGACAGAATCCGGGAGTCGATAAAGCCTTCCTTATCGGTGAAGCCGCTCAGTCGGGAATCTATGACGGTGCCCTCCGACTTGTCGAAGTTGTTGTATCGCGGGTCGATGTTCTTGCCGTCCGGGTAGACCGGCAAGACGTGCGACAGGTCTGCCTTATCGACGTAACTGATGGCCTGTGGATTCGACGTGCAGATATCGGGCGCCGACTTGCAGAGCAGTGAGGTTCCTTCCTCGGCTATTTTTTGAGGCGCTAGGACACAGAAGTGCGGACTTACTTTTCTTCGTGGGCATAAGAAAGAGCGCTTATTATTTTACAGGGTGTCCCGCAACACTTTGGAGATTTTTTTTTAATTTTTTTATGGATTATTGGAATTTTTCCTCGGATCTCAGGATCCTGGGTATACTCTCCAATCGTAAGACCTCTACGGATCCCTCGGTCTTTGCAATTACGTAAATGTACGGTGTGCGTCGCATCATCGCACATATGCGGGACACCCTCTTTAGCGATAAGTTCACCCACTTTTGGTTGGCTGACTGAAGGGTCGGGCCTGCGACGGTCCCGGCGACTTCTGATGCGCCCTCACGAGATACTCCGAGCTGAACCCCCTCTGTTCCCTCAGCTTTCTCTCGGCGCCCGGGACCATGACCCTCACCTAAAAAGGAGAGCAGAGAGCATGAATATCCCCCGAAACTCTAAACGAACCGCGACTGCGCGAAATACACACACGACGATAAAGCTAGGAATCCACTTGCGCGATCTCGGGACGGATGTTGTTTCGCATTTTAGTGGGTCCTTTAATGGGGCGTCCAAGTGGATTCCTAACTAAAACCGCGCGAGCCGATCCGCGGCGAGAGTTTTAATCGACAACTTCACCATCTCCTCGACCGTGGAGAACCGCGCCATGTAACCGGACATCGTTAAAACGGCCGCCACTTCCGCGAGCATCAGTGCTAATCCCGAGAGCTGTAGGCACCAGCCGTAATGGTACTGAGGTAGACCGTTATCGTCCATTTGCATGCCGGCCGTCGACGGCAAACTGTATTTCCCCGGTAATTCTAGTGATGCGTCCGACAATGCTGCCGCCAGAACTATCAAGCCGCCGCCCAAGGAAAGTCCTGGAATAGTCATATACATTCTATATGCATTGATTTTGAAAATAATATATTGCAAGGTTAAATATTTCTTTCTCTCAATAATGGTTGATTATTGAGACAGTTTTGAAAATGATATATAGCGGCAAAGTTAAATATTTCTTCTTTTTAATAATAATTGAGTCATTGCACTTTTCTCAACTAAATTTCAAGATATTCTCTTCCATATTTTTTGAAAAATCTTAATTAGCAATGTGTAAAAATATTAATTGAGATCTCAACAAAGTAATAATTTTTTTATTTTTAACGCTTAAAATTAAAAATATAGATTATATCATTTTTATTACATGCGGTAAAATAACTGAAATTGCCTGTTCGTAGAAATAATTTGTCAAATCGTTAGAAATTTAAGAAATATGGGGTTTTTTTTAACAAAAAAAAATAAGATCCACACTGTTAAATATTAAAAAATGAAGTTTAAACTAATACATTGAGTTAAATAACGTTTTGTTAATTTTAACTACCATGTGTGTCAAAATTTATTATTGACCATAACGACATATTGAATAGGAACAGTGGCGATAAGAATGCTATAAGAATGATTAAAACGTCTCAAATTGAGTATAATTAGACATTACGAGTTTAACAGTGCATATTAACTATTATGAATTGCATTACTAAATACATTTTAAAGACATCTATATATTATTCCTTACACGAAGTTCTCAATTACGAGTAGTTTCACTCTGCACACAGCGAGGAGCTGAAACGCAACTACCGGGAGCGGGATAAAATTGCCAAACTAGTAAGTAAGACGTGACCGCGGGACATGTTCAAGGATTCGGAGCAACGCCCCCGTACGCGCTATATCACGACAACAGTCCGCCGTGCGCATCTCGAATATCCGCAGTTATAAGAACGCAATAACGGAACAGCTTACCCCGTCAGCTAACGTAGCATCGTCGGGATTGAATTGGCCGTATGAGCGACCGTCGGCCTTTCTATGCAAATTTTTACGTTCGCCGTTTCGCGAGTGCGGAAAGATCGAAAACTAAATTAGCGCCAAGTCGAAATCTAGGCGGAATGAGGATCTGAAGTCTAATCAGTATGCGCCGTCATGCGCATGTTATATTAATTGACTAGCGCATCAATTACAGCACCATCCGGAAAAGTGAGGAGAACCCAATAATGCTGTCAGTATCGATCACTGCTACGAGGATAATCTAACGGTTATTGGGCACGCTTGTGCTGGTCACTGGTGACTGCCGGTGACACGTTAGACGATCAAGGGGCTTAACGTTACAGCGATCGACTGGCATATCCTCGATAATTATTGAAATTATTGGCTTTAATTGGCAAATACATACCTACGATCAAATGAGTTCATTGTAGCTCTAAAGAACGACGTGTTTGTTCGTGTATGTTCGTGAGAGTATTTTAAGATGAGGTAGATCAGGAATTGACTATCGATTACAAGTAACTTCTCTTTTAGAACGTGGCGATCTCGAAGCCGGATATCGCTCGGTTCGATAAGCTATAAAGATTTCATTCCGGTCACCGTTGTCATGGGAATAAGTATCCCGCATTTGTCGAGGAAACGACGCCGCTCATATTGCGAAGCGCCACGGTTTACGGAAAGTACGAACGATCGAGTCATAATAAAAGCGGGATTGGCGGCCCGCGAGAGACAGCTTATGAAGGGGAAGAAATTGTCCCTTCAGTCTTTTCGCTCGTCGCTGCAACGCGGCCGCCTCACCGGATACCGAATCCTCTTCGACCTCCTCGACAAAGCGACTTACCGATATGATAAAATAATAATTTCGCTTGGGAATCAATTTATTTGCGACGAGGAACCTAATAGCTGCTGCGTATCTTCCATCGATCGAGACGTCTCGGGGTGATTTACGGTTTGAATTTCTATGGCGTGCAGCAAAATTCAACGCGAGTGGATGTTACAGATTGTGAAGTTTATTCCATTATTACTGTAAAATCCTCGTGTTTCGTTTATTCTTCGAAATGAGTGCTTTAAATACGATCCGTTGCTAAGAACTGAATTTAACGTGACACAGTTTCGTTGCGAGTCACGTAAATAAAAAGTTTGTAATATCCGCGCAAATTTTCCGCGCGGATTTAATCGCGAGGGACATTTTCGCAATGATGGATTGTATAAGTTTATCTTTGCGCGCGCGAACAAAGGATTAATTTTATTGTTACAGCTGGTAATTCTCGGTGTACCTGTGTACCGCTCTCGCAGTCGAATAATATTAGACTACGAGCGAATGCCACGAATACACCGGCGGAAACTTCCAGCTCTGTCCTCGTTTCCACGCTCGTCGACTAAATTGCAATTACTGCTAATTAATTGAGCAAAGATCTGTCCTGGCTGCCGGCGGACGCAAAGCAAGGCGCGACTACACCAGTGAAAAAATTCTAAATCAGCATGTCGATTGTAAGTTCCGCTAAGTTATATAAATAGAATGGAGGTCCTGACAGTCTCCAGCAATCGAGAAAATCAGAGAAAGAGAGGAAGAGAGAGGGCAAAGGAGGGGATTCCATTTTGTGTATATTATTTCGTAAATTAAAAGCGCTTGTATAAAAAAAGCATAAATTATATAGCTTTGATCCTGGTACTTTAATATTGCATTTCTTTAATATTTCGTTCTCTCAGTAGAGGTTTATCTCTCATAAAAGAGTGAGCGAACATTTCGCATTCCTTTTTAAGAATTTAATTAGTAAAGTTAGATTTTACATACATAAGTCGTCATCACAGAGCTATTTTTAATTTTAATTTTAGCTAGTTTTAATATTCTACTCATCAACGTGGAATGAAATTAAAAATGTTTCGAAAGACAGGTATCCACAAATTACTTCATATATAATTACATGCGATATAATATTACTTTAATAATATATATAGTTGATTAGAATATAGAATTATAAAACAGAAATATTGAGGTTATTGTAGTTTTTGCATTATATCTTTTACTATTTTTTTATGCATTGGAGCTACGTATAAGAGTGTAACAATCAGCTGTTATTTAGAAGTTTATTACTAACAGCAAATTTTTAGCGTTATACGTAAATTATTTTAGCTTTTTTAGTAAAAATGTAAATAGTTAATTAACTACTTTATTAAAAACTAGTGAATCTAATATCAATTGTAATATATTACTTAAAAAAATAAAGTTTATCTTTGTTTTATACTTAGAAAATATATATATACATATTTCTCGCGCGACGACTGAATTTCATTTTCTTTTATTAAACTTTCATTTATCATACTTTTATTCTCTTTTATTGGATTCAAAAAAGATTTTTCACAATTTATTTAAACCACCATAATTTTATCGCCTTCGGGATACAAAATTCTGTACAAAATAATAAAAAAATTAATTAACCGAAATACTGCTTTTTGATAAAAAAATAAATTTTATTGTTCAAATAAATGCTTGGTTTAATGTACGATAATAGTCTATTCGTCAAAATTAATTTGAAATTCAAGGAATAAAATATATTAACGTGAAATTATAACGCTTAATAAAAATATATTAAATGTGAAATTATTTTATGAATTAGCATTAAATATTTCGAGGCAGCATACATTGGCTAGCATACAGCTTTAATATTTGTTTCTTTCTTGAGTTTTTTTGCGCATAGCGCAGTTGTTACATACGCAAGATCTACCATTCGACATTCGGATCGATGGATTTCAAGTATCGTTCCATTACTGTGTCTCGGAACATAATCACCGGTGAATAATTAGTGTCTATTGATCTGCGCGATTAATTGATTCGGCAATTAACAACTCATAAGCGCATCAAGGCGATGGCTGTTTACCAAAACAGATATTTCGTGTGACATTCGAAGTAATGAATCGACGGACAATGAGAATTAAAAATTAATTTCATTCTGTTGCGATTTTTACGGGCAATAATTATTTCTTTAAAAATATTTATTTCGAGTAGATCTCGCATCGCGCTTTTGAATCTTCCGTTGACCTTAGTGTAATTTGCACATTGTTATTTTTAAGTTAAGAGCGCAAAGTAACGTATCTACCGTTAATTAAAAATATTTCGTGTATTTTAACATCGGGAAAGAGAACTGAATGGTTGAATAAAGTAACCATGAGGTCAGTAATTCATTATATATATACTATTTGTCTCTTGCTTAATTAAACGTCTTCTTCCGTTTATTTGAGTCATATATTTGTATGAGAAAAATGAAAGAAAAAAGCTTATTTATCATGCCTTATCAAACCTTCAAAAGGACTTTTTTCACGAACTGTATAATTACTTTAGTGAATATTGACTTGATAAATATAAAGTAGACATATAAAAAACTCGGTGTGCACGATATTTCTGCAAATATTTATTATTTTAAGCGCTATAATTTGAATTTTTTATTTGTGTTTTGCAAATCGATGCCGCTATAACGAAGTTACAACTTCGCGGCGTTGCGCATCGTATCGGTGAATGCCATATTATCTTTTATTTTAATCCGAGATAATGAATCTGTAAATATACTCATCGATAAATATAACATCTCACAGATGCATTGTACACATATTAACATTATATATGTATACTAAAATAGATATGCTAGGGCAGATTAATGCAAATGTTTAAACCAGTCTGAGCACGTATAACCGTCTGTTGATCTATTGTGCATAGAAGAATATACACATTCAAAGCTCATAGAATAGAGGTAATTGTTATAGACGCATTATTGATCGGTTTAACCATTTACCGGTGCAATTTGGTGTCATATTGTGCAACGGAGTAATTTCATAGAACGCAAATTGTTTAGAGAAAATTTACATCTGTATTGCGTGCAAATGAAAAAGGAATAGGGAAAATATTTCACAGCTATCTTGTGAGTAAAAAGTAGAAACAGAGTAATTTCCGGAGAAAAGAAATTATATCTTTCTCAATTTAGTAGACATTTTCGCCTCTGCCATTTTTTTATATAGTAGGTACTCTATATAGTGACAAGATCTTTAAAAAACAGCAAGAGATTAATTTTAATATCAACTACGATATAATCCATTAAATATATATACTTTTTAGTTTATTGTTAGATAAATATCGAAAAGGAAATAAGAAAAAGAATGAAGTTAATGCTTGCAGATATAATAGAAAATATTGTTATTATTTAAGTGTATATTGTTTTATTTTTCTTCTCTTTCTTTCAAAATATTTTTCGAATAAAATTTAAAGTCTGTATTTTATTCTAATCTTTCAGGTTTATTGGCAGCTTAACTTTATACCATTTTATTAAACAAAGCAAAATTTGAGATAGAATCAACCGAGCAAGAAGAATTAATATTGCTTGAGTTGTGAAAATCGATACGGACGATAGACTGATAGGTACGTACGCGCAATTACGGGCTTCAAGGCGTGAATTCTACGCCAATATAATTGGTCAATTTCTTTTCCTTGTAACTTGAAAAGTGTTGTATTAAAGCCTCGATATTTTCGATTATTAGGATTTTTAGGTTTAATTTCCACCAATAAGCTTTTATTATATAGATTTTCAAGATCGTCGTTAGATTTACATGTCTCTCTCATGCGAGAGAGTTCAATTTCGGTTATATATCTTATCGAGTTCACCGCGTTTCCTCCTCATTCCTCGTCCCTCGCTTCGCTCATCCTTCGCCTGTACATCGAAACCTAATTCGTCAGCGGTAATTATAATCTACTGGTTAAACAGGGCCGAAAGTTGCCGGGTCATTGCACTCTCTTTCATCCAGGCCTGCTCATGACCTCCCCCCTCCTCCCGGTAACGTAACACGCGTGTATCCCTTGTGCTCGGTCCCTTGAAAGTGCTCGGTCCCTTAGATCAAAGTTGACAAACTTGATTCACCTTATTGGAGCCAGGGCTTAGCTTTCACCTAGGTATCGGTAGGGGTTAGTTCGGCACTTGTAGCACGCTTTGCCAATCTTGGCTAATCAAACTACGGAGCCGGACATTCCAGCCGGAAGTGGCCGGAGATCCCTCGTTTCTTACCGCGAAGCGCCAGGCGATTGAGCACGGCGCATGTACTAGAAATTACTGATAGTCGATCACGTATTGCTTGAGGCTTGAGTTGCGCAAACAAACTTCATTACTGTTATTCAAATAAACAAAATTGTTGTTCTAACACCTACAGTGCGGAGAGAATCCATTTACATTTCTGGAGCAGGTTTTTTTTTTAAAGAGCAACTCGATAATGTTTAATAAAATAAATTGTGTATTGTTCTTTTTTGACACATTACAGCAGGCCATTAAAAAGCACAAAAATCGTGCTAATTAGTATTTTATTAATTAGCACGATTTAGCACCGTTGTTAATATTAATATTGATAGCTTATTACGATAGATTTTGCGTTAATATCGTTAATGACAGAAAGGTATAGTAACAACAACGATAATGGAGATAATCGTGCGAGATACTGCATGAATAAATAAAAATCGCGATGTGCAGATCGACGTGGGTGCGCGTGTACATTGCAATCACGTCGGTGTTGGGGCGGACAGGGGGCGCAGGGGGGCCGAGCCGACGCGCGTGCCGTACACGGCCGTGATATGTTGCTGGCGGGTCAAGTTATTTAATCCCGCCGGTATAAACCATAGCCGGCACGTCCGAAATTTATGCACCGGAGCCGCGCCAGAAATGCACGCCGCGCGGCTCGAAATATTCGCGCGCACGACCTTCCCGGAAGGACCGTTCCCCGCATCGTCGGTCCCCGGCGCGGCGGCGCGCGGCGTGCCCCCGGCGTTACGTGAACCCGCTGGAAGCGACGCACGGCGCGACGCGCGGCTCTCCCCCATGCTATTCCGCGATTTACGGAACTCGATATTCCGAGATCGCGCGCTTTTTCCTCTTTTTCTGGTTTTTTTTTTTTTTTTTTTTTTTTAGCGACCGCGATAAATTTCATCGCGCGCGCGTTGTTCCGATCCAGCTGTTTGCATAAACAATTGCGATCTTTTTTCAGCGCTCAGCCTATCCCGTTATCTGCGGTTATCGTGTACCGAATGCCTAACCAGGGTTGCCCCGTTTGTACCAAACGGATTTCCTTTTTTTTTTTTTTTGCGAATTTCTTATTCGAAGAATTCGCAAACTCAATCAGATTTTGTTGCAAATTATAATTATTTGATAACAGGAAGTAACGGCTCTCTCGGCTAATCAAGTTTCGCGAGCGCAAATGAAGGATAATCTCTTTTCATTAGCTCTAAGTGGACTTTATTTTAACAGAATTTTAACGCGAAGCTCTCAGTTAACCTGATGTGTCTGAAAAGTTTGGCGGCGTATCTTGGAATTATCTCACACATTTCTCTTCTTTAAAATTCTCTTCATATAATTACTACATACTTTCGCCTTTGATGATTCCACGCTATGCGGAATTATTCTTTTGCTTTCATCTGTTTGTCGATCGCTTCTCTGTGTCTTCTGTATTTTTAATACGCGCGATAAATTAATTAAAATTAAATCCAGAAAGAACTCCCGTGGCAGACGGAAGGTATTTTTCTCCGGTATTTTTAGTCGCGATCTGAAATTAATTAAAAAATAGGAATGACAACCAACGGCAACCGCGCGCGGCTGCCTGTCAGCGGGTTCGTTTGCGTGTCGGCGCATTCCTCGTCTCGTCCGTCGGCTTGAGAGCGTGTTCTAAAACCAGGCAAATGCATTCCTGCAGGGGCTTGCAGCGACCGCTCGTCGCCGTCGCCGTTGGCGCTGTCGTGGGAATTAGATCGGTCCATCCGATATCGCAGACGATATTCTCGAAATTCGAACGCCCTGTATTAATATTAAATTCCGGACCTGCCGAGAGCCGACGTTAGCCGCGGAAATTACACGCCCAAATGCGGCCAATAACGCGTGTACATCGACACGCTTTACTCCGCTTCGCGTCTGCGAAATTGCGAATTTTCCGCGGACTTTGCGATTCGATCAGGCTACTTTTTTTCATCCACTCTTCGAAGTTTGCTGTTGTAAAATTTTCTTCTCGCGTGACCGGCTTTTCTCGTCATTTTCCATAAATCAAACAGCCCGATTTGTCCACTTATACGATACAAATTATAAATGTTCTGTTCCTTTTTTTTATATGTACGAATCGAATGAAAAGTCAAATAAATTATGGAGTTTGAATACATCAAAGGGATACTATTTGATGTAAAATGCAGAATATTGATATAGTAGGGTATAGATATTTGAGCGAGAGAATTGGCCTTTTAACGATCACGCTGTCCGTTATATTTCGTATTATTAAAGCGCATTCTCTCACAGGCGGCCGAATTATTAATAAAAAAAAATTTTGCAGTCTCTATTTTGTAAATTTATTTTGACGATTAATAATCCGAATATTTCCGGCATTTGTTACGCACTCCGTATATCGGAATATCGCGCGCGACGTATCGATCGCGGTCGTGTTACGGCGATTAAATCAAACGCGATATCCAATCGCGTATTGCTTTTGGCATCGTCGAAGTGCGATTAATTTTATAATTCCGCGCTGGATAAAACGGCGCGCTTTGTACACGCGTAAATAAAATATATTAGCGCACCGCGACTACGTATAATTCATTTAAAAAAAAAAAATGATTAATGCCGCACGGTGGAAGACACGAAATATGGGAAATAATGCGCGAAAATAATGTCACTCCTGCCGCCCCTGGTGTTTGCGCGAATTTTCATAACGCCGCGCATATCGGCGTTATCGCATATCTTTCCGGCACTCGATGCGTTATTAATGTCGGATATTAAAAATGCAGCACAATGCCACGTGCAGCTAGAATTTAATTTAACCCCCGATCACGACCCCCTGACCTCTCCGCGTCAATTATAACAATGAACAATGAACAATTATAACAATGAACAAATTTAACGATATATACTGCGGCATAAAGTCACTTTATTATCGACTGAATTAGAGTAAGCTACACAAAACAGAAACGTCATCTATATTTTACGACAAAATATCGCGATTATGTTCAATCACCAGCACGAATTAACAACACTTGAATTCCGTTACATTTATCGTTGCAGCATAAACCGTCGGGTTTAATACAAAACCTTCCGATACTTCAGCAAACTTTGCAATTGATTTGATTGATTATTTATTCATCCAGGAAAAAAAATTCTTTAATAAATTTAAAATATTTTTCTTCATTATTACACACGCACACATTATGTTCTATTATTCTAAATATTCCTTCCGCGTTTAATTATCGTCGCAGTATCGGATTTAATACAAAATTTCCTGATATTTTAGCGGAAACTTTTTGATTGATCATTCTATCTTTTATTCATGGAGAAAGAAATTTTTTTATTTTAAAGTATTATCCTTTGTTATTACACGCATGCGTTATATCCCATTATCCTAAGTATTCCTTCTTAATTATCGTTGCGGCATAAACCATCCGATTTAATATAAAAACTTTGCGATTGATTTGATTGATCGTTTTATCTTTCATGGAGAAACAAATTCTTTGGTAAAATTAAAGTGTGGTGGCCGCGCGCGCCCCTACCGAGATGGCAACACATTAATTAGTCGCGTTTTCTCGCGAGCGCTCGACCGCGCCGACTAAATATATAAACAAATTCGACAACAATATTCATCGCCCTGATCGACACTCTCACCGACGATCTCATCGGACGCAAAGAGTCGCATGGTATTTTTGGGGACGCATCCTCCACATACCATCGTTACATCCAACATCCACTCCTCTCCATCACTATCATCCATGATCGACATCGACATACGTATCTCCAAAAAAGCTTGTCATCACACGTTATATTCCATCGTTCTAAATATTCCTTGTTGGCCCTGACAAGATTATAGACGTATATACGAAGTATTTTAATTAATACACTTTCTTGTAATCACTTTTTAAACGTTACTTTAAACGCTTTTTCGATTAATATAAGTGTTTTGTTTTAATTTGGTTTTAGTGTTTTATATTATACGTGTAACGCTTGAAAAACGCTTTATGTGTTTTTATATTGAATACGTTTTTTAAACGTTTAAAAAGTGTATTAATTAAAACACTTCGATTTGCAGTGCGTATAGCTCTCCAATGTTTAGTCCATTTGTATATGTCTATGAACAGGATAGTAATATCGGCTTTTAGAAGTGCCAATAGGGCTGATGACTTACTTGCGATCAGCGACGCCAAATTATTCAGGAAACATTAAGCGGCACGTAAACGAATTCGCGTTACACCCGTAATCGTATGCCATCGTGCTATATCAATGCCGCGAGCATTATAGCGTTTTTCATTGGTAGAACTGGTGTGCACTCAGTGCACATTAAAGCCGTTGTACACTGATTTAATCTCTAATATTTAAAGTAAAATGCAAATATTTCGACTGATAAAATTCCTAATACATATTTTACCAATTAGTACAATAAAGAATATTGAGGATTTCGTGACTCGTTTATATTAAACATACACTTTACGTTGATTTGTGTACGACTGCTTTAATGTGCACTGAGTGCGCACCAGTTCTGCCAACGCTATTAGTCTTGTCGCTATTCGCGCGGAAATTATACGCGCGAAGGCTGCGACGGAATGGCTATCGGCCTATCGTATGTATGTACAAATGTACCCGTCGATACTCCGATTCTATCTCGAAGTAATTCACACGGGCCTCTAACAAATTGGGATACACCGAAGGGTCGCGATGCAGCATCCCTTATCAATTCTGCATCGGAATTTTTCCGTGGATCACGAGTCAAAGGGCCGCCGAATCGATTCACACCGTTTAACTCACCCCGTTATCCCGCAGAAGATAAAACTACATAAAAATGATCAATTCTGAGCCAGGTTATCTGTCGAGAAGATAAATGTTGACTTATTGTTTATTAAGAGTTACAGAAGCGAAATCACAATCTTCTCCACTTTTCGATAAAATTGAAGGAATCTTGTGATTTTGCATAAAAATTTGAATAAATTATCTGGGTTCTTTTTCTTTAATTTCCAAATAAGAATACAACATTACGAATTTTATCGTCTATTGCCTGAAGTTAAAAAAATTCTTTTCAAAAATATAAGTTTCGCGCGTGCCACAATAGGTTGCACAATGCACATACATAAATCTCAAGTACTTATCTTAAGGTACAACAGAACTTCGTGAGATGTAAATAGTCCCACTTTTGCGTATTTGTAAACACGAATGTCTTCAAAGTGAAGAATACATGGAGGATTCTCAAGGCGGAGGTAGACCGTACCCCACTTTCCCCGAATGCTTCCCACCGGAAGCGGGGGTTTGCGCAGTCGCTTTTCTTGTGAGTCGAGTGGCGTAACGTCGAGCACGTACTAAGAAGTACATCCCCGCGTGATAATAACGACGTCGTTAGGCGGCTGGACCACTTCATCTCACAATGACCCGTAGAATCCATGTGAGTCTGGAATATGCGCGGTCCCCCAGAATTCACAGAAATATACCTAGGGCGTTCTAGGTAAACGAAACCACGGATACTACTCTCGCGACGAATGCGGATTACTATTGTACTTCCGGTAACGCTTGCTCGCGCGGAGTCCATCCCGGATGATCGGGCGCGAGACGATTCGTCCCGAAAGCGAGTCGCGAAATCCTCTTTAAACCGGCAACCGTCGCAAACCCCATTGATAACGGCTTGCGCACAATTTGCCGGGGACACGGAGCCGGCGACGCGAGAAACCAAACAATCGATTCACCCGGTAGCGTCTTAGAGCAGCTACGTGGAGCATATTTGTGTTCGTTCGAGCGTGAGCGAGCATTGTTGCACGTTGAACGCAATAACAAGCTGCATTAGAGTACCTCCCACCTCTGGGTCGTCCTCGTTTCATCTCCAAAGAGCGTATACAATATCTCTTCTATTCTATAGATATAATATACCTTCTATATAGAACACTGAGTGCACTATTAGATATCAATCATTGGATATCTTCTGTTTGTGGCTTCCCAAATATTTTCTTTACATTTTACGTTTTTGTATTAAAAGCTTTATATGGCTTATAATTTAATTCTTCAACGATTGAAACAGGAAAAATTGTAATTGACAAATTATATTTTCCTAACGCGAGCGTGAAATAGGCCGCTTTTCGCGCTTGTTTTGAGTGAGCAAAACGATCCATTTCTCAATCGATGACGTAAACGTTGAGAAATGGAGCCATTTCTTAACTAGGCAGGAGAAATGAAATTGTAAACATTAAGAAATGGCTTCATTTTATTGATGTCTCATGGTGACCGCGGGTGTTAGCGGCAACTTCACGTTATTTTGCGTCGTGAAGTTACGTTTCATTACGCGTCAATGCACATTTTGCTCTCGTTGTTAATCATGGAGATTTTGGCCTATTTCACGCTCTTGTTAGGAAAAATAGTATGTACAACTCGTGGGAAGAGTGGTCGAGCCCGAATGAGTGTGATGGTCGCACTCGCTTCGCTCGTGCGACCAACTCCACACTCATTCAGAATCGACCACTTTTCCCACTCGTTGTACATACAATATACTATTTTTTATAGCAGTGTCTTCGATCTTTATAAGTGTTCAAGAGCTTTATAAATGTCTTTAAAAAATAAGATTTATTGTTGTGTTAGATAATGACGACAACATTGAGATTAAAAAAGAGATTATTTGAAATTATTTTATTCTGCAAACTCTCTGCTATCAATCGAGATTAATTGACCTTAAAAATTGGAGATTATTTGTTTTTAATAATTTTGTTACTTATTTTCTCGCAATTTACCTTTTCTTGTTAAAAAAAAAACAAAGATAAAACTGTTGTATGTACATATATTACAAATTTTTGATCAACATTTAGATATTCCTCCGAATAAATAAATGCTTCGAAGAAAAGGACAAGGAAAATTCCAGACATGTATAGAAGAATTTGCCAAGAATCTAGAATTTTCTTTAAAATATATCATAAAAGAGAATCGTAGCCAACATGTCGATACAATATATGTTCACGAGGAGAATATTAAATCATCGAAAGGGCATGAACGACATATATCACACAAGCGTAATTTGTTATGCATCTCTATTAGGACACGGTGTGTCTTTTTTTCCCGTACTCGTTTACGCCTACTCGTCCTCTCTCTTTTTTTTCGGAAAACTCGATGCGCAAACCGCCAAAATCATCATGAAGCTAGTGAAGCCGGCGCCGTTATTTCGTTAGCGATATTAAGTGAGTTACTCGTTATTCACGTACGTTGAACTTCGTTTACGTTAATTTAGCAAGAGGACGCTTTTACGAATATTCCAACGAATATTCGATAAATTTTGCAATTCGCGGCCGTTCGCGGTGATATTGCAAATAATAATACCGCCCTCGCAGTGTCATCCGTCGCGCGCCTCGCAAGTTACAGAGTGTCCGAAAATTACCGTCCTTCTCTTTCAGTTACAAATCCTCTTATAAATGCGGTAGATATGTGGAAAGAAAAAACGATACTTTGTAAAAAAAAATAAGAGAAACAAATTAACCGAAACTACTTATGACAAGGAAATATTAATTTAAAATTAGTTAAGACTAAGAAACGAAAAAGAGGATTGATCCAATATGCTACATATATATATATATATTTTTTTTTTATCTATTTCAATACCATGTCTTTATTTTTAACATGAAAAATAATGCTCGTAGATTAAGATTTTTCGCAAAGGGTTTTAAACAAAATACACTTCACTTTTGCCACTTTTTTAAATATTAAAATAAAATAATCGAAAGCTTATATATTAAAAAGTTAATATAGCTTATATATTAAAATTAAAATTAATAAGCTTATATATTAAAAAGAAATATAGCGGTGAGCCGTATTTTCGAGTGCAAACGAACTGTATCAAAGAACTCGCGGAGGGAAGAACGACGGTTCATCCTGTATGCATGCAGATGCAATTTTGAGCTGTACACTGGTAATTAGGCAACCGCAATTAATCACACGCGCATCAAATATTTGCACAAGCAGGAAACCGCGCTTTATATACAAACATACTGCAATTTATCATGTTCCGCTCTCACGTCGGATTACATCGCTGGTCCTGATGAAGACCTTTTTTAACGGCCGAGGAGCGACGCGAAATGTACGAAAATATTCTGTATAATAATAATCAGGAAAAATCTTGAAATCCATATCCATACCGTATTACCATTAACTGAAACAAAATTATTAAGTAATTTTAATGTGTCGAAAATATTACTGCCAAAATTATTATTTATTAAATAGGTATTAGGTATATTAAAATTATTAAGTATTATTTTATCAACTGTATATACTGTGCTATATACTATATATCATACTGTATACTATATGCTATATTCCATACTACGTATAATATACCGTATACTATATTATGCCATGTACTATACTATTTTAATATAAAATTAATTCTCTCGGATATCTAGTATCATTAGCAGTATCATGGAGCAAATATCAACTTGTTGATTTCAGCGCTCAAGATTAACATGTAATTTTCGAAACTAAATGTATTTGGATCACGAGGTAATAATGTAAGTCGTGCATTATCAAATTGTGGCAGTAATGCAGCGCCGAAAATTTGTTTAGCAGAACAATGGATGTTATTGCGGTAAAGGAACGCAGTTGCGGTCGTTTGGGGGTGTCCTTCTGACAATTAAGCGCGGCAATCTACACGCGTATAGTTCACGATACATATTCCGTGTTTGTCTGGGACTTGTCGTATGCACCACGCACGCGTGCAATTTCCCAATTGCCCCGAGGAAGCCGCGATCGGCGCCAAGTACGTGCATTCGTTCGCGCCTCATTAATTCGCTCCATCTCATTTACGCCTCCCCTCCTCTCGTCTCACTTACATTCCCGTTAATCATTGCGCGAACTTTCGGATCGACGATACGCCTACTGATTCCGCGGTCTGTTTGGTCTATTTTGGTCCCCGCGAAAGAGATCTCGCAGCAGAAGACCAAGATAAACCAAAGTTGCTTAAAAGAAACCGTTCCTTCCCCCCAATAAATAGAAAATACCTTAATAAAATTTGTTAAATTTACTATAAATCTTTATTTAAATCTAGAGTAATTATTTATAAATAATCTAAACATAGATGGTTTATTTGGAGAATTTAAAATCTTTATTTAACTAAGATAGTTAGTTTTCCCCGATTCTGAAAAAAACTTCTCGCGGTGGAATTTTAAAATTTAGTCGAAATATTTTATATCTCCATTTTTGCGCTTGAAAACGACGGGCATTTTTACGCAAAAGGATAATGTAATTGAGATAGAACTTTCAGTCTAATTTTGAGTTTATTTAGTTAACGTGCTTATATATACTTTTTCAATCGTGATTAAACTGGAGAAATATTCTACAATATGAAATTCTAATTAAAGGATACGTGACAGTAACGTTTAATCTTTATCCCAGGTAGAGAGACTGACGTTTCATCGAAATCATATATTATTTTGCCACGGCTGCGAGGAATTACGCTATTATTGAAGCAAACAGAAAGCGGCCGTGTCTCATACCGCGGGCCGCTTAATTTAATTATGGTCATTACCAACCGGAGCGGCCAACTTTGCGCGAGTTATTATGAGCTAACACAACTTGCATTGTAAATTATTAACGGCTCTCTCCGAGCGTGGCTGGATCACCAATATGGTGGCTTAGAATAATTCGGCGCTCGATAGCGGCGATCGGGTTCCGCGGCATTCCTTGAATAGAGGCACCCTATTAGGGGCGCCGCGGTGGTGACGCAATTTAAATAAGTTTCGAAAGGGACACACAACTCGTCCGCCGTCTACAAGAGGCGAAAGGGGGAGGGGGAAGGTGGCGGCTCCGGCGGACGTGAGTTTATTCAAATTGAACGCGACAGAGGCGGAATGTCTGGCGTGCCCGCGGATTGTCAACTTTCCATTTTAAGTTTGCTGACGTATTGAGTCGAAGTTCGCAGCCGCGGTTACTTCCGGAACTAGTCCGCCGTCCCCGGAGAGAGGGGAAACGGGCCCGTTGCGACAGGTAAAATATCGTTCCGTTACCCGGTGCCGCATTGATTCTAGATATTGCGGCGGTGGCACCACTCCGGACGACTGGAAAACATAAATAACAATGACGGAAGTGCGCAGATCAGTGAATAATAAAAAATATATATTCTAAAAAATATTAACGAGGCGATCATTTATTCGAGCCGTTTATTTCTTCCCGAGTTTCATTTTTAGTTCATCGTTTCAGTTCACCCATTTTAACGAAACGATGTTTTTGATGTGTGGTGTATTTATTTATTTTAAGATAAAACGAGAATTCACATGTATCTCGAATATACAAACGTTTAAATCGATGTTTGTATATTCGAGATGTATGTAAACTTGGAAAAAATTTTTATTAAAAGCGCTTGGTCTCGGTGAACCTTTCTATATAATTGTACGTATACTGTTGAATGTTATTGTTAAGAAAATATTCGATATAAAGCTTGTGTCAGATCTTTTTCTCGTGACAAATTAAAATATATTATTCAGATAAAATAACATGCGGACAAGAAGATGCTACAGTATCTCTTTCGGCATTTATAAACTGTTTAAAAATGAAATTATTAATTACGCCATATCCTTCATTTTTAATCTCGAACTTTTCGTCACGCTTGAAGGATTGCGGGCCGGCTATCCCACGACACAATGCAGCTGGGAAATTTAGTCGCGCGGCCGACAGTTTTCCCTTGCGGTCTTTATAATAAAGCTTAATCTCCGTTCTACACTACGGCGTTTTAATGAACGCGCCACCTCAAAGCGTTTATGGGATATATGGAAATTTTTTTAAATCTGCTTGTTTGGCGTGCGGCGCGGCATCGCGCCGCGCCGCGATTTCTGCCCCGCGAGGCGCGGAGATTAACATTTATTAAAAACATAAATTATGCACATTAACGAAGCTTGGAACGCGCTCGCAACCCTTTCCGAGCTTTTAACCGCGCTAAACCAAGGAGGACGCGAATAATGAAGGAATTTTTATTGTCTCTCTAAAAGCTCTCACAATTTTTTACACGTGGAGCACCGGGTTCCTCTTTCCTTTTTAAGAGTATTTTAAGCATTTTTTTCGGGCGCTTCTTCAAAGAAGAGAGGCGTAAAGTGGGTACGAAGCGGAGAGTTCGCGAGCACATTGGCGAGCTAGAGTTATTATTATAATCGAACGCGCGGATTCCTGCGATGACTTTTAATGGAGTCACGCGTTGTCGTTTGAAACTTTGAGTGCCTCTTACGAGGTCTTTCTTGCAGATTGCGACATGACGAGAATAACGAGAATTACGAAGTAATCTGAGAACGGGCGACTTGCCGAAGACGAGTCAACGACACAGCCTGAGATTCTCTTCTTGCGAAGTCACGGAGTCGCAGCTATAGCGATAGCTCGGATATGCTCGCGCGATGCATTTGTTCACATACGGAATATTCTGTAATTCTGGCCTGCGCGCATAATTTTAAGGATAAAAGCAAATTTTTTAATTATTATGTCGGGATATTATATTTCTCGGTAGCCTTTCAAGTTTCGGAGCAAAGGAACTGGAGATGAGCGAATTAATTTGCTAGGATAATTAAACCAGCAGCCTCCAATTATTTCCTTTTCCTTATTAAACTTTTGTAAAATGTTAATTTAAAAATGTAGATAACATCTTGTTATCTACATTTTTAAATTAACATTTTATTTAACGTCGGTTATTGAAATGCATAATTTAAGTTCGCGATACTTAAAAAAATTGGCAGACATTCAGACAGTTTCCGGCAAGTGCACTTTTTCCTCAGATCCCCTCGCGGCTTTCTATTAGAAGTAAAAGCTATGAATCAATCCGGGCTGAGGTTGTGGATTCCGAGGAAATTCCTCGGCGGAATTTCGGAAGCTGCGCGACGTAAACCCTCGAAAATCCGTTTGAGGTCGGGACGACTAGGGTCCAGCGAAGCTCAATATAAATCAGAGTCCGACGAAGCGCCGGCCGTTGCGGCTCCCGTCTTCCATCGGTATCTTTCGTGTCCATCTCTTTCTTCCGTCTGCCCCCGCCCCACCCGTTTCCCGGACACGTAATTACGGGCGTTAGGTGAAGAACTTACGAGCTCTTCCACCCTCGTGACTGCCGACCCCGCCGCGCACCCCACCCCGCGCAAAAAGAGAACACGCGCGCAATGAAAGAGAAATGTTTAAGGTCCGAAAAGCCTTCCCGCTTTTCTTAAAGCGGGATTCTCTCGCGGGTGGTTGCCCGTAAAAGCACGATAGCCTTGGATAACGACGAGAAGGTAATCACTTTTCGAAGATTGCGAGGATAACAGAGGGGATAAAGCGTATCGAGGGCTTTTACTGCTGCAATTTGGAATATTTAACTTCCAAATGTAATCACGGATTACACCGGAATAATGAAATATTACGCATATTTACAATTCGCAGATTACACGAGCGTACGCGTGCACGCGAGCGAAGTTTTTTTTTAAAAAAGAGAAATAAATAATCCTAAGTGTTATCTCTGTAGTTTCTATTTTAAAGGTTAAAATGGAGGTAAAAAAGGATATAGAGAATAAAAAAAAACACACGGCTTTTCATTTCCGTGTCATATTTTTTTCACTTCAATTTTGATCCTTCTACATTTTTTTATTTTCCACGTTCGCGCTTTTCCTGCGTAGAATTTCAAAACGTTACAACCCGTCGGTTTCGTAGTCGAAATAATTTTTCCGGCAACAGTCGCAAACAACGCGGGCTTACCCCCGCGGGGGTCGCCCAACGCTTCCCCGTTTAGGGAAACAACAGGAAGCAAACAGGAACGAAAATAATCGTCTTTACTCCCGCGCGCAGTGACGGGGGAGGGGGGGAGAGAGGGGGAAGACGCGGCAGCTTTTCACCCTCGGCTCGAAACAATCGCAACAATTTATAATTCCACGCCGCGCCGGTTCTTCACCGCACCCTCGGCACCGAGAGGCTCGCCCTGTGCACCCTGCACAGTTAAATGTTATTACTTCAGTCGTTGCAGATAATTTCCCTCGGTTGTCCGCCGGGGCGAATTCCGCTCCGCTCGGCCCACCTGCACGAGGGACGAGGTCGTCAACTGGAGTTTGCACGAAAGTCGTGGGTTGATATAACGTCGCATTACGCGAAGTCAGCAACGCGAGCCAAGTAATTAGCATCTTCTTACCTCTACCGGGAAGTGAAAGACGGTGGAAGAGGAAAACAACAAATTTGCTATTGGAGACATGGGAAAAGATTTATACACGTTGAAATATATGAAATCATCTTAATAGTGTTTCTATGCAAAATGTAAGGGAGAAGCTCAAATATAATGCTATGAAAAGAAAGAATGAAATCAAAATGTTATTTCAAATATAAAGATAATAGACAAAATATATTAGGAAATGCACTTCGAAATACATATATGTATTTCATACATATTTGATAATTTTATATCGACTACTTTCTGCAACACACCAGGTCCGATTATGATTTCTCCTCCCCCCAAGTTTGGAAATTTATCTAGAATTTTTTTTTAATGGAAATTAACACAATGGCTGCATTTTAATTTATACAATCGAGAGAAGTATCAAGAGACACGGCAGTGTCTCGCGCCAAGTACACGCGAAGCGAGACTGCACCGTGAATCTTTTACGCGATAATATTAACACAAATAATCAAGTAGAATTTGTGAAAAAAATCCAGGCAGCCAGCGAATAGACCCCCCAGTTAAAAAATTTATCTAGAATTTTTTTTAATGGAAATGAAAACCATAGTTGCATTTTAATTTGCACGAGAGAGAAGTATAATATTAACACAAGTAATCAAATATAGAATTTGTGAAAAAAAAAATCCAGGCCAGCGAGTAGACCGTATTGGGAACCGATCTCTGCGTACGCGCGCGGGGCAAATATTTTTAAATATTTTAACGTCACGATAAAAGAACGACGAAATTTAAATATATTCCATAAAACATAAAACGTTCGGCCGAGAAAAATCGTGGTGAACATTTTTTTTCCCATCAGCCGAAACGGAGGGATGGCCCTCCGCTTTTTAGCTCGCCGACATTTTCGCCCCCCCCCCCCTCCTCCTCCTCCGCCTCGGCGGGGGCGTGCATCGGTGACTGCTGGCCATGTACTCGCTCCTTCCCTTGACGGTAAGCACTCCTCGGTAATGCGCTTCTCGGTGCATTAACCCAGGCCGGGCCGCAGCACGCGCACGCATACCTATGTCAAACCTTTTGTGATGCGGTACAAACGCGAGCGCCGAGCTTAACGCAAACCACCTTCCGCGCCCGTCGGCGAAGAAACGCAAGGCGGCTTCCTTCCTTTTCTTCTGCCGCATCTTCTGCCGGCAGTCCCTTTCGCGACCCCGTCCTTAATCGTCCTACACGCGCAATTTCCGTGTTAGTTGAATCGCAATTGCTCGACTCGGTGACTTTTTCCATTGAATTTTACACCAATCTTGTTCCCTTGGAGTGTTATCTCCTTTTTAAATTACGGCAATGTATTTTGCAACGCGGTCTGTCACGAGTTTGCTGTCGCTTAGTCAAGTCTATCTTGATATCAAATGTCGGTCTATTTTCTGTAAACCAAATGGATTTAAGAACAGAGACTCTTAAGGTACAAAGGCACAGATATATGTACACAAAAATTGAAAGAAACAAAAAAAAACATGTAAAAACAATAATAGCAAAAATATAAAAATTAGATTACAAAGAATCAGACACAGAAAGAGCCTAAGAAAAATTCAAGTTCTGTAGATAAGGAGCGTAAAAAAGAAATTGGAAAATAGCGAAACTTTGTTTCACGAAATTTCATTAAAATATGTGTTATAAAAAAGAAGAAATAAGTTAGGTATACAGACGGTATAAATTTACAGGTTACTGAAACAAAAGGAAAGTGTATTGATTCGAGATTTGCTAAAAGGTGAGGACGAACCCTTACCAGTGTTATTTGAGAAAAGAGGTCAGGTTAAATTTACAGTTAACTTCTTCGTATCTTCGCTTCAGCTTCATATCCTACCAAACAATTCCTCGCTCGCGATTCCAAGAGGATCCTCGGGGTGTGTGAGGGTGTCAAGGTAGACGCAAGGCAGGCGACGCGGGCGGAAACCTTGAAGAACGAGAGTAGAACGTGAAACGAAAGCGGATGTCGCGGCCGAGAGGGACGAAATCGTTAAAAGGAATGCGCGGTCGAGCGAAAGAGGCTTCGAGAGGTCGATGGAGAGCGGTCGGCCAGTTGAAATAATGTAGAGAAAGCTCTAAAAAGCACCGCCAGAAATCCAGGAAGACACCCCGTCACCCCATTTTATTTCAGTTCCCCTCGCCTTTCGGGGAAAGAGATTTCCCGCGATTTATTTTCTCCTTGCCTTAGCTTCAATCCTGCATCGGCGATGTAATTTTATAAATGCGATATTAATCAATCACATCTACGGCTCGTTTAAACGAATTCGAATAATATTTTCTTCGGTGAAAACTCGGATGGCAGATTTTTGACATTTAATATTAAATACGCCGAAACTTATACTTGATAATTCTTTTCTAAGTTGTCTAAAAACTTTTCAAGCAAACAATTAATAATTTTCTTACGTTATATAAATAAAAGATCATTATGTGACAAAAGAAAAATAATACATTTACAGTCGTGAAGACAATGTTAAAAACAAAGATTTCTGAACTTGAAAATTATATAAAAAGAACTGATTTCTAACTTTAGTAATATAATAAATCGTACACAATCTATCTGTGAATCATCATCGGAGTGGCGTGCACATTTTGGTTGAGGTATCTTCTCGTCATAAACGTCAAAACGAGATATCTGAGGAGCTGCGCATTAAGAGATTAGATCGCCGTTTAAATTTACAGAGAGTGATTTTGGGTGATACCGTTCAAAGACAACAACTCGGAGTCTCCGGCCTTGATTTGTGTCTCGAGACGATTACTCAGGTGTTGTCCTATCTAAGAATTGTCTACCTGGGACTCCACCTTTCAGGAATCTGTTTCTCTTTGGCATACACGTACTGCCGTTTTTATCTTCAGTTTAGACGCGTGTCTTGAATAGTGGAGATCCACAGAGAGAACCACAAAACTCGTTGGCCTGCTACCTGCTTGACTCGCCAGTCTTATTAAGACTCTCGGTAAAACCACATTCAGGCTCTGCCTGATTATTCTCTTCTTGTTTCAAGTGATTATTGATAGAAGAATATCAGTGAATTGTTAAAGTTAATTAAACGAAAGTTAAATTACGCAATAATAATTTATTTCTACTTTTAATTCATGATTTATAACGCCATTTTATAATTCTATTATTAAGTGTTATCATCACACATATCTGTGTCGAAAAGTCAATGTGTTTGAAACCTGGTTAATTTTAAATACTAAGTCGGTATCGCGAGGAAACTGGCGGTGAGGAAGCGCGCGGGCAGGAAATACTGTGCGGTGAACGAGTATCGCGCGTACGCGTTAATAAAATCTAAACGTCGGTATCATAATTTGTATTTTTAGCGGATCATCGTAACAGTTTCGTTTCGTGTCGCGCGATGTTAACACGCGCAATTTCGACGTGAATTAATCATAGAACGTATTATGAAAATCTCATCTGGACATTGGGATTGAACGCTTGGGGCTTAACATTAATTTGCAATTCACGTTCTTGTTAATAAATTCCATTAATTATCTTGAAATGAGGGGGATCAGTGTGATTAGTCTAATCGCATTTTGCGTGCTTGCACTGTTTGTTAATGATTACGGTGTAACGAAAGGTCACAGTGTGAAAGATTATTTACGGGGTTTATTCGTGTTAAAATCATTTACAAATCTTCGACATGGAATCCTTCCAGGTAATTTTCTTTATTTACTCATTAAATAAAGTTTCAATTGCTTTAAGCAATTTGGCTTTTTAGAATTTGTGATAATTAAATAGTTTTTATTTCTTTTTATTTATTTAAATAGCATACTAATGTATACTTTTTATTTTGCTCAGCAAAAGCAACTAAATATTTAAAATATAATAGTACTTTGTTTTTATTGTATATAATGAATATTATAAAACCATTATATCTTGTATTTTATTCATATTTTGCAAACAATTTTTTAACGACTATTTTTTTATTTCATGAGAAATGTATAATAAAATAATTTGTTAAGCTCTGAATCTATATTCAGAAAAAGACATCCATTTATTTTAAAACTATTAAAAATTTAATAACTTAACACGATTTTAAATTATTTGAAATTCCTTTTGAAACATTTTATGTGTAATCGCTAATTGTTATTTTTAATTTAGCTTCTTTTGTGTGCGTCATAAAATTCCTGCTCAATTAATTTTATTAATTTTTATATTAAAAAATTACAAATTGATTTATAAATAAATAAAGATAAAATTTTTAATTAACAATTTTTAATTTCAGTAAAATATTTAAAAAATAATAGTACCTTATTTTTATTGTAAATTTGGACATATATTAATATTCTGTAATTGATATTATAAAAACAATGTACCTTGTAATTTATATTTTATATAAAATTTCTCGACTAATTGTTAATTTGCAATTTATTATTTTTATTTGTTTGTTTTTTTTGATATTTATTATTATAAATTATATGATCTTTTTGTTACACGGCTTTGTTTTTTTCTTTAGGCACTCTTTGGTGCGGCCGGGGAAATATTGCCCGCGACGACTCCGAGCTGGGCATGTACTCGGAGATGGACAAGTGTTGCAGAGCTCACGATCGCTGCGAAGACTACATAAGACCGAAAACTACAAAATACGGGCTTTATAACGCGAACATTTGCAGAAGGTACCGTAATACTAACTGGATTCGTTAAGCGCGCGAGTGCATTTTCCTTTTCGACTTTTTACAGCTCATTATGCGAGTGCGAGTTGCAATTTTACGATTGTTTGAAGCAAATACGCGGCTTTTACCCATATGCCGTGAGAAAAGTATACTTCAAACGATGCAAGCAGTGCTTCCGTACCTTCTACGATCCTCAGGAATGCATAAATGAGTAAGTACAGTGAGATACGCGAGTTTTTTTTTATTACTTATATTATTGTTTTATCATTTATATCAACATGATGACAATATTGATGACTTTGCGCATCGTCATCCTCGTTTTATTAAAGTTCCATTAGCGAAACGCATTATGTTCGTTTAATTGTTATCGATCAATTAATTTTAAGTGAAAATGGAACCGACTAGTCGAAATTATTTGTTGCACGCCATCAATCAGTTTCTCATCGATCATTCATCAATTATATCATTGATTAGGGGACTTGACATAATCGAAGAGATGGACCGTAAGGGTCGTCGTGTTTTCTGCGCGAAGTTTGACCGAGTTGATCCAAAATCGGGCCACCGACACAACATCACCACGCCCAAAACGATCTCCGCCACCGAAGTTTCAACCTGGGATGATGAGGATGATGAATACACACTTTCGCGCTTCAGTTCTAAGGACGACGAGGACGACACTATCTATGATCATTCGAAATAATCGAACGAAAACAATAATAAATGCATTTTAATGCTACAGTTCAGGCTCACATTTCTGTCAAAATGATCGAAAACAGATAACGAGTTGTGAGTATTGTGACTTTTTGGAGAATTTTTCTTTTCAAAGTTTCAGCCGTTTTAAGGTATAAAATCATTCGCCAAATCAAATATCTAATAAGATCAATGATATAAAAATCAATGTTTAGTTTTATACTCCAAGAAATATTAGTTTTCTCGTACTTTTCATTTTAAGAGCTAAGGATTAATTAAATAGTTTTTGTATAACATACCAAACGCTGGATTTAACTGTTCCACTTAAAAGCACTTCGAAATTTCCATGTTCCAATGATATGGAATAACGTATTAAAATAACGCTTTATTATTGATCTCCTTAACACCCTGAACATATTTTACATCCAAATGCTTTTCCGACTTAACTTCAAGCTACTAGAGTTAGAGTTTAAGATATTTAAATTTTAAATTCAATGACATTATTATCCATAACAATTTAATCTACTATCTTCGCTTTTTTAAAAATGAAAATGAGAAAGCGATATAAATGAGAGATTATTACAATAAATAACAATAAGAATAATGTTTTTTTATAGCTACGTTTTTAATTATTTAGATTTTGCTTAGAAAATATATGTATTCACACATATATCTGAAATATTTTATATATTTGGGGAGTCGGTTTTTCGTTTAAAATAAATTTTTTATGACGATTAAACACAATTAACTGCGGCTTGTAAGCGCTCCGTATGTAATGGACTAACAGCATAAAAATTTTCTGATTCATGCAAATTTCTCCGCTTCTAAACACCGAGGGCCTCAGGCTGACACGTACGCGCGGCACATGTCTAAACGCGGCACTGGCGCAATCGTGCCCCTCGAGTGCGATTCCGAAGTCCGCTTCCGAAATTGCTTCGTCTCGGATAGTCTGGCGGCTATGTTCGCCGGTGCGGCACGAGGAACGGGGGAGGTTGCTTTAAAATCCGCCGAGAATTTTATCGCGAGGCTGTAGACACGCGGGCGAATGAGCAAAGCTATCTCCATTCTGCGATTTCTCTCTCTCTCTCTCTCTTCCCTCCTCCTCACTCTCTCTCTCTCTCTCTCCATTACCTTTTGCAACTTGGGAGTCATACTACCCACGACTCCTTCCGCGCTCCTTTCCCACCCCTCGCCTCTCACGCGAAAAGAATGTTCAATTATGCAAAAATCCGCGCGAAAGTTTCGCCGGAGGCGCTCTCGTTCCGCGAAGGGTGTTTCTGAATTAATATCAGATGAGGCGAGAGAGGAAAGGGGTGGCTAATGCGAATCAACAGTCGGCACGTTGTTCGAGGACTTGTCTCTTGTTTTTAGACTTCTCTTATTACGCACATTACTGCTCGCGGACGTTCATTCCGCGTTCATGTTTCAACAAACGATATGTTTATTTCTACCCCATGTATATGTAATTTATTCTCGCTTTCATATTTTGCTGGACCATGAACTAATTATTGCAAGCATGATATATGCTTTTCTGGATCCGCTTCTTAAATTATTATCACCTAACACAAAATACAGCATTATAAATATTACTCGTGTACTCTAACAATGACCAACGTTAAAAACATTAACAATTATAAGTCACAAATTATATATATATGTTTTACACAGAAAAGGAGTGATAGAGAATAAAATTTTGCGAGTTTTGCGCTTGATTTATCCATTACGCGGGTCGTCCCATTTCTATCGAGTCGACCTAGAAACCAAGTTTCCCAAAAATCAATCTCCTTTTATTCGTGACGGCTTTTTATTTCGCGGATTCTCGCATGGGCAAGTTTCTTTCATTAAAGTACACGTTTTTTATCCTTCCGCGGCGCTATTAAAACGCCGTTGGAAATATCGTCGCGGCTCGAGGCTCGCTCGATATTTAAAACCTTTCTTAAGTATCTCATATTATAAAGTCCTCTTGAAGAAAATGGCAATTACTAATATAAAAAGTTGTACAAGGAGTCCTTTCTCTGTTCCTCGCGGAAAGCATGAAAGCGCCTAATATTTCGCACGATTGTCACTGCAGTTTGCACAGGATTTCTAATTGGAGTTTTAATGTGAATTGAAACGGCGATGCTGACAGAATTTTAATTGGAGTCTTTTGAGGGTTTTTTTCCTCGAGTCTTTTAATTTCTATCGATGTAGGCGCAATCTTGAAGTGAGATTACATCGTAAGGCCTCATTTGTAGAGATGCCATAAATTATGACACATCGGTGTAGCGATAATGATTTCTCGTAAAAAATTAAATAAGAAATACAGAATAAATTGTTTTAATTGATTGATCGAATAAATTATAATCTTGTTTTCAAATAAAGATGTCAGATTTAATGCGCGATAATAATTCGTTCATCGAGTAATTAATGTCAAACGCAATGAGAGGAATAATCGGTGTGAATTTATTCCATGAAGCGTTAAATATTTTGACATTAATATTCGGGTGGCTCTCGGCCACTTATTTTTGCGGCATACTGAGTGTTCTGCGTAAACAATCGTGTTATCGTTCGCAATTCGGTGATGCTCGAGGCGGTAACCATAGCGGCACGAGCCGCTCTATATACCATCACGTTATTATTTCACAAAACGCGATCGTTTCTTGCGAACAATTAGCATCGCATAATAATAGTACGCCGGATATCTCAGTGCAACAGCAACGTTTGTCGAGCAAAAGATCCGGTTTCGATTCCCGGAATTGCCATCTCGTATATACGATACTAAGAATTTTGAGTATGTAAATACTCCACTGTGATAGAAATATGAACTTAATTCCAAAGATAACTGGGTTAATAAACAAATCAGTACTGCGCCGTTCCTTGGAGAATGGAAAATCTCCAAACAGTAACAACAAGAATAAATAAGAATTAAGGCTCCTGGGTAGTCACCGCGGCCATATTGGATTCTTACTATCGAGGCGAGGAAAACACCCAATTTTGTTGTGCGTGCCATTTTCAAATAAAAAGACATTTCAATAAAACATCACTATAGATTGTTTCAGAACACTTCCGAAATTGGCCGAAAACTACCCTTTTCCCTCGGCAATAAACAAACAACCATAAAACGAAGCCTAAACATACGGGAAAAACAGCCGTTTAACGACTATCGAAAGGAGGTGAAAACGTTCCTTCCGCGTGCAAATCTTACTTTTCGGCCAATTTTACGACTTTCACGAATACGTTAAACGTTAGAGCACAAGCACAGAGCGAATAATAAAGAAATATCACGCACAACAAAATAGGTTGTCAACATGTCACAAAGGACTGAAAGGACAGAATTCTCCATTGGAGAGAGTGAGAGGAGAGAGTTCTTATTTCTACCGCGACGGTACGTCGCCACCGTCGCTTCGGAGTTCTCGGCTCAGGGACCAGGAGCCTTAAAAAGAAAGGATTCTCCGGAACGGAGGTCGAGGGCTTATAACCGCTTCTCATAAAAATTGCAACTGTAACGAAACCAAGAAAAAGTCGTCCGGTCCACGTAGGACGGCTTTTTTCCAGGAGGCTCAGCTCGGGCTGCAGCCTTATCAGAGAAGAAAAACAATAATAAGCATGAATAATCACAACCAGCGTGAATAATTGACTTGTGATTAATGATTTACAAGCCATACGATGACTATTTAGATATCTCGCGCCATTATTTATTTGGGTGAGATAAAAATCGAAGTAATGAGAAACGAGAATTATAAATTATTACCTTGTAATATTTACGGGCGATTAATTGTTCCTTGTATATCGAATGTATCTAGCTTCGCGATTTGAATTTTTCCACCAAGTTAAGTTTTCTATCACTATTTTAAAAATTGAGAGCGCAGAGTAACGCGCGGATTGAGTGATTCAAATAACTAAAAGCCGATCATATAATCGATCATTTTTTAATAATCAACTTGCGATGAGTTGAACAAGATATTTGACAGTAATTATTTTATGACGCGTTAAATATTCTAAAGTGACGGATTGGTTCGTGTTAGTGCTTTTGATATCAATGTCGCATGCATCACATTTCTGCAATAATTTCTTGTAGGCATGTTCTTGATGTTAATTTCATTATCTTTTGATGTTAATGAAAGATGCTCAGTACTTGAAAGAGAAGCTATTATACACTCAGAACACTGCATTGCCACGAGATGGAGCAGTAATTGACTTAGCCAAATGACTCACGTGTGGCATTCGAGTGTTGTCTTCGTATTTGCGAGAGATTGGATTTTAATTAATTTCAACTTCCATAGAGTGCTGTGTATAAAATGTCGTGCAATTGTAATTAACTGCGAGTGTTATGATGTGCAATTGAGGCATCGGGCAACGGCGAGGCAACCTTTTGGAATAAGTAATTAGTTATTATTTACATATTATTATATATTTTTCTAATATTTTGTACCTTCTTAATTTATGTAATAATATATAATATCTATACCATATAATTTATTATAAACTTATATGCGGAATTAGTCATTTATTTCTGCACTTGAATTATTCAGTCAAATTGTTTGGAAAGGAATTAAAGAAAAAGCTTTATTTGTGTTTATAAAACGTTATTAAAATGAAAAATTTTCCGGAAATTACATGATTACTTTAAAAATATTTGTATTTGAGATGAATGCAAAACTCAATGTGTGAAATAATATTTTTTAAAAACATTGATTATTTTGCCGTAATAACCAGGAGATATTTTTACAGATCAACGTAGTTTCCAATGTTGTTTACAACTCCGTTGCTACATACGATATCGATGAGTGACAAATTAACTTTTATTTGACATGCAGTGTGAGGTAACGGATCTGTAATGTATCTGCGAATAAATATTGCATCAGATATATTGCACACAGGGTGCATGTAGCATGCACGTATTGAATCAAGAAGATACAATATCAGAGAAATATAGCATTTCATAGATCCAATGCTTTGAAATGGATGGGCTACAATAAGATATGTTTATACGCATACATAGAGTTCACAAAGAGCTTACTATATACCGATTAGCACATTGTAATGTTTTATTACAGAGTAGAACACTAATTGCAAGATATATTAGTCGTATGACGTTTACAGAGCGATTTCGAAAGTATAAAAATAATAAACGATATTTTAAAAGTGAAATAAACTCGGTAAAAAATAATACGAACTCTCCCTTTTGCAATCTTCTAAAAATATTAACATTTTTTTTTTATCATTTTGCTATTAAAATATATGATTTTCTAAAACAACGTTTATTTTTAACATATATTAAAAATCAATTTAATAGCATATGGATAACGTAACAATGGAATGTTTATGAATTGATATGAAAATTCATAAAGACATATATCGCGCGAGAGCATGAAAAATTCATATTGACAGCAATACTGATTGTGCGGAAAATGCATCATGTCTTTCAGATCTCACGTTCGTTTGTTTTGAATATATTACGCTTTTGAGGTGAAATTCAAGTAACGACTATAAACGGGCCTTAAATCTTCTCGGTTCGCGCTAACAATATTTCATTGATTTCCCGACGATTATTGTCCCATTTTTTCATTGTATAGTTTTCATATCGTGTAGTTCAATTTCCGATATTCACGAGATATTAAAGTTCTTTTTATTAGAATAGGATTGATTTCAAAAGGATAAGATATATGTTTCTAATTAAAATTAAAGTTCAAATCAAAATCTTTTCTAGGCTTGTTTAGTATAATTCTGAAATAAAGAGGTTCATTATGCGAAAAAGTGTGAAGTTGATTAATATTCTGGCCCCTTTTCCGACATAATCGACACGCGCGCGTCTAACAAACGAACGTTAATTATCTACCGGTGGTGACAATTAGCTGCCAGCAGAAGGAGCTTTTCTTGCTATCGATCTCCGCCTGGACGCGGTCGGAATAATAAGTTGCCCAAAGTAGACGTACAATACCGATCAGTTAGAAGTTATATGAGATAGACGTATAACACCTTCCCGCATATCTATACGATCGAAAGTGCACGTTTAATCGGAAACAGAGATGAAAAGATGAAAAGATCGATCAATTACGTTCGCGATTTAAATTTGTCAGATCTCGCGTGATTGCGAGTTAGCGAACTTGAAAAGCAACATATATAACATTCGTCAGAGATCACATGTCGTTCCTACGATTGTAACTCGGCGCACTTGGCAGTATAACGGGGATTTGCATAAGCGTGTTTGCGAAAGAGATTACTTTAAAGTACTTGGAATAATTCCCGCTACGTCATACGGAAATGATTCTGGTGGAAAATTGGCAATATGACAAGTTGATACCGTATTTATCTATGTTATTCAATACGTAACCGATTTCACGTCAAATTTCACGCTTATTCTCTGAAACAACATTTTTTTCGTGCCATGATTTACGATCCTAATTAATCTCCAGAATATTGTCAAAGTATTGCGGGCGTTTTGGATCGGATACAATTAATAACGTATTTGACACGGCGAGAAGAAGGATTGCAAGAAAGTGTTTGCTATGTATTTTGAAAGAACGTTTTCCGCACGACTTTCTCGGAAGAAGGAAGTGGCGTGGTCCACGTGACGCCACTTTACCCTCATACATGCAACGCTATCCTTCATCGACATACCGACGACAAAACCGCGGGTGGTTTTTATTAAAATGTTGAAACCCATACCTCTCCGTCTCTCCCCCCTCGTGCCGCCGAAGAAATCAATTCGACTCCGCGCGACGATATTACCGACCCTTTCTCATCCCCCTTTCGATTCCCGCGTCACTCCTGCCCGAATTTCGATTTCGTTTGAATCATGCGCGCACGATATCGACTCACCTGCCGGATGAGAAAAAGGAAGAAAGGTCGCGGAAGTGAGAAGGGCGGGCGGGAGGGTAAGATATACGGGGATCGGGGCGTCCTGAAAGGTTTGGAAATGGGAAGGCGTCCTTGGCGTTCCTTGGCGACGGGCGCGTTTAGATCGCTGCGCATCCCGATCTCAGCCCGTAATCCGCAGGTCCCCTGTAACCGCGGGGGCAGATAGATCATTTCCACCCCCTTTGCAGCGCGAACGTGTGCATCTCGCCGTGAATGGAGACATCACCCTCCGTCCCCGCTCCCCCGAGAATTGAGTTGCCGGGAAAGTAAAGTAAGCCGCGAGCTGCCAAATACGTGCGCTCCCACATAATGAATCGTTATCACAAAACCTATAGAGTTATGTTTAACATGTAGAGATGAATTGACGACAACGCGGGAGAACGAACGGAACTGAAACAAGTTGCGCAATCAAAATAACAAAATATAATTTATTATACGAAATCAATAACTTTTACTTCGTTACAGTGAATAATTAACGGTAAAGATTTTTAGTAAAAAAAAATCTTTGCTGTTAATTTATTTTGACTTCATATAGATTCATATTCCTTCAAGCTTTAGAAATTTCTGGCTGGATAATTCGCGCGTCTTTAAACGCGTGCTTATTTCGAGAACGAAAGGTAAAAAATGATAAATACGAAAGGAAAGTGGTGAAATTTACCCCGCTGTTTAGGGAGTAATTTAGCTCGTTCTCTGGTCACGCGGGGCTGATTGATCCCGACACCAACAGTGACCGTCGATCACCTCGAGAATCGCGCGACTCGCGTGATATAAATGGCACGTGCACCTATTAGATCACGCGGACTTTAACAATGCTGGATTCCTTGCCACGCGGACAATGCACATGAAGCGGAAGTCCACCCGTCTTTGCTTGACCGTTTATACGACGCAATGGAACGCAAAGAATGGCGGAAGGAAAAGGCGCTTTACGACCAGATTTGCACGCATTGGCGCTGAATTCTGCCGTTCGGATTAGATTTAAGAACTATCCGGAATATTCATTGTCATTTTATCGGGACGTTATTTTCATCGCAATTTAGTGAATTCTGTGGTCTTCAAACAGAACAAAAATGTGGCGACCCCCATTTGTGTGAAATTTTGCGTTTTGATAAAATATTTGTGTAATTTCTTTGATCAATTAAATTAACTCTTTCAAGTTTTCTCATAAATTACCAATGTTTAAAAAGAGTTAATTTCAGAGGAGTTACTTTCTTTACTCTTTAATTTCCTCGGTAACTGCGATCATTAATGCTTCAATTAAAAATTCCCGTTAGAATAACAGTTGTACGAACAGACATTAAGAAACTTCGAGTACTCAACATTACGCGAAAAAGACTCGATGCAAAGGTAAATACATGGTTAAGGAAGTTCGATGACGTATTTACCGCTTAGGAGGAAAAGTCCGCAGGCTACGAGGGTCCTGTGATCGGAATAGCAATGGCCGATCAGAGCCGACACCGTCGCGGCGAAGATCAAGATCGCGGCGACCACCTGGAAGGGCGCGGAGATCCTGAAACAAGTAAAATACACATTTCAGATAGATCATTAAAGATGAAGAAGCATGTCCACGGTTCCGTTGTGCATTCGCAACGCCGCGGATTTCAAGCGTGTTATTTTTAAATGTTTTTCCACGTCGCGTTTCCCGGGGGAAGAAAAAGCGATAACGCCAGCAGCTATCCGCCGTCATTGCTGCAACCCCGCTCTTGGAATCGATATCAATTTATAGCAGCCTTATTAGAGTGCTGAAGTATGACTTTACGTCTTACTATTTTTTTTTTCACGCGCGTCAAACTGCGAGTAAAAGTCGTAAAAGTCGGAATAATCGATCGAGATCATTTTTACGAGCGTCGAGAGCGAATAGGACGATATCTATCATGAATATTGCGATTTAGCTATCGCAACTTCCTTTACTTGACATTCTGTACACAAAGTCGACTTTCCGAGTCAGATTTTTAATTTATATTTTTAATTTATTTAGGTATATTATTATTTTTAATTTATTTGGATACCTATATTTTTTACACTATCGAGTATTCTCTTTGATGTTGAATTAACATGTTCCATTAATATGTTCCATGCATCTTAAATTGGAAAAATGATTAGGAAAAAGAACACGTCTAGTTCTAAGCGAGGAATAGTCGCGTCTATAAACTAAAATTTATTCCGTGAAGAGAAGAAAAAACTCCGAGAGAGCCGCGAGGAATATCGAGTACATTTCCTACGCTGGAAATTCAACGAAGACGGCGTCTACAACTCCGCGAAACGTTTCGCAACATTCCTGCCATACTCCACCCTTAACCCTTCGCCCACCCCCGCTTTTCATCCCCCCCCCCTCACGGCGCGGTTGCAGCCTGCGCCCCCGGAGGAACGCGAGTCGTTACATCGCGAGGGATTGTCGTTTGCAGGTGGAGGTCGACCACCGGCGCGGCGGGACGAGTTTCGAAGCGGGCGCTATAATACACGTATTCGTAGCTATCGGGGTAAATGGGGCATACCGGGTAACGGCGCGCAGCAGCCCGCCTATCGACCTGCTCGACGACGTTTAAGTCTCGATCTCGCGCGGCAATTTCACGGCGCGGCTCCTTGTTCGGTTGCGCCTCTTGTTTCCGCGCGAGCACGGCGCCAAGCATCTCTGGATATCGACGATCGCGGCATTCGCGCACGATCGGAACGTTAAGCCGTGGAGAATTATTCAACAAGGAAAATTTGGTAATCTGGAAATTCCGGGGGGAAAAAAATACGAAACTTGAACACATGCATGCGGGATGACAATCGGAAAGTTGCTGAAGCTAAATAACTGTTATTTGGTGATGAAGGAGTGTGGACAGAATAAAATAAATTAAATACTGTAGAAGAGAAACCCGTTATCCTTTTATTAGCAAATTAGTGTTTAATTTATTTCATTCTGTTTATTTTTTTATCATAGAATAACAGTTGTGTAATTTCAGCGGCTTTCTATGATTGTCATCCAGTATAGAACAACTTGAATCCTTTAAGGCAGCGAAATAACCGTCTAAAGTTAAGACACAATACTTTTCGAATATTATTCATTAGTTTTGGAATCTGATTGAAGAGAACATTAAATAAAGAACGAACTGACCATAATTTGTTTATTTACTAGAAGATATTTAAAATGATTATTCAATTAACTCTAACTAAGATTATGTAACAAATTTCCATAGTTTTGCCATAAATAAATTATTTTCCGCGGAATCGAGAGACCGTTGGACGGCTGCCGGAACAGTTTGACGAAATTAAGCTCACTTTTGGCGCCTCTGGAACTCAAGATTTCAGAGCGTAAAGCTCGAAACTCTCGGCTTGCACGCCACAATGCAATCGCGCGTCGTCTCGCAGTTCCGTCGTCGTGCGGTAATACCGTGGAATCGAATTATGCGGCGTCGGTCGCCGCGGGAGATGGGAATTAATAGTTTCGGTCGGCGAGGAGAAAAGCTACGCGTCGACGCGGCGATGAGGGAATAGGGACGCCCGGCGTTGTTCGCCGATGGGACCGGGTATGGATATTGGGCACTGGCAGACCTGCCTAGCAATAAATCAAAGCCGTCCCGCGGTAATATACTGCTCGGTCAGCCTGTTTAACCGTAATAAAGCGCATTGCTCCCAAAGCGACTGGAATCGAGAAGTCTCGCAAGACACGGTTTCCGATGTTTCGATGTAAACTCCGCGAAAATCGATCACAACATTGCGTTTCCAGTATCTCGCAAATCTGAATTTTGGATGAATATTGTGTACAGTTAATCCCTTGAGTGCTCTGGGGGAAATATAAGCTTCAAATACTTCCAATAAAAATTAAATAAGTACACAAAAATTTTTGGCAATTTTAGAATATTACCAAATCTCCAACTTTGAGACAAAGCAACATTTTAAAATTGAAAATAACGAACTCATAAATAATACATCAGAATTATTTTTTATATAAATAATTCTGTATATATATATATATATATATATATATATATATATATATATATCAATGTATCTGCAGTTATTTTTTTTTCTCGTGTATGCCTGCAATGTTTAAAAAGTTAAGGCTGTCGACGCTGTTCAGACTCTTGAATTAGGAACCCTGGTCGCGTGGGCATATGTTGGATATGATTTTGTACGAGATAGTTAAAATTCGTTGAAGACGTAGTTAAGACGCGATTAAGCTCCCTTGGAAGTACGTGAGGAAAAATCGTCGAGACTTTCCAGGATCGCGCGAAACGTCCTCGGGCTACCTCGAGGACGAAGTCGACGAAAGTTTCTTTCCGAGTGGGCGACAAATATCGTTTCCACCTCGATTCGATAGCAATCGAGGGAAAACAAACGCTCTCGCTCGAGGGGCCGAGGATAGATTATCCCACCGATGCCTCTGCGATCCTTTTTTCGCGTCTTTTCCGACCCTCACGGCTTAAGCTAACTTTTTTATATGCCATTCCTCGAGTAAACATTAAAATTTTTTTCCTATTTAAACTGTTTGGCAAACGCCCAGGTTCTCAATTTTTACGTGCCTGGTTTCGGATTCAGATTCTTAATGCTTTTAAGACAGTAAACTTTGTTTTATATATAACTTTATACACAGAAAAAAAGAAGTGTTAGACCAACACTGATATACTTGTATATACGCAAGAAAATATAATCTTCTTATAAGAATTTCAACTTTTTATTTCAACTTTTTTTTCTTGATTGAACTATATAAAACTTCGTTTAACTATATAAATCTTCATTCAAGCAAGTTTTCTTCGTTTAATCCAATATAATCTCATTTCAAGATTATATATACTTGCGTATATACAAGTATATAAATATAAGTACAAAGTGTTGATTTGACACTTCTCTTCTTTCTGTGTATATGTTACTGTGTGTAGTACATACTTTATTTTGCAATCTAAAAATACAATTACATAAAAAATGTAATCAAGCTAGTACTTAAGTACTTAACTTAAGTTTTGAGGCCAATAAGCGATAATACATTTATACTCAGAATTCAATATACTTTCTAACTGCCGCATAAAGAAATACATTTTATTTTAAAAACCAAAATTGACTTTAAATCTCTGAAACGCCTCCATTTATAAAAAAAAGTATATTACTATATAATGACCTTCTTGAAATCATGCAACTTTTGTATATAAAAATTTTTCATACAACGCATAATTTATACAAGATGCCTCACCCTATATACATGTATCCATTTTAGATATTTATAAATTTAAATAATGCTGAGAGAGAGTGTAATTTTAGTCTACAAAATAAAAATCCAATCTTATTAATTCTATTCGAATCTTTTATCTTTTATCTGTCTTTTAATCTTATATGTATATTAATTGCAATATAATGCAATATATGTATATCAAATGCTGAGATCGTTAATTACCGCTCAATGTCTCTTATTTCTTTAATACAGATAATATGATTCTATGTACGTCCAAATATAATCTCTACGAGAGAAATACGCTCGTCCAACCCGAGAAAGACGTTTACGATGATCAGGATGCGTTACATCATCGACCGCGAGCATCCCGATGTTTGCTCCGGACCAATTCGGACAATTTGACGAGCGGCCGGTCAGTGATACGGCGCCATTGCCCAGTTTCGGAGTGCCTATCCCGGTGCGTAATGCCGCATAACCGTTCTGCATTACATACGGACGTAGGATCGGTATGCGAGAGCGCGCAACCCTTCGTGCCCCACGCCCGGGAGCGCGCGCGCGCGCCCGCGCGCCATCATCCACCCTCCCGAGAGCACGAGGTGGGTAGGGACGGCATGTATTTCGCGGGGTGAATAGCCGACGCGGTATGTTCCTGGCTCGACGCCAGGCCGGGGTAACTATCAGCGCTACCACATTAATAGAGTTTTATTGTTATTTACGGCAAGGGGCGCCCACGCGCCCCCTTCACGCGTAACCCCCCCCCCCCACCGCTATAATAACCCGTCCGCGTATTAATCGCCGCGCGTTCGATTTATTTTATTACGCGCTACTTTAAACGCCACTCATTGCGCCCATTTCATTTGCCGTTCGTATATTCGTCCGCGCGAATATCGGCGCGTTCAATTGTCGTGTAAATCGCCGCGATAACGCTCCGCTTTCCCCATGCGGCAGGGTATTATTACGTGATGAATCATTTTTTCCCGTTAATTCTCTCGCTATGTGCACGCGTGTTTATCGTTGCAAACCCAACACGCGCGCTAAGCGCCTCGTTCTCTTTTCGTTTTTTGCATTTATTACCATATTGGATATTTGTAGAAAGTTTATCAACTGGTATGTGAAACCAAGCAGCAGAGAGATGCATCGCAATACCTCTGTCACAAATCGATTAATAATTGCCATTTATTTATGTCAATCCTTCATGCAAAACGAGCGAGAAGCGTGAAGAGTGAAACGTCGTGCAATTTCCGGAATGGAGAAACATCTCCATTTTTATTATCGTTAATTTTACAACCGATGGCAAGCTGCAGCGTACAAATCGGAATCGAATTAGAAAACTTTGCAAAAACAAATCATTGCGTGAGAGAAAGCGCGCCGGACGTGATTGCAAAATGTAGAACGCGCGCGCCTGTGAGAACGGATATATTTTTAAAAGTTCTCGTTATCGCCGCCGACAAACTCGATCAATTTGTTCGCGTCACGTTCGCGCTAATGTATCTCCGTCCGCGTGCGAGCGCGGGCGTTCCAGCTTATAGCATCTTACACTTGGGCGTGAAATTTCAGAAGACGCGGCGCGGCGCGGCGCCGCGGCGTGGCGTGGCACTGTCAAGCGAGCGTCGGCAGCGTCGGATTTCGCGAGAGTGCCACTTCGCCCGGTGTCGGCGTCGCATCGCATTGCATCTTCCTCGAATTATTGACCTCTAGCTCGTGTGATGCGGGTGATGCCTCCGCTTTTTGCTTGAAGGGTGCTGTCACGAGAACAGCCCATTTCATGGTCGAAGCCACATTTTAGTCACAGAGCGATAAAATATTTGCTTCGGTCCATTATTGTAACGTCTTCACCGCGCAGCATCTCTGATAGACTCAAAAGCACAACTTCTCCTGTTAATTACAACTAATTGTAATTTTCAAATTTAAATAAATTCAAATTTAATGAGGGAAGCTTTGTTAACATCAATATATTATATGTACAATTTTTTCTTTAATATTATTTTAAAAAGATAATAACAAAATAGGTGGATTATACGAATAATAATACTTAGGATGTATTGGACTCTCAGATCAAAAATATATTTTGTTCTCGACTTTTCTTGTTAATTTCAACTAATTCTATTTTTAAATTTAAATAACTTTAATGAGGGGGATCTTTGGTAACATCAGGATATTATATATATATGTAATTTCTTCTTTAATATTATTTTAAAGATAATATCAAGATAGGATTATACAAAAAGTAATATTTAAGTGTTGGACTCTTAGACCAAAAATATATTTTGTCTTGCAACTAATCACAAGGAAGAAATAACACGATCAATCACTTTTCTGTTTTGAAATTAATTTATTACGCAAAGATTAATTTCGATGATTAATTTCGCTCCTGGACGAAAGGTCTGTAAAATCGCTTTCTCAATCCTCCAGCTGACAATTATTTCTCGCTGTTTGTCACTTAAATGCTGATACTCGCACGACATTCAGGATTCGCGTTAATTCCCTCAAATAGTAAGCGCAGCGTAGCGATCCCGCCCGACTGATTAAAGTAAATACGCGCTTTGATCACGGTGTCTTTCGTCGTAGATCGCAAGAAGCCAATTTACCAGACTCTCGTCACAATAAATAATTGCGATGCGTCAAAGTAACGATTTTAGTGCGCCAGGCTCGTTAACGCGCGGATTATGGCCGCGCTTTGAAGCGCGCCCCGGCGCGCGACGCTTTTCCTACAGGAGATAGAGAACGCTTCTAATTAAACTAAGTCTTTGATCCCCGAAAGCTTGAAGAAGCCGTAGCGAACGTCAAGCGTTGGTTCCGCCTCGCCGTTATTAATTCGGATAAAATTCCGACTGTTCGTCTAATGTTATTCGTCTGATATTACGCGCCCTGCGCGCGATACCTGCATACCTCGCGAATTGCCAATCTTCAAAAATATATCCACGGCGCGAAAGCGGCAGAATCGCGCGAAATCCCACGGGCTTCCTTTCAACCTGTTCAGCATAAGGAAATCGAACGATTCCTATTTCAGTACATTCGGTATGATGCACGTGTTTCGCGCGAGGCCATAAAAAGCCTCGTTTCTTCGTTCAATTTTAAATCCACTTTAGACGATCTGAAATTTCGCGTCTAAATTTAGGATGTAATTCTATTCATAATCTCATGCGCCGTGTAATATATGTAAAAGATACTTGAAAAATCAGAATACACATCATATACGTCAGGATATATGGCATGAAAAAATTATAAATAGAATTCTACCATGAAATCTCACGCGAGTTATAAATCGTCTAAAGTGGGCTTAATGATCAATGCTCTCCCGGCATATTTCTTCGCATCTCTTTAAATAAGATGAATATCGGGATCATTAAGGGTCGTGCGAATGGAAGAAGGGGGATGCCGTTTGACATAACGAAAAACGAGTATCGCAAAGGGCATCTAAAGGCACGTCGGGAAACAGGGGGACCGGTTACTGTACGAAGATAAATGTTCGTATTCGGAGTAGTTACAACGGGGCTCGTTTAATTTAAGCGGCTAAAGACGTCACGTATTTGATAAACGAGAATTCCAAACGTTCGGTTGGCGCCATGTAATTCATCCGTGAATTTTGCCCTTATTCGTACGTCGATCATGCCAGTTTTGCACGCGTGGTTGCTCGGCGTGATTTCATATACGCGGGAGGGAGTAGAAACAGCGATATCTGATGGTCAGACGGCGAAAACTCGATACGTTTATTTCATTATTAATTGCATTTAAGAAAAAAAATGTTTTTATTTTTTGCGAGATCGTTTTACATTAAGTGACTGAAATTACATTATAAAATACAACTTCCCTGACAAAACTTTTTTAAGTATGTGTTAGTCATACTAATAAATTGTTTGTTTTGTAAATTTTATTTTAATTAAAACAGTAATTTAATTAAATTGTTCATAAAGATATTCGACGTAGAACGTTTAGAAGTTTTTTTTAGAATATACGGAATATATTTAACGTGAAATTTCGACTCTAAAGAGAAAAACTGATTCCGCTCATATTTAAAATGCTACCTTAATGTAATCAGTAGTATCACTCAGTAATTAATTAGACATTTTAATTAGTGTCGACTATGCGCGTATAACGTTTTAGCTTTTACCTCACCGCAATTTTCGTGGATTTTTCCCTGTTTTTCTCTCTTTTTTTTTTTAGCGAGCGGAACGCGGAACACGAGCAGACGCGCCCCGAACGTTTCCGCTTCCGACGCGAGCGTGTGCCAGTCGAGCGAGTTACGTCGACGGGAGACAATGAAGGGCCAGTAACAATGGGAACGTAGAAAAGGGCGGCAAGATGGCTACCGCGGGTGTCCAGAGGTGTGGCGGTGGGAGAGAGCGACAGAGAGACAGACACAGAGAGAAAGAGGGAGAGAGATAGAGAGAGAGAGAGAGAGAGAGAGAGTGCACAGCTCTTCGTTGCGAGACGGTTGCGAAAAGAGGACGTCGCGGGATGCAGAATGAGACAAATGATGAGTCCCGGGCGAGTCCCCAGGGGGTGTGAGGGGATACCACCATTTAACATGTAGCTGAATAGCCATCTGGAAGAATGGCGAATGGATTCTTCCCCGAGAACTCTCTGCTGTCTTCCCTCTCGACTCTCCTATCCCCCCCGGGATTTCATCCGTCGCGGCGCTTCAACGCCTCGATCACTGAATTACTTTCGACCGAAAAAGAGACGAGTCGGACGCCATTATCGCGGTGGAATTTCTGGGGAAAAGGTATTCCCTCAAAATTCATGTATATAAAATCATATCGAGATAAAGGAAGATCCTCTGAGTGATAAGGAGATGAAAAAAGATTTGTTTTTAGAAACTCCTTGATAACCGGCCACTGTATATATACGTTTATATGTCATTTTAATGATTTTACAGTAATTATTAGGTTTATTTTTTAAAAACTAAACAAAACGGGGAGGTCTCGTGACTTTAAACAGACTATTATTTAAGCAATCTTCGAATTTTATTTTCTATTTAACAATTTTAGGTATCTGAAATTTGTAACTACGTAAGAGAACTTTTTAAAAATACTTAAAAATAATTTTTAAATCAAATAATAAACTATTTTTTTTAATCTTTTGTTGGGATAATGTAAAGACAATAATTAGAATGCTCTTCTCCCCCTTCCCCCTCTATCAAATAAAATTTTTGATATTTGCAAAAATGCTTTTTATTCTCGACTGGATTAAGCGTTCTTGACTCATAAGGCAGCCGTGTTTACGTTGTCAAACTGCTGTCGCATCCTCCGATCTATTTCCTCCGCAATATTCTTTGTCACGTTCCTCTCGCATCCTTCTTTTTCTGTGCAGCCGGCCAACTCTTTATCTTCTCAACGGGAGTTTATTCTTGCACCAAATAGAGTAAAGTGGCGAAAGGCAAGGGCGAAACGACAAAATGGATGGAAGCCACGAAATTTCGAGACTTTATTCTACAATCCCTCTGTCGTAGCGCGAGTCGTAGCGAGTCCCGCGTACGTTGTTTAATTATTTTTGATGGCCGTTTTTATCCCGACTTACCATATAGGATTTGGCTTAATATAGGATTCAAGATCCGAGAGAGTGAATGGAAGAGGTACCATAATTAAGCGGTCACGTATTTCAAGAGAAAGTACGGCTCTTAAAAATAACAAGAATATTAATTTTAAAAAATGTCTTTACAGAAGTATGTACATTGTTTCTTGTATAACATTTTTAGTTGTATAAAATAATTTTTTAATATATCTATCTCAAAATAAAGTTGGACAAATAATCCTTTTGAATAATTTCACTTGAATAATTAAAAGTAGATTATTAAGAGATAATTAAAGAAATTTGTTTTATTACTTAAATTGTCTCTTGGTAGCTTTCACCTGCAGTCTCGATTTGAAATAGATAAAGAAAAAGAGGACAAATTGCTGCAAGAAATATGAGGTCGTGACACCAAAGCATCAAAACTTTTGAAGTGCTCTCCTATAAAATCATGTTTTTCATCTTTATATACCTTTTCTCCTACTGAACCAATTCTTATAAGTCCTTTCTTATATCAGAAATGAATAGACTATAGTTTGATCAGTTAAGAAAAATTATAATTGTGAAAAGATACGAGCAATCAAGGTTGCAAAAAAGACTAACTTTTTCAAACCGTAATTAAAATTCAAAAGAGCTTATTTAGAAAAAGAACGATGGAAAATAATAGCTGATCATATCAATGAAAAGAATAAAAAGAGAGAATAGAAGAGTTAACAAAATAGATAATTTGAATATATTAATCTAGTAATAAGAAAGAGAGAGGAGAATATAAAAATAGACAGTTTTGCTATAATTTCGTAATTGTACCTTCGCCTTTAAGCGCCCCTATAAAAAATTTTATATATCTTATTCTAAATTTATAACATACGAATGGCAATTTTAAACGTCAGGTTGCGATTTACACTACTCTATCATTTTTATAAATAAAACAGATAAATAGAACGGACATTTTATCACAATGTTTTCGCAAGGAGACGACGCATAAAGGAAGGGAGACGACGCACGGGATGAAGGGATTCGATTTCGACGTATTTTGCCTGTAATCCGAACTATACCCTCTGGCTCGAGAACTCGTCTTCTCGGCTCCTGGCCTGGACCCGGCCAGGGAAAGAGGGTAACGGGGGAAGTTTTCCCGGACGATGTTATATCCTTATACTTCTTCCCTCCCGGTCGGTGATTCTGGCTGAAGGATAAAGGACGATTTTCGGGCACAAAGATTGGAAATCGCCCTCCTCGCCCGTTATTCCCCGGGCTGAATAGCGGCCGCGAAGTGGCGCGACGTTTTTCTCCCCGAGGGTTATTTCGAGACTCTCCGGATATCCTAGAGATTTTTAGAACTTCATAGATTTCTGGCTCCATCTGATCAAACCCTCAGATCCCGCGGGCTTATCGAGCCATCGGATCCCCCACGCGATCCGCCTCTAGTTTTTTTTCTTATAAATTTAGGAACCTTCTCTGCGAATTCCTTGAACTTATTGAATCGCGATCCTGCATTAGATAAGGTATAAGGTCCTTCTCCTGGTCGGAGAAAGACAGTCGAGTCGTCATCCTTGGGATACATAAGTGGCTTTCGATGGTCTGTGATGAGTTATTGGCGGGTTCGCGGTCGACTTCCGTGTCGCGGGGAGACTAATTTACGATCGGAACCCTTAACCCTTAGCGAAGTATTCATTATAATAACCTGACACACACGATTGGAGGTACCGATCGATGTACTAACTTCATAAACTCGTTGAATATGAAAACAATTTATCTCCCAATTCTAATAAATATATATATATTTTTTTTATAAAATTTAATTTCTATTAATAAAAGATAAGAGAAGAGCATTCTTTAACACAAAGATCATTCTTCTAACACCTCTTTGGAGAATTAGATATCTGGTATTCTCTCTCTGGAATTTGAAAATTTAATAGCTTCGAGATATAAAAAGCAGAGATTTATTGACTCTATAACTAAATGGTACTGAAGATGTTAAAAACGCAAAAAAGATACTAATAGCCGAAGATTCGAGGGATCGAGAAAATAAGCCGCAGCTTATTTTCCTCCTCCCCATTCTGTCCGGTAAATTATATGGCGTTATTTTCGGGATAAGTTCGATAAAACCCGCACGGGCTCGCGGCGTGAAAAACGGCTTGGAGGGAAAAAAAAAATTGTAAAAAATATAGGTCGTGTGCGCGCGAAACGATAGCCCGCAGGATTCGAACCGAAATCCCTGATAAATTGTCCAAGAACGCGAGGAGGGAGAGAAAACAAAGTAGAAGGGGGGAAGAGTTACCTACGCGTCTCTGGATTTTACAGGTCGGACATTTTCTTTCGGCCGCCTCCACCCCGATAGATCCCCGATCTTTTCTCGCGACTCGATAAGGTTTCGGCTCGATAAGCGTGCCGGCGAAAATGAGAGCCTAGCTCGAACGGCAGCACTGCGACGCCCCGATAAATTTCTGAAAAATCTTATCTCGCTCGTTCGCAAAGTGGATGATGAGTGGCGCCAAAATCTTCCACGGGTACCTATTACAATAAATTAATCCTTCCACTTGTGTCCGATTTATGTGTTGAAGAAAGACAGAGTAAAATGTGATGTTCCTGGTTTGAAGTTTTAAAATGTCCAAGACTGCAAGAAATAATCTGTGACTTAATATAATATAACTTTCATATCCTCTTTAAAATCGCCCAAATATTTAGTGTTTTCGATACGTGAATAAAAATATATATATAGTATCTAATTTAAAAAATATATATATGTAACGGTTTAAATTACAATTTGAGCTCTTCCTTCCTGGAGATCTTCCGTTAACGAAGTTTTACGTTATTTGATAAAGTATTGATAGAAGGAATCGCGTGATTTGTAAAACACAGAGGCGACGCGCACGCTAGTGCAACTGGTCCGATGCATATCGGCGCTGAAACGTCTGATTGCATCGCGGGCCGATTTCAGGAACGAGGCAAGCTCCTCGTCTGCATTGTACAACCAATGTGGCCTGATTTTATCATCAGATGAAACGCTGACAATTTCGAGTCGCGTCACCTGTTGCACCAAAACGACGTGCTTCCTCGAGTGCATTATTAGAATTGCAGCCGCGCCTATCTCTCGCGAATCTCTCTGGTCGATTATCAACTCTCGAAGAGACCGTGCGACTTTCTCATCGCCGATCATCTGTATAAATTCAACGATTTGTATCGTAATATTTATATCGCATTCGTGGATTTTTTTCTAAGCGGAACGTGACGTCTTCAGAAAGTTACTTTCTCAGATATTATTTTATTAGAATACACTGAAGAGAATATATTTCTTTTCAATATAATTGGTTTTGCAAACAATATTTTAATTTTATTTTAATAGAGCTTTGATTTGAGATTTATTGCATAAAATGTTATAATTTAAATAAGTATAAAAGGAATTTTTTGCAACATTTTAACTAAAAAAGAATTCTAAAAATTTCACAAGAAACACACGTTCGCTTGTCGTCGATTGTAAAACATTCCGAGGACTGTAATTTGGTATATCAAATATAATAGGAACAGATAATTTGCACGTCCGTCCGATTCTGCCGCTTTAATTCCGAAATACCGTGTCTTTTTTTTCACTAAAACAGAAATTATTCAAGCCGAGAGTTGCGCGCGGTTTGTCGCGACCCACCTGAGTCCCCGCCGTGCCGGCGCGAAATTAGTTTTGCAACGGAAACAGGGCTGTCGAGTTATTTATTGCGGGCTTTCGAAAAAGACCGGCGACCGCAAGCGCGTGTGTGTGTAAAAGGATTAATTTAAATATTTAACAGGTTTCACACAACCTGTCACACAAGAGTGTCGTGCGTGCGTTTGAAAGAAAAATTATTATTAAAAAAATATAGATATATATATCCTACGCGCGCATGGCACATGCACATTCACGAACCGGGGATTTAAAATACATCCCGGATAGTCTGTTACGCATTTATCCGAGTAAATTGTCACTGCAGCGCGTCCCGACGCATTTTTCCGAGTTCGTTACGTCGCCGACCCCCTCGATCGAGAAATAATCGCCAGGGATCGATTTCCATATCCGACGGTACGAGACGTGTCTTTTACAAAATTTGGAATATTTGAGAGGGAGGGAGAGAGAGAGAGAGAGAGAGAGAGAGAGAGAGAGAGAGAGAGAGAGAGAGAGAAAGCAAGCGCGATGGAAATTAATTTCAACCGGGCGCTCCACGCCCGCTCTCCACCCTCTCCCGCCCCCTTCATCTGCCCCCACGCCTTTTTCCAGACGACGAGCTGCCACTCTTTTTCCTCTTTTCGTTTCGCGTCAGATGACAGCCAATTTTTATCCCACTGATAGCATTTGCAATTCCGATGCATGTGCGAGCGTCCCGCGCGTCAACGGAGGCGCCTTTAACTGCGCCCCGTTGCAGCCCGCGCTTCTTTCGGTTCTCGCAAGAACACGCCGGTACTGATCGATCTCAAGCTCCGAAACCGAGTTGAACTTTTTATCGTCAGTCAATTTAAAAAACTCAACTTTCGAACTTGTAATATCAATATTTTAGCTAAACTATAAATCGAACTCGGTTGTCTTTTGAAAAAGAGATTTATGACGCTCCCAAAAACCTGCGTGATATTTAATGAGTTTGCCTTAAAATAACGGAACTTTTGAGAGAGAAATTCCGAATCAATTTGGAACAAACTGCTAAAAGTTACATCATAAATTTTTGTTTTCTATTAAATGTGTCTCACAATTAACAAATTATTTATTTCACTTTTTTTTCAGTTTACGTTCCTAATGTTATCTGAAGTATTTTAGAACATCGACGCATAATAATGATATCGTCACGAATTATGAGGGATAGCGCGGCGATAGCGCGGAAGGAACGGCGGAGAGAATTCGTAGACCGGAAAGGGTCAGGGAGAGAGGCCGGGCTAAATCATGTATCACTAATAGCGAATAAATGTAGCGTGAGCAAAACAAGGGCGTCGATTTGCGTCTTGATGACTAAAATTATCTCGCACGTTGTGGAAAGCACGTTATGGAAAGCGCGAGCGTTTAATCGTAAACCGATACTAACAATCGATTGAAACGTTGCGTGCAAGATTGAAGTGGAATCTAACAATACAATTTGTGAAAGCTCAATAATCGAGAAGCCACGTAATGATATAATTTCAATAAAATTAAATTCACAGAAAATAGTGTGTAAATTATACTTTACCTAAAATATTTCAAGTTGAAATAGTTTAATTATTTTTATAAGAATAAAATAAAGGCTTAAACGCGTTATGTAATTATTAAAATATCGTATAAAAAGGGAGATGTGCCGGTAGAATATTTCTCGAAACTCTTGTATCGCTATGGAGAATTCCTTTAAAGTACTCACTTATAAAAGATATAAAAATTATGAAAACATAAATTTAATTATGTCGAAAAATGTGAGGATCTCCGAGTATCCCAACTTTATCGATACATAGCATCTACATGTTGTAACACGATATATATTGTAAACTGCTTGAAGGCACGGAGAGTGGAATATTTCCTTGAAATCGACGTATAATTGCTAATAACAAATATTGACTCTCTCATACTTTGCAAATAAATTCGGGTTATCAGCTCGCCGATACCTATCAAGCGTATCACCTTTACCGTTGAAAAATCTCGCAGATATTAGCCAATATAAGGAGTAAAAATAGATTGGAGGATCAAAAAGAAAATGAAGAATGAATTTATTTTACATTTATTTGTACAAATCAGAAAAAGTCAGAAAAAATTTAGAATTTGGAATTAAAATTGTCAAAAGTTGATTCATCCAAATCACATACTTAAAAGTCTTTAAATTATATGTGTGACTTCTATTTATTATTTCTTATAAATTATTACTTAAATAGTAGTTTTGTTAACTACTATTTAAGTAATTTCGAGTAAAATGGAAGGAAAGTTTAAGACAAAAATTTTTTTGAGAAGTAAATTCATAATTCGTGAAAAATTCATTATAAATATAACAACATTTGAAAAAAATTCCACACATACATACTCACATACGTATACAAATCATTCAACTTTTGTTAAAAATCTCTTTTCTTTGCATTTCTTTCTCAAAATCGTATATGGTCCAATTACACTCTCTTATTCGATCGTGGATTTTAATTATCGATCCAGATGAAATATTCTGGTCAAGTCATGGCGACGGAAAACACTCACGGTGAACATTTTCCCTGATCTAATTTCGAAGGAAGCCACTTAATTTAAATGTCTGGCCTTCGTCCGACCCTCGCCCTTTATCGTTCCTTCGGGGATGGAATGAATTGCTACTTGAGGAATTAGAATTATACGTTTCCGGGAACAGCACTCAGCTGGAATTTCTATTTTTTCTTATTTTTTTATTGTCGCCTTTGTTATTAAACAAAGGGAGTGTCATTGCATCCGAGAAAATTTGAAGAAAAACTCCTATTCTTTGTAATGCAGCATAGTAATATAAAAATGTATGATTTGTTTCTACATGAATTTGCCCAAAATTATTTATCATAACTTATAAATCAGTTTCTAAAATTGGTTTATAAAATTTGAATGAATCTCTCTCCCTTCCGGAGAGTTCACTAACTCAAGACAGCACTTGTAAGACGTTCTCGCCATTTAACTTGGTTTGGAAACAAAGATATGCACATAATCCTCATAGATTTATGATCATTATCGCCGTTCCACACAGGCTTATAGAGTTAAACTTTTAAGCTAATCTCCCGGCAGTCGGCCTGTCGATTCCCGGTTCCCGACGTTCCGCGTCCGCGTCCGCGTCCGCAGTTCCCCGGCACGACGACGATTTGGCACGACGACAGCGACAGTTCCCGGGGAAGTTTTGCGGCCGGAATGGATGAGTTTACGCCGAGTTCCGGTGGCTTTGACGGAGCTTCGCGGCCAAAACTTGGCGCGCGGAACTATCAAAGAGCGGATGAGAAGTCCGTGGCAATCAGCCGCTCTGTAGCCCGTGCTAATGCGAATTGTCGTTTAAAATGGGGGAATCCTCTCGACTCGGTAACTCCCGACACGTTTGCTTGGCGCACGGCGAACTCGCGAGACCCGGGCGAGACCGCGCGATTATTTTCCGCGAGAAATAGTCGTTACTCGTTCGACATTCCGCTCGTCGTCCGCTCTATAAAAATCTTCGGAGACGCCCGACAATATTTCCCGCGGGATTCGCTCCGAGAATACAGAAATTCCCAGCTGCTCCAGAAACCGAGAAGATCCGATCGTTTCTTGGGAGCAGTCTTCTTTCTGGGTTCGAAAATGATTTGAATTCTTCATAAGCCTCTTAGACTTTTTTCAGGATATCAAAGTTTTCTAAGAGCGTTTCTGAAAAATCTGTGAAGCTATTTAAAATACAAGACCTACGGGATTCTCTGGTTTATTGAGATATCGGAATTCAACCTTTTTCCAAAAGATTGCTAAAAATATGAGAAGATATCTGTAGAATACTACGCCTTTTTTTCGCTTTGTGATTAAAATGAATTTATCTCTATATATTGGACAAGTCAACAAAAATTTTCGAATTACATCAATTTTGTTTTTAAGAGAAATATAATTGTGATAAATTCAACTGTGTGTGTGTGTGTGTGTGTGTGCTGTTTCTCATTCTTTTGATTAGGGTAGCTACTCTTTCAAAAATCTGAAACGGCAATAGGAGTTAAAGTGATACATAGTTTTAAAGATCGTTCAATTCTCTTTACAATTGTTTCTTTTTAATTTGAGCGGATGTATCTATACATTTATACAATAATAAAGACTTTTTTCAATATTGGATATTTTGAAACATTTCCGGCGACATTGTTCATTCACCATCTTTTGATGTAGATCTTGTATAGAATCCAGCGTGGCATAATTTTACTTTTCAAGCTTTTCTAAAGAAAAAATTTAAGCCGCTTGTAAGCCGCTTAATCTTCTTTAAAAGATAGTGGATAAGTGTCATAGCATAACGCCGGAAATGTTTCACATATCTTTTATAGTAAGTCAAAGATAACAGTAATAGTGTATATTAAGTTGAAGCTAACAATGATAGCAAAACGTTAATTAATGTTAAATAAATCTGACACTTTCTATATTTACCGATTGTTCCGTGAAAATTATCTACAGAGATATTAGAGGTAAACCAAGACGCGCTACCGAACCTTTTCCCTTTCTCTGCGATAATTATCCTCCACGAGGCGGGAGATACCATTTCCCCCGGTGGTGCTTCAATTACGCCGCATCGCGCCGGTTAATTCTGCCCGCGGCGCGGCGTCCAGAGGTGCTCGCGTAAACATCGGCCGGGCGAATGCTCGTACATACACACGGAGGACGTGTCATTGTGGAGTAAGGAGAATTTTCGTTAATCTACATCAAGCTACATCAGTGAGTGGCCGTCCCGGCCGCAACGTTATCGGCGGTCTCAATAACTAAATTATTATTGCTCTACACGCGATATATGGAGAGAATACAGATATTAGGAGCGAAAGAGAAAGCCAGAATCAGAGAGAGTGATGGGGGAGGGTGGAAGGGGGAGGAGAGAGAGAGAGAGAGAGAGAGAGAGAGAGAGAGAGAGAGAGAGAGAGAGAGAGAGAGAGAGAGAGAGAGAGAGAGAGAGATATCAGTCGGAGCCTTGGCACGTCATACAGGCCACGTGCCTTTGTATCAGGACGTACCCTGATGCATGAGTGTGCACGATGCGATACCGCAGCCGCGCCTCTGCTCTGTAATACTTGTCGCTACGACGGCGGAATATCGAGACGATCGACTAAGGTGCCTTCGTGTTTTGCGGCTTTACCTCAGATCTGAAATGTCGTTTCGGAGCGAAATTGGGAGCCTTATTAAACAGCGATCTATTAAACATAAATTGAATCTGATCTAGACTGACGCTCAGTCAAACTGGTAATCAGAAAAATAGAGAGTGGAATGAGTAATAATAATTAATTTATTCTTCTCGCATAAACGTTAATTGTGGATTACCAAATATACCGGCTATTATTTGTAACTAAATGTATGTATAGCATATTTTGTTACTGATTAATATTACTTATTTCATCTAATAAATAATCTGGATTCTTTAAAACTTATCTTTATCTTTACGTATTTAAATCTTCTTTATCTATATATTTATGTGTTTCCAAGAGTCTTTAATCAGATCTAAAATGCATGACGGTGAGCACATGTTTCGAGATTAAATTCGCGCTCTCAAATCTTAAAGAAGAGCAGCTTATTAAAACGTATAATAAACAGCGTATAAGTGACAACATGATCTTTAAATTTGAATAACTCTACCTGTGCAAGATTATCTTCGAACCTCGTATCTTGCATATTACGTAAAACGTCGCGTTCTTTTAAGCAAAAAGCTCAAGAGCGCCGACTGACGTTCGATCTGACGAGGAAGTTAATTCGGCTCTTGGCTTTGCGCGCATTCAAACGTGATCGTCATATCTATAACGTATCTCGAGAGATCTCAGAGGACATCCCGGAATCTCTGTGAGTTATAGCTAATCTTTGAGAATCCGTAGGTGTATGTGTGTGTGTGTGTATATCCTGAGAATCCTGAGGATTTCACCGGATCCTCGGGATACCTCGGGAATCTCCAAAATTCGCCGCTGAAATAGCGCGACTGCCTGGGTCCTTCAATTAAATGTGCATTCTTGCGGCCGGCACATCAGACAAACATTTCTTGTTTAAATAATGTCGGACAACGGAGGTTCATGCGCGGCGAATTATTTGGCCAGTCAATACAATTTTTCTAGCTCGCTGCGTCCACCGCCTGTTTGCCCACGAATCAATTTTACCCATCGTTCCATTTCTCCATTCCCCACCTCGTTCCCGCCCGCTGGTTCTTCTTTCACCCGTGTAATCAGTATTTCAAAATCGATATTCGAAGTCAACGGCAAATATTTGCAAATCATACCAGCCGCTCGCAGATTCTGTCAGAAGTGGTTATGATAATAATAACGATGCATAATATAATAATAATAGTAATGTGAAATATCCTTGCATCGCTCACGGTATGCATATATAGGATATTTAAGTCATCATCTCCGTACTAAGAGATATCACTGACGAGAATACGTCGTATAATTTCGGTGGCAAATATTGCTTTATAATTAATCGTTAATTAACATAGAACGCCGAACATTGCTCCACATGTCGTCAGTCTAATTAAAATACGTAACGTGTTTTATACTCGCGCGACACGCGCATTGTAGCGCGTATAAAAATAGATCTTTTATTAATAAATTGTTATTTGCAGCTGTACTACTTTTACTAATAATTGACAACGAAATATTCACGGCGGACTTTTCAGATGTTCCCAATTTTATTTAGCTTCGCCCCTCATTCTTCCGGATATAATAAAAAATAATTAATAATGACTAGTAAATGATAAATGTTAAATTATGTAAAAGGTATAATCGATGAGTCTGATTAAATCAATAGTAATGATGCAACTCTCAAGCTACTTTAAATTATTCCACAGAAAGATTTTTCCACAGAATTAGTTCAGCAATCTATAGATATTTTTTATTTTCCTGGAAATTTGGAAATCTCTCTTTCTCTTTGTTTCTTTTCGTTTCGCAAAAAAATCACACTCTATAATTAACAAGTCAATTTTAACTCGCGTTCCCATGTGCCATCGCTCTGTCCCGACGTCGCGGAATTCAGACGTGGAATTTCCTGATTGACTGATTCGATCGCGCGTTCGATTACCGAGCGTAATTAGTTTGCGTTGTAAGCAAAACAGGACGACGCCCGCAGCCCGCGTCGCGCCTGAAACGAGTTCGCCCTTTACGCCGGACCCACCCTATCGTGTTTGCGACGCAAATTTTCCCTGTGCGTGCAAAAGGCAGCCACCGCATCGCTAATTAGAAGATTCGCTCGCTGCGCGGACGGCACTCCGTTCCCTCTCCGACAGGGAAAGGAGAGTGGGAAAGGGGGAGGGGAGGCTTACCGACCCGGCATAATTAAATTCGGGCCCCTTTAAGAAGCCGTCTCTTGACAATTCGCAAGGGCGCGCGTTCGCTTCCCTTTTAATAGCGAGTTAACAATGGCGTGATTATATAGGAATGAACGGAGCAAGCAGAGCAACCTTACCGTATTTTTGAGACGACCGTGGGCGTGAATTCTAATTGAGGGAAGCCCAACTCCTTCGGCCTCACATCCTCCAGGCTGCTGTACCTCACGTAACTACAAGGCGGCGGTAACGAAAAGGCTGTAACAAGAGTAGAAATTAAAGCAAACGAGTCGATAGGAAAAGAACATCGGAGTTTATTCTACTACGGAATAATTAATTTCAATAGAAGCCCTCCATCAATAGCTTGGAGGTTGCTGCTCTTGCTTTAGAAAATTAATAATCACGACATCAAATATACACACAAGTTGTAAAAGAAAAATAAGAAGAAATAAAATTTAGAATTTAATCTTGTATTGTAAAAAAATATATATAATATGATATATAAATCTTTTTTTAAAAATGTATATTTTATATTAATACAATTATTGTTTACCATATTTTGTTCACTAAATATATTAACACTAGAACTACCGAAGATTAACTTATAGCTATTTCTACCGAAGAAATCAAAATAAGAAAAAGAGAAAACAAGTTTATAAAATTAATTATCTGTATATTTTAATAAAAATCAGAAAAAATTTCAGAGAAACTGTGATGTTTTAAAAATAAATAATAATAATTATTTTTTAAAATGTCAAACAAGTCATTTTGATCCCCTTGGTAGTTCTTGGTATTCTATACATATGTTAATACATATGTATTTAGTATCAACCATGTATATTTAACATCAAATATGAAAATATTGCGTTTTTTTTAATTTAAAAAGATCGATTTATATACAGGAAAACTGTCATTAAAATTACTATCAGAAGCGCGAGACTTCAGTGATTCATTATATTAGCTTTTTTCCGGAGGTATCAGACTTAAAAAAAAACGCATCTCACACACACACGTCTTCTTAAAAATTAAAGAAGTTCTTAAAAATTAAAAAAGTTTCTAAAATGCACATCACATCTACTACATAAATGAATAGTAAAGCGACGTTCTGTATTGATGTAATCGGCTTTGGTAAAAAGTATGATTTTTATCGAAATATGTCAGATTATCTTATACTTATATCTGTTTTCAATATTATTTTTTTTAGCTAATTGATTAACAGCTGTTTACTAATTTAACAATGATTAATTCACATTTCGTACACGCTTTAATGAGATTTTTATCTAAATTAATATTATACTCCGGAAATAAACCGTCCAATATTCTGCGCTCGATAGCCCCCTCCCGCTCCTCCGAAACACTAACGTGAGAAAGAATCGCAACTGCAGCAGCGGGGAAAGTGCGGCGCGAGCACGCTTCTCGGTACATAATTTCAACCTGGCCGGGCCATTTACGCGCGAGCGGCAAAAAAATTCCTATCTCGACGGCCGGCGCGAAAAAATTCCTGGGGACGCACGTTCCCCATTTCTGCAAAACGCGTCTTTTTTCTCCCCTGTCGACGTTCATTCTCGCTTCATTAACTGCGAATCAGCGACGTACCTACATTAAGAAAAAGAAAAGGAGCGGAGAGACGTCGGGTTATCAGAAGAAAGAAGAGAGAAAGGGGGATAATAGTCTGCGCGAGGGGGGTAGATTGTAAAATCGATGAGGCTCCTTTGAGCTCGCCAACTTTCGTCCGGATCTTTTTATTGCAAAAAAATCACCCGTTAATTTTCCCCGCTGATTAACCCTTTAAGCCTTACGTCCGTCAAATTAAATTGCTTTAAAATAGAATTATTTCCTAATTTGTTGAAAATGAAACGAGCCGCGGTTCGAAAATGTGAATTCTGAAATTGCGAAATCGGACAAAGCCCCTCTCCCTGCCGAGAGAGAAGCGTGCCGCAGAAATAATTGCAAAGTCGAATTCCCGAATGGCGAAGGAGATTCCTCGAGTCTGAAAAGTTGGGAGACGATCGGCAAGAAGATAAAAGCAATTCGAAACGCTAATCGAACAATAGCTTCTTTCGCCCAAATATGGCGAGAGTAACTTTCGTGGGAATAAACAAGATCATTGAATTGCATTGGGATTGTTTGTTTTGGTGCTTAATGAGCGCGGCCACTTTTCGAAAAGTTGGAAAACGATCGAAGAGAGAATGGGCGGGAGAAGGGAGAAAAGACGAGGAAGCGGAGATAAACGTAGGGGGGGGGGGAGGGAAAGAACGGGGAAGAGCGGTAAACCGCCGAGGTACTCCAATCAGCTTCCCAACTTTAACCGCGCTTCTGCCTTCCGGCTGGCAACTCCCGCTAATGAAAGGCGCGTGGCGCGTGCAATCTCGCGCAAGAAACCGCCGTTCACGGTTGAACTTCAGCTCGCGTATGAAAATAGCGATAAATGATCAAGTTTTGCGGTAACCCTCGCCGCGATGCGTTTCGATGAAGCGTCTCTCTTCTCGGCCTCGAACATCGCTACAGGTAAATTCGCTCGCTATAGCGTATGCCGTATATCGCTGGTATATTTACCGGTTGAACGAATGAGATTATACGACTCCGCGAAATTGTCCGGTCATCCGGAACGCGTCTGATGGACGTAATAAGTCAACCGGCTTTTCTCTCGCAGAGCCATCACTCGTTGTTTACGATGACTTAACACCGACGACGGAGCGATGGCGGGTTTAGTGTGGGTTGCAGCCCCCCCCCCTCTTTCCGAGGGGACGCGCGGAAGATAATTTCAATTTATCCACCTTTTCCCTTCAGCGGCGATGACACCGGGCGTCGCTCGGCGAGACATTTATTGCCACGATGAGGCATCGCCCGGGATTATTATGCGCTCGGGATGCATTCTTATGCGACGACACTTAATCGTCGCTGTTCAACACCCTTGCCCACCCAGCCAGCCCTGCACCATTAATCCTCGGGAGTCCCTCGCCCCGGGATCGCGACGGGATTTCGAGATTTTTGCCGTGGATAAAATTAAAAGGCGAGCGGCGTTCCGGCGCCCGGAACAAGCCCCCTTAAGGGGATGATCGCGGGATGATGGCGTTTGTCTAAACGGCGAGTAAGACAACGGCGTGAACTGAGAATTAGCGTATGATTAAGTGTCTCGGGTTACATTAAATTAAATGAAATTATTTAATCCTTTAATATATTTAATTCAGTGTCATTTTTTAAATATTAAAAATATGTATCATAGAAAAAAATAATTAAAAAATATCTACGTATTTTTTATATATACAGATGCCTCTGATACATATATATTATATATGATATTTCTTACATATATATTTTAATTTCTTATATAAGAAATTAATTTAAATGACACACACACACACACACACACACACACACACACACACACACATAAATATATATAAATTCTATTAAACTTTTATTTATAATTATACAGATTTAAATTAAATTTTGATTTTGTACTGTGCAACTTTTTGTTTTTTCCAACATATTTACTGAAGCCTTCTAACGCTGAAAATGTAGTGAATATTGCGACAAATAATCGCGTTTCACCTGATTGCATACCGCTCTTAAATCGTCGAGTTCCATTTAGCGCTCGCCGCTAACCGACTCCGACATGCTAAGAGCTTTCGTCTACTCTTTCAAAGGCTTTAAAGCTTTCACGCGGAATGACCGCCAGCTGGATCTCTCGTCGTTTCCAAGTAACAACAATAGCGACGGTAATAACAATTTCTCAAATCGGCCATACGTGAGCAAGAAATGAAAGAAAATCAATGGCTTTCAAATAAATTAAATGCAGAAAATAAAAATTAATAAATAAAAACAAACTTATAAAAAAAATTAATTTAATAACTAAAATTTAAAATAAAATGTAAAAACAAAAACATACAAAAAAAATTTAAAAACAAAAAAACTTATACAAAAATAAATTTAACCAAAAACAGGTTTAAAAAGTTTAAATAATAATAAACAAAAAGTCTTAAAAATTAATTGGTACATAAGACAGGTTTATTTGGTAATAAAAATGTAATATACATATAATAATAAGTATAAAGTACAAAATTAAAAACTTCTAAAAATTTAAAATAATATTAATTATAAAATATTAATACAATTGACACACTATTAGGAAATATTATCTAATAACAAATATGATTGAAAATACATACAAATACTTGATTACTTACTACAATTTATTCTTCTTATTATTATATTAGGCATTACAGACGCGCGCTTTGCGCGCGCTATTTAGTTTTAATATTATACTATTACTATTATACTATTAACTCTTTCATACACATAACTGTCAAAATATACAATGACAGCCGCTCACGAAGTAAGCGTAGCCTGAGAACCAATCGGCATCGCGGAAAAGCGACAACAATTAATAAATTTCGATAAATTCGAATATTGATTTAACATGCCTTTTTTAGAAATGGAAGTAGAATATTAATGAAAAAGAAGTGAATTAAAGACAAATTTTATAATGAAAAATACTCTTTTATTTACGCTATAATTTATTAATTGCATATTTTAAAAGAGCAGTCGGGAGACGCCACGTGTGTGCGTGTGTATTCTTATATACATGTGCATGTACACGACGCACGCACGCACGCACACATACATAAACAGAGAAATGCATACAGAAAGAGAGAAGCAAAAATATATGTTGAAATATTAAGTATAAAATTTGGCGTGGCGTCTCCCAACTGCTCTTTTAAAATATGCAATTAATAAATTATACGCTATAAACCTTGCTTGATCAATAAGAAACTTATATACGGAAGCACATATCAAAGTATGTTGTAGTTGTCAAGAACTAAGCTAACAAAGATTCGGCCTCGGTGAAACGCATACTCCCTCGTCTTCGCCAACCGAAGGTTGGCAGCAGTCGGGAGAATAAAAAAGAAGATAATGAGAATATATTAATTAAGTGAATGCAAGTAAAGAGAGCTTCCAGAGAGTATTAACAGAAGTTCCCGTAACCACAAACGTAAAAAGTAAATTGATATGTGTATATGTTTATATAATATATATTTTTTATATTTAATATAGTATACGTTTTTCTAATTACAACATTTATAAATTCTACAATATTTATTTCTGTATTTATACTCCCTATTTGTTTAATAATATTTGAAATTGTCATTATAAATAATATTTGCAAATCTGTTATTTTTTAATTATATACATTCGTTAATATTTAATATTTATATTAAATATCGCAAGATACATTTGTTCTTGTTTAGGAACGAAAATTTATTTAAAATTAAATTCTTATTTTTACGTGACGAGAACGTAATAAAATAACAATAATATTAAAAAATACATTACAATTATGCATGTAATAAAACGCAATAACAGTTAAGGACGTTCTCCGGCTCCAGTCGTGCTCAACTTGTATTCGTGCTTAAAAAGATGCTTATATACAAAATATTACGTATAATAACATTTAAAAAATAAGAAGTTAACTTCACGCGTGAGAACTCATGCGGCGTTGCCAAGTAATTGACACCTCTTCTCTTCTGTCACTCTGAACCGAGCGAAAAATTCATCAAATCGCGTACTTTACACAAATATTTCTCGAAAACGAGTACCGCAAGGGTGTTGACACTTAATTGCATATTATTTCTATTTTTATGGAGCATCATATACTAATTTTTCAAAAACATTTAGAGAAAACTTTTTTCACAATTCATTATAATGTCTCTTTTACAATAGCTCGAAACAGGAATTACATGTTAAAAGTTGAAACTTTGAAACTCAGTATCTCGATTTTTAATACCGCAAGAGGTATTGAAATTTATACTATCGCATAAAGCACACCTAAATTAATGTATATTCACAGTTTCAAAAAAATCTAGATAAAATCGATTTTCCGGAGAACGACCTTAAGTTTGTAAAATGTAAAATGACTTAAAAAAATTGTTAACGCGCTTAGAATGTAAGTATGTGCGATTGTACATACAGACTTGTAAAGAAAAGTGAAATAAACATTTATTGTTGAAAGCCGAATAGAGGTGCAACGAACGTTGCGGATTATACCCCGTTGCCTCAGGATGAATGAATGTCTAAAACCGCCGTCGCCGCCGGAAACACGTCGGACGCAAGCAATAAAAATAATTGTCCGTGTAGTAACAACCAGCATGTTAACTGCAGCTCGCTGCAAGATGGCGGCAGAAACAAAAGGCTGGGAATGACGTTGTTTACGAGCGCCGATTGTTTTAAAAAGCGACGAGAGAGCCGAGCATCGCTATCGGCGGTCTCGGGAGAGTAAAAGAAAAGAAGAAAGAGAGAGAAAGAGGAAAAAAGAGGGGAAAGAGAGGAAAGATGAGGAAAAAGAAATATAAAGAGAAAGTACAAAAGAGAGTCGAACTCTGGCGAGAGGGATGAAAAACAGGGTGAGAGCTTCTTCAGCCGGGCTGGAAGACGCCGCTACGGGAACGAGCCCGATTGGTTTATTGGCCGGGATTAAAAAGCATTCTCGAGGCAATTGTTTGTAATTCTGATGAAAAAGCCGCATGATAAAGGAATCGCCGCACCGGTTCGAACGGGCCGGAAATTCACGCCCAAGTTTTATGAGTTGGAATTTAAAGGAAAACTGAACTAACTCCGTTACCAATGTTTATGATCGCAGCCATGTTTTCTGTTCGTTCATGTAATACCCTCTATCGTATTCAATATTACTTTACGAGATTGTTAGAACGTTTACATTTTACTTTCATGCGATATAAAATTGTACATAACGTATAATATCGCAGTAAATCTAATATAGATACGGTAGAGTGCTATTGTGCAGCAATATAACTCCATCGACAATGTCTACAAAAATCGCAGTTCTTCGCCAAAGTGTTATTAACCCTAGAGAGCATTTCTTAATTTTCTCATACGTGAAAGGCCAAGCGGGGTAATAAATTACCCCAAATTTGTACCGCGTGTATAATGTTTCTATTTGTTGTTAGAAAACTTTGTAATAGATAATTTTGTTTGCTCTTTAATAGGGAAGACGATAGTAGTCATCAGTTTCTGGTAGTAAAAAAAATAGTAAAAAAATTTCGAAAAACAAAACAATGGAAACGAACCTTCCTAAGTCAGGGGCGTAATTTGAATTTCGCGTGGGGTAACGTATTACCCCACAAATGCTCTCTAGGGTTAAAAAAGTTCCGACGATATAAAGTCGTATAATGAATAGCTTCGGGATATCTGGACCTTTGTGCGGCGCGAAACAGGAGCTTTCTTTTGAATTGGCCTGTATGCGCGGAATATGGTAGATACGAGGAACTCCACTTACCGAAGCTATGATTATTTCAAGATGCACTCACAAAAATTGGCTGCCGCGCACCCCTTTTTCAACATTTCCGTCCTGATACGCTTTCCCAGGACGTTCCCTGGCAACGATCTTATATGTTTCACCAAGCGTTGATACACCGAATGACTTTCGCTGAAATCTCGACCAAAAAATATAATACCTAATTAATCGTTATTTAGTTATTTAAATATCATCATTTAAAAAATAGAGTTATATTTTAGTAAATTAATTTCTTGAGAAATATGTGGTAAAGTTTAAGAATAAAGTTTCTTATTTAAAGCGTTTTTCGAATATTAATGATTTTAAATATACGTTAAGCTACGTTGATGTGCAAGTTTTCAAAGTCTGAATTTTTTTCGAATTTGCGAAACTTCGTAAAATTAAAACTCATGAGAAGTAAGAGCCACTCGAAACTACTCCAAAAAAGGTAACGCTTCGTTATTCCCTTGCACACTTGGGAAGTTTTCTTGCCGCAAACCCCTAATTTCCCACGGCCAATATTTCCGTAATTACAATTTGAGCTAAGTTTTTTTCGGCGAGGAAGTTACCATCGAGTCCGTCAGAGAATTTTTCGAGTTTTACGACCTATATAAAAAATGTAGAAATATCGAAAATAGAGCTCGGAAGCTCGTCGAGGGATGTCGAGCATTGCGACACGCCTTTACTTGCGTCGTAAAAGTCGGCGTCTCCCAGGATCAGGCAGTAAATTCAAACTATACCGTGATCAGAGAAAGATTGCCGAGTCGGCAAATTACGGAAAGGAGGAGGGGGCAGTCGGAGGGCGCGGGAGGGCGCGGGAGGGCAGATAGCTTGATACGGCGTGATTGAGGATAGGAATAAAAAGGGATTACGTCTATGCTTCCGGCGGTGTCTCCGGTTCAGTTAATCCGACATTGATTCATTTTTGATGGATTTAGATAAAGACGCGGGGAATTAAAAAAGCTACACACGCCCTCGTTTTTATTGCACAACAAATTTCACTTCCCGCAAATTGTCATTTTATCTTCTTTCGGTAAGCCTGAGGTGTTCTTCCATCTTCATCTGTATCTGATTACGAACGTTTATTAGTACTTTTGCTTATTTATTTAAAAACACGACCATTTTTAAACTTGTTATTTCCTAATCTAAGAAATTAATTCAATTGTTAAGATATAGGAAAAAATTAAAATTTGCAAAAATCAACACAAACTGATATTACATATTCGAGAGAAAAGAAAAAGATTGAAAAAAGGAAAAAAACCTTAAATATGTTCTACAGTAATTGCATCTCCAAGACATTTGTCTTGCATCCGTATACACTGCAGTCTTGCATTTTGCAAGATTACGTACCCGCGCTCTGCTTGCTTATTTATTTATTTATTGCAACTATTCTTCATGTTCTTGCAGTCATTTCGCATCCTACCCGCGACGGAGAATAGATCGCCACATCCGGTCGAGTTTGCACGGGTTGCATCCTCGAGGAGGAGGAGGATGATAAACAACGGACCGGCGTATTGACGGGAAATAAATCGACGAGGACCTCGTCGATCCACCATTTTTCGGCTCTCGCTCGCGATCCTTTTGTCGGCAACATCAGGAAGCATCAACAAATCTGTCGAGACACGCGCGCAGCTTCGATTCTTGGCGCCGGTCCAACGTTTTCGGTCCGCCGCGCGCGTTTACGACTCGCATCGCATCGCGGGCGAGTGAGCCCGTGATTTTCTCTCTCTCTCTCTCGCACACACACCCGGTAGTTTTATTTTAATGGAGTCCGCCGGGGGGGGGGGGCTCATCACGCGAGCGAAGATTTATTAGCGCCAAGATGCGCGAAGGGTCGCCGCGAATCCGAGGATGATAAAATGTTTTGAGCCTTTTGGAATTCGTAAAATTATACGAATCTTCGCTTGAAGAGAAATCTTCTTTCCATCACATAAATTTACGATTACGTTGTTTTGTATAAACTTACAATTTTGGTTTATACGTTTCGATATAGGCAGTTAAATTTAAAAGACATCATTAATTTTTTGTAATCAGATGTGTTTCGAAAAGCAATCTCTTTTTATAATGATATATATATGATACATTCGGAGTTTAGAAATAGAAAACGACTTTCAGCTCTTTTTATTTATCTTCATATTATTATGGAAAGTTGTCGGGACAAAATGAGTTGTTGATAATTAGCTTCTTTTTTCACTTCCACTTCGCCGGCGCTGAAGCGTATCTGTCTATTAGCGTGGAAATGGCCGCCGCTAAGTGCTTTTTAGCTGATAATCGATTTAAGAGAGCTTGATAATTTTCCGATGGGCGTCGCTTTTTAGCCTTAAAAGCGACGCGCGCGATTAATTGCGCTCGAATTACGCCGCGAGGATAATTGGAAAATTCCAGTGTATGGTATCTGTGCTTATATTACCCACCATCTTTGTGTATTCAAACAAACGCATCGTTATCGGCGGCTCTAATGCGATCGAGAAGGGATCTCGTCGATCGATTGCCGTGTGCGGACGAAGACGGTGTTGTGTCATCACGTTGTCCACGCAAGGATATCGACAAGGACTTCGCCAAAGTGAACCAGCGTCTCTGTTGACAGGAGGAACGTGTTTCGCTTACCAGCCGGCCTTTGATCACGCGATCTCCTCTGATCGACTGTAATCATCCCTCCTTGTCGACATCCGCGGACAACTTTGATGATATCGATTGTCGCTCGTAATATTTCATTCATTCGCGTATCGCTTCTATTAAGTCAGATTCAACTCAAAAGTTATAAGACTTCTGACGAAACTAATATATGTAGAAGCTCATGTGAAATTATTATTAATTCTCTCTTCAGATACCAAGCGGAATTATTGTTACGTGAACGAGAAAAGAAGGGAAGGAAAATGTCGAAAAAACCATCCACGTTATTGCATACAAAATTTTATTCGCTGAAATGTGCACTTTGAAGTTAACGTATATGAAAAAATATATCTCTTTGGAGGACATATATATATGCATGAAAAAAAAAATTATGAAACGTCGCGCTGACATAGCTCCGCGTCATTTGGATGGAAATTCCCGCCGGTGACAGGACGGTCTTCACATAAATCCCCTTTGTCTGAGCGTTTATAATAAAGCGATAAAGCGGTCGACATCGACTTCTGTGCCGCTATTCTTCCATTATGCCGCGATTTGTATTACATCGCGCGTATCAGGGAGACAATAGCGCGTATCGCCGTGCGATACACGCGCGTCACGCGTGCGCGCGTGCGATCGTTAATAAAGCCCGCGCTGACATGCATTTTACAACGTCATGTCGCGTCGCCGGCTGCACCGACAATGCGGTCGAAAAAGCTTTCCCGGCAATCCAAAACAGCGACGGGCGAAAGAATCAACTTTCATTTCGCGAGCGGGTTCTCGCGCGGAATTTTTTATCAACCTCTCCCGCGCTCGCCTTTATCCAAAATAATTCGAAAAATTGCGATACCGTCCCTTCTCACGAAGGATATGTAAACAAAAGTCATAAATGACAGAAATAAAAGGATGGAAAGATGAAGATTTCGGGATTTTCTTCAAAAACATTTATTTCTTCTAATCTTCTTCTCTTTTTTCTTCTCTTTTTCTTCTTTTCTTCTTTTCTTCTTCTCTTCATCTCTTTGTCTCTTCTCTTTTTAAAAATATCCAAGAACACGCGGAGAGAAAGAGAGAGAGAGAGAGAGAGAGAGAGAGAGAGAGAGAGAGAGGAGGGGGGAGAGAAGAATGATATTGCGCGGGAGACGGCATTACTCGCAATCGTTCGGAAGACTCCAGCGCGTATTCGCCGACCTGTAAACTTCGATAAAGCCTAACCTTGTTGGTGATAAGTTCGGCGGTTGTAGGGCGTGGCTTATCAAATCTCTCGCCGAGACTCCCGACGAAGGTTCCGCGAGCTTTTTAACGGTAAGCCCGCCGGTAGCCACGTCGAACGTGCGTCTGGCTACGTCTGGTAGGCTATGAAATGCGTCCGCCGCCGGTTTGTTGCTGCAAAATCAATATCGCTCTCCGCGGTCTCCCTCCCTCCCCCCTTCCAACCATCCGCCGCAATCCTCTCTCTTTCTCGCTTTTCTTCTCGCTTCCCGCTCGCAACCGGAAACGCCACGAGAGGCGGCTCGAAACGCGAATACGAGATAGGCGCCGTAAAATAATGATAAAGAAAGAAAAGTGATAACTTTCCGTTTCCTCGCATTTTTACATTGAAAAGGCAAAAGAGAGATTTTTCTGGTTGCTCCTTCGAATATCACGTGGTCTCGTTTTTTTTGTGAAACACAAAACTGGGATATTTAACAAATTGGAACAAATCGCTGTTCATGAATTATAATTAAGACAATGGTAAGTGAGAATTTTAATTGTTTGTATTTCTCGACAGCAGTAATCAGACATGACAATTTTCGTAAAGACTGAGACAGTACCAAGTTACCTGCCTCATTTCAAATAATCGAACAATGAACTTTGAATACTTTCTTTGAAATTCTGTATTTAGTTATTTCTCAGTAGTAATATTAGAGTAGTGATCAGACGTGACAATTTTTGCGCGAAGACATCAAGACATTAAAAAATTATCCGTTTGCTTTCGAACAAATCACAAACGCTGTATTTTGGATATTTACGAGATAAAGTTAGTTCTTTTCCCTCTCCCCTAACTCTTCCTCAAAAACATTGGGAGATGTGAAAGTTAATATCATCACAGCTTCCCGTCATCAATCCTTATTTCAGCGGCATAAAACGCGCGAACTAGAGTGCTTAAAGAGCGAAGCACTAAAAGTTGAAATTTCACCATGCTGCGGCTCCGCATTATTAATCCGCGCTGTCGTAAAAGTACCGGTAGAATGCACGAGCCCCCTTCCCCCATTTTTGTTTTTATCGGACCACGTTGCACGTAAATACGGCCGTTATGTAAACGGCGGCCGGAAGCGCGCCAAAACCCGCCGGCTATTAAGCGATAGTTTAACACTTCCTCGTAACGATTCTTCTTTGTAACGGGGCGCTCTCCGCAACGCGACGGCGGCGGCGGCGGCGGGCGGCGGCCTCAGGTGCGGGAATCGGCCCTCGGCTTTTACTCGATATTTCAATCAACCGACCGCCCGCGTCGTGTTTAATCGATTCAACGCGTTTCCGGAGAAATTCATTTAGACCGCTCTCCCCCTCCTTCCCACTCTCCACCTCTTCTCTCCTCCCCGCCAAGATCAAGACTTGAAATCTGTGGAATAAAACGATTGTTTGTGCTTGTTTGCGCGCGTAATTTCATCCCTTCGCTCGTCCGCTCCGTCGAAAATCGTTGGCTAGCAAATCGCGGGATTTCGGAATAGCTACATATTACACGCAACGCGATTCGGAAAGCTTTGAGAATGTGGAAAATTTCAGATCTAGCGATCTCGTAGAATTACGAGAAATTCGAGTGGTTCTCGAAGCCTTGTGCTCGTTATTGTTTTCGTAGAAATTATTGATCGGGGATAATACACGCGTAACATGATATATTATTGTAAAATTAAAAATCTTTAAATAATCGGAATTCAGTCGCAAGGTATAAATAATTGATATTTTAAATATACACTCCTTAACCAAATAAAAGAGCATTCAAATCGGTGGCAAAGAAGAAATGTTAAGAAGAAAACTTAAAGCTTTTAAAGACAAAGTTGAAAATAATTTTTTCTTTCCTCTGCGCGTGATCTCAAAGTCGAAGACTTTTGTCAATTTTGCACAGCTGACTTGGAAATGGTGCAACTTGGAGCAGAAGCATCGCTTAGAGAAAAACTTTGAGAGTAAAGTTTTCAAGATTTAAAATGCCTCTTTAAAAATATTGCGCTGTAATTATTTTTTTTGCGAGGTTATAAATTTGTATTTCGACATTTTTATCGTCGATTCGAAGTGGCCTTTCAATTTTATCGAATGTAGCCTCATAACTATCGGTGATTTAATATTTACCATTTATAGGAAGAGAGATAGCTGGAATAAATGCATTTCACGAGAGAGCTTTAAACCTTAAAAGCTTTCTCATTTCAAGAGAGACTTAGCATTTTGAAAATACCTGCATTCTGCGACGATCTTAATCGGAAAATTCTTTGAAGAAACACACTGAGGAAATCGAGGATTCGAGGAAATACGAAATATTAAAAGTCGATATTTCAAATACCCATAATCGCTTTTATTGAGAAATTTCCGAGCTTTAATACTTCTAGTAGATTCTTTACTTTTAATATCGACTCCCGTGAGAGGCACTTTAAGTTTTCTAAACGCAGCATATACGCCGGCATATACGCGCGGCAATTTCATGCACTCCGAGGCGGCCGTCTACTCCTTGCAATTCGACGCATTTCACGGAGCGTCTTTGAAGAAAGCAATGAGGAGTAAGAAGTTAAGAGATGGTTAATGTAGGAGGGGAAGTGGGTTAAGTGCAGTCTTTCAGCGCAAGTAGTCTCATCACATGACTCGAATCGTTTATTCCCTATTACACTCCTTACGTACGCGAGTAGCGTGAATTTTCAAAAAATAATGGCGCACGGCAGAAATAGCGCCACTAACATTTCAAGCACACAAGATAAATCGTTCTTGTAAAACATGTATATAGAGAAATGTGTGTATAACAAATAACATACATGTGCATATACTTACGTATATTTATATTATAGTTATATAATTTTATGTATATAATAATTTATATTAATTTACATGATATACGTTTTTTAATTGTATATGTTATTCATATATTAATATATGTATACTAGTATAATCAAGCTGATGTCGGTTACATTTCACATCAAGGAACGAGAGTAGTCAAGAGCCGAAATTTCGGATGCAAATGCAAAAATGCTCGGCGGAACGACTATATACGGCATTCCCGGGGTATGTAAGTAAGTAAACGGGTAAGCTCGTTTCCTTCTCATAGTTTAGCGCCAGCTCCGGATCACGCACTTTGCCGGCAAGTTAGCGGCAAGTTGCCGCCTAGTTCAGACTCGTGCTCGTATACCGAGCTGCAGGTGCGGCCGCTTTGAGAGAACTTTGACACGTATTATACTCGTTAAGTTGGAGTACTCGCAACCACCCTCGCGCAAAGCGCGAGCGCGCGCGCGATATTGCCCGATCGCAAGCTAATCGCCCGGCCATTCGAGAAATTATGAAAATTTGGAAGATCGTCTATCTGCGAAATAAATTTTCAACAATTCTCCGAAATTTGCTGTCTCTCTGAAGAAGACAAGAGCCGAAAATTCGAGAAAAAGAGATTTCTATTATCGTTGTTTTCAAATCTTCTCCAAGTCTTTTTATGTTCAGACCAGAAAAGTCCGGTTATATTTAATAGAAAACTCAGAAACTCTCTCGGCTAAGGAATTCAGGAATTCTCTAACAATAAGTTTGAGAATTTAAAGGTAGAGAAAGTCAGCTGACCGAATTGCGAGGAAAGAATTCCGATCGGATAGCCATTCGTGTGATATCCGCGAGGACTTTTGAAAAAGTCAAGAGAGAGTCTTTGAAGCCACGAAGCCACGAAGCCACGAATGCAAATCTAATGCGGAATTCGCCGAGAGAACGAGAGTCCGCGAGTATCGTGCATACTCATTGGACCAAGTTAAATTCGCCATTAGTGGATCGGAGCTTACAGCTTTAGAGGATATGGCCCATGTAATAGGCGGGGAATTTCACTGAAAATATCTCGACTCGCCGCTCGCAACTTACCAATTACTCGAGTTGGATTTGCGAAGTAAACAAATTAAAGAAATAAAAAGGTAAATGTAAATTGATGCTCTGAAAAGAGATTTAATACCATGTAGTTATTTTATCATTTACGTAAAGAGGCGTCTCTCGCTTACGGATTAATCATTTTATATAAATCGGTCAATTGATTTAAAACGGGGGATTCAGTTATTCAAACTATCAAAATCCGCAACTTGTTAGATATTCAGATTTTCCAATCTTCGAGTTTCCCGATCGTCCTGCGGCTTTGCATTTTTCTGCACAGGAAGAAAATAGATTCACGTTGGCGGTAGAATGTCGCGGTCCAGCCGCGCGATTCTCTCGAGGATCTCTCTTTCCCTCCCTATCTTCCTCTTTCTTCATGTGCAATACCATGCCAGGGTTGCAATTTCTCGAGAACATTCCCGCTGCATCCTTCGGAGACCCCGGTCCGTTCTACTTGCATCCTGGATGCCTTTACTCCGGCGAGGGTTCAGGATTCCTCAGACACGCTCCGGTCTCGTCTGACGAATTACATTTCCTGAGATTTTGTCATGTTATCTCCCAAAAGGAAGTCCTCGCGTTGTTAGCATGCGCCGTCTAAGCGGTTAGCCGCCTCGGGGGGCGCTAACTCGCATTAGTAAGAGCTTTAGCTCTCGCAAAATTCAGCCCGATGAAACATTTCCCGCTCGCTAATTCCAACTTTCGCCCCGATGCGATGTCGAAAATACCGATCTTGGAACGCAAAGTTGCTCAACTTTCTAAACATGAGAAATTACTGAAAGTCGTTTCGCAAGTTTCCAAACGTAAACACGTCTGAAATTTTTTAAACTTTCAAGACTTTAACGAGCTTCGGGAAAAAGAAAGATTGAAAATGTACCTAGTAATACAATTAACAGCATAAAATAGAAAATTTCAAGACTGAAAAATATAAAGAGTTTGATTATTTATACTCTTTTTTTCTAATTTTGTATCTCAGCGAATTTCTGTTTCGACTTTTGGCAAGTAAAGTTTAATTATAACAATTTGTTAATCATAAATTTTGGTCAATTATAGAGCTTGCAATTTATACCGATCAATAGTCGTAGACATTTTCGCGAATATTCAAACCGTCGAAGTTTACTGCAAGATTTTCTAGTCGACGAGTGAATGCGAGCTTCAGCATTTCCCAGCTACGTCAGTTAATCCTCGGTTTCTCGATAAGACTCTGAGGCTCGTCGAAGCTCGATTTATCGCGGCACAATATGTCGCAAGCTAGTACTTGCAAGCTCGGGCTCGAAAAGGGACGATCGATCGCTGAAGCGCAACCCCTGTAATTTGTTCACATAAATTCGCTCTCTCCAGCCGTGCTAATATATGCCGCACGCATATCTCTAAAGAATTAGAAATATTGAAAATTACAAATTTTCAGAAAGTTAAAGTTTATAAACAATCATTAGCATTTACAAAATGTTGAAATCTCTGTTCGCAGTTCAATTTTAGAATTTTGAGGTAATTAATAAAATGTATCTTTTCTCAAAATTTCTACAATTTCTATATGTTAATATTATCAAAGAATTTGGATGATTAAATGTAAAAAATGCGTATTTTAAATGTGTTATTATACGAATTGATTATAACATGTTACGTATATGTATTAGTAATAGATAATCTTTATATTTTGATCGAGTTCTTAAAGCGGTATTTAAAATTCTTAGGAAAATACTAGATGTTAGAAAAATAATTGTAGCATATAAAAATTTAGAAGACTTCCATTTAATAGTTTAAAACTTTCTGAGCTTTGTTTTTACCGTTTTGCGTGTTAGGAATAATCATTGAAGTTCTCAAGAAACCAGAATTAATTTAACACACAACTTGGTAAATTTAACTCGAATTCTTTATTTTTCACGTCTTTCACGGGTCTTCTCACATCCCTGGATATTGAGATACTTGGATACTGCTAGATATATGAGTTCTGATAGACGAAGCAACGAGAGCGGGACGTAAAAACTATCGTTTCGCTACTCCTTTTTCCAGGATCTACTTCCTCGCGGGTATATACCGGGGTCCAGGTGTAAATTAGAAAAAAGTGGAGTTCCTTGGAAACTTTCGGAGCAAAGTCTCCCTCCATCACGCTCTCATTCGTTCCTATCCGTTCCCTGCAATCTCCGACAGTCTCGGCTCACAGTGTTGGTGAGTTCTATATAGGTGTGTGTGTGTGTGTGTGCATTTGTATGTGCAGCGGCGAACAAGATGCGCCGAGATGTTATCAACAATAACATGCGTCAACGTGGAGCAAAATGTTAGTTGCGAACTAATATTAAGTTTTAAAGTAAATAAACGCGGTTACGTTACTAGCCGTTTGCCCTAAATCATATAATCTAATTGGAAGTTATCCACGCAAATTGCGATCAAAACGCATTGACGTCTAAAAGTTTAATCACTTTAATGATTATTCCTCCAGATGTATGATATATCATTGGCAACGAAATAATTAATTTCGTACAAAAATGTCATCTATATCTAAATTAAATAAAATCGAATACTGGATTAAATATCATATTTAATTATATTACGAAAGTATAATAAAATTATAAATGAATAAAGTAAATAATTAAGACAATCTTGATTTATCTAAAAATTTATTTCTGTTATAAAACATTATTTTTGTGTTTATTATATAACACAGACTACATCTGTTAGCATTAACTTTTTTAAATGACGACTTCAAAATAAGTATTAAAATATAATGAAGATGCTGTTGCATAATAATATAATATTTTTTTCTTATTTTATTATGAGAAAATAAAATTAATTATCTGATAAATATTAAAATAAAATTTTAATATTTACGAGATAATCTTGCAAATTAGTCGTAATAGTTATGCTTAAAAAATGATTTATTTGTACATTGAAAATGACTGACGGATCTCTGTTACACCAGAATTATCGTGCATGACAGGCGAAATGAACAGCAAAGTTTATATTTCATCAGGGACGTTGAAATATCTCAACAACAAAACAATGCGAGCGACATTATTTACGAAAGCACTAAATTTTATGTTTAAACAACGATGTTACAACGGCCGCGTTTTTTTTCCCCCACACACAGTCACGGTTATTAAATAGCCAGTAATTTAATTGCCGCCATTAATTTTGCGAGCGTTCTCTCTATCATTCGACGCTCTCGCCGTCGCTTGCGCGTGTTATGAAATTCTTTCCCCGGGAATTCGCAATAACCAAAATATAAGGTATCGCGGTGCGTGGAATGGAAGAGCTCAAAGCTGCACCCGGTGACTTTTCGCAATATTCAAATGTTTAATTCATAAAGTATAAGACGAAAATCTTAGAGTAGACTTCGCCAAAATTGTTTAACAATTTCAAAGTGTACACGTCAAAAGATTTAATAAATGTAATATACAAAATTTTTTAATAACACACGTTATTTCGTAATAATGCTAAAATAGTTTTATAATAGATTAGCAATTATGATTTCCAGAGAAGATTCACTTTTGCGTGCACAAAAACTGAAAAATATTCTTACTCATATTTTTATTCTAATTTTATTTTTATTTCTTCGTTGATTCTCTCTTTTTTTCTCTACTGTGCTATATTCACTTAATTATACTTCTCAAAGAGTTTATTTTAATTTAAACTGAAACTTTCACGTTGCGTAACATTCGCGTACATACATATGCGAGGCTTATATTCGTTGTTGGGTACACACGAAGCGTTGCGAGACTCGGAATATACAGAGAGAGATACCTCGTCGCATCTACGTAATGACACTTTAAAAGTTAGCCAATGTCTCAGCTCGATAGAGACGTGTACGTTGGTATCTCCAGCGAGATGAAACTTCTTGGGAATGTAGCAACGGCGATGCACCGGAAATATAGTTAATGTTGCTCGCACTCAAGCAAGCGTTCAGAAGAAATTTTCAATATGCATATTTCTACAAATTTTAGATATAAAATTGCAATATTTTTCTCTCTCTCTCTCTCTCTCTCTCTATTACTCTCTTTTTTATTTAAAATGATCAAGTTACCAGACTTCTCGAAAGTTTTACATTTGAAGTGATAGATAATATTTTTCGATTTTCTCATTTTTAGAAATTTATTATACCTTTAAATGCCACGATTTTGAGAGGTTTAAAAAAAAATTTTTAATTCAATATTAAACAAATCGCTACTTAAAAATTGCCAATCTTTTACTTTATTTACAATTAAAGCAATCTTCCAATATTGAAGTTCTCGGCATATCTCAGCTTCGAATCTCCCACTACAATATATCTTCGTGATTTTTTGTTCCCAAGCGCTTCTCATAGATTTCTTTGTGAGTAAACTTCGAAGATTTTGCGCTTGAGCTGCAGATTCGAAAATTGTCAGACACAAGGCGATTTTGGGAAACAGCGCGGGAACTCCCAGTCAAATGCTCGATGAATTTCACGGACGATTTTAAGGAACAGCGTAGCTGATTTCCATTTGGCTTTTACCTTTTCGTTCCCTCGTCATGGCGAACTTTCGCGGATACGCGCTTGTAAAGTTCAATCTGCACGCGAAAAAACGAAGAGAAGCGAGGACGGAGGGTGGGACCGGCTGGAGGTAGGGGAGGATACGGGGATGGAAATGGAAGACATCGCGGCGGGAGAACAAAACTTTTCGACCTTTCGTATTCGCGCTGACGGAAGTGGTCGTATAGAGAAGAGCGGGCGATGTAGAGAGTGAAATCGATGAGCCGAGGCAGGATAGAGCGAGGAGGAGAGCGCCGGCGGAAGAAGGAAGACGGCAAAAAGAAAGCGAGACTTCCTCGAGTGAATAGCGATACGTGTCGGCGATATTAGGCCTTTTAAAAAGGATACAAAGTGAAAAAGACGAATTAAAAAAAGAAACGAACTAAACTGAGATGGATCTTCGGTCGGACGTTCACCCCGACCGAGTCTTTCAGGAACCGAAGTTCTCCGAGGACAATCTATCTATAAATTTTTTTTTACGTATAGAAAAAAGATTTAGATAAAATTGTTCTAAAAACTCGCGGAATTTGGAGAATTTCTTTTCAGATATATTATAGGTTTAGAACAGAATGTCAAAATTTGACTCAAATAAATACCAATTAGAATATATTTTTGTCATAAGCACGGATCTTTCTCTAAAATTAAAACAATGCAGAAATTGCATCTCTTTTTTCACTGATGAAATTGATAAAATATTTTTATGGAATCACAAATGAGAAGAATTCCATTTCTGTATCAAATTCAACAGAATAAAAAATGAAAGTTACATATATATTAATCACAATATTATTTAATTGTTATATTTTAAAATAGTAGTAATTATGAGAAATATTTGTTTATTTAATTAAAAATTATTAAAAAATACATAAATTTATATAAATAAAATTTAAAAGGAATTACCATATAATTGTTTTTAAACAAGCAAAAAAAGGGTGAAGTCCTAAAATTATAATTCTAAATTATTTTTATTAATATCATAAAGATAAAACAATTTTTATTTTTAGCTGAAGTTATTTTAAATTAAAATATAAAGTATTTTTATTTCATAAAATGTATCTACAGGATCAATTTCAACATTTTAATTCAAATATTTTATTAAAAAATATTATATAAACATTATATTAAAAAATTACTGTAGTGGGATGGATAATATAAAATTTAAAAAATGTGTAAAATGTTCCACAGTTACAAAACAATAACAGTAACATATTTGACTCGTAAAAATAATATATAGTTTTAGTTAAAATATTCACTTATAATTTAGAAAAATTTAAATAAAACACTTGAAACATTTCGAATATTTTTATTATTTAAATATTTACAGTATTTATAGCAATAAATATTTTAAATATTTATATAATTGTGAATGAACTTAAAGAGTTTTAAACGTTTTGTTAAATTATAATGTAAAATAAAAACCTGAAAGATTTTAAACAATTGAATTGATTCCCAATTAGATCACAAAATATTCTCTACGTGACTTTACATTTTAAAAAATGATACCTGCTTTCGTAAATTGTATACAAGATATAAATAAAATTATTTTCTTGATATCTTCTTAACGCAATGAAACGTGACGTGCAACGGCCGATATAGGTTTGATGCGCGCACGGGGGAGAAAAAAACGCGGTATTCTCGCGCTCGCGCGAAAAATCGACCGGCGCGTTTCACGGACGATTCCCGGCGCATTCAACGCGCCTGCCTGCTCGTCACTTCCGGTTAGTTAACCGCATTTGAAAGCCGACCTGCTCCAGAATCGAGAACTCGATTCGAGATACGCGCCGGGAATGCGGCGCGGCGTCTCTCGCTGCGAAAGACACTTCCGCCGCGGCCGGAGACAATCGATACCCCGTTCCCGTTGCGTCGTTTTCCTCGCGGAAAATCAACGAATACACACCCGCGCTGTACGCGATCGGGTTGCCCTGGATGCTAGGCCACGATGCAGAAATACCAGGCGGCAGCATCATTGTGCACAGTTAACCAGAACGTTTCCTCGCTCGCGCGATACTTCGCTTAACAATTTCGAAATACTTTCGAGTTCCTACGTTATCAGTATTCCCGTATTACCGATATTTATCCTTTTCTCTAGTTAATGTACATTAGAGTACATAATTGTAACGCTCAGTTATCTTATAGATCGTAGATTTTGTTTGTGAGTGTCTAAAAATTATTATATACTTATTTATTATTAATTTATTAATGTCGTTTCTTTTCTTTAATAAAGTTTATACTTTATAGTGATAGTTAAATACAATAGGCCCTGAAAAAAATTAATTAATTAAAAGTTGTATAAAGAGGAAATTTTTAGTACATTATATATATATATTATTTGAGTCGTTGTACAAGGTGATTTATTTTGATATAATTGATATAGTGTATTATTTCGAAAACAAAGCATTTTTGAGCGAAATGTTTGAAACAAAAGTTGTGTAGCTCCAGGGCGGAGGGCAACAACATGGCGTAAAATATTCTTTTCAACCTCATATATATGATAGCTTTTTGAAAATAATCTAACAAGCTGTATTATTGGCTCTTCAAGTTACTACAATTTTTGTAAAAAAAATCTTCCTGCAAGATATTACTTTTTTCTTGGAGTTGAAGAATGAGTTTTTGTTAATGTTGCGAGGGATTTAGTATCTGCTGAAAGGCTTTTGAAAAGTCCTTTCAAGATATGCAAAAAAATAGAGATTGCTATTTAAAATTAAAATTACTGTCACTTCTCGAAAGGGATGGTTTTTCCAGCAATCTATTACGCCACATTGTTGCTCCCTCGGAACCCTACGTTTTTTGTCTCAAACATTTCTCTCAAAAATGTTCTAAATATAACTCACTATACCAATTAAAATGGAAAACTTTGCAACTTGCTTCTCGTATAACTTGTGTTATTTTCTTGGGTCTAGAAAATACATATTTATATATCATATGATTACAAAAGAGAAAAACATAATCTCTCAAATAACTCACTAAAAAGAGATGAGAAAAACACAATCTCAAACTTAATTGAAAAGAAAAAAGTATGTATATATAGATATATATTTTTTCTTTCTTTTTAATATGTATATCGTATATGTTTATAACGCATTTACTTCATAAACTTTTCAGATTGAAATTCCCCGATTGAATGCGTCAAATTCTCCCCGGACAGACTTTCTGCTGCAAGATGCGAAAAAGCGCAGCAGAGTCCGGCGCTCCCGACCAGCTCTTCGATGGAATCGTTGCCGTTGCATGCAGGACTCGGAGGCAGCGAAATTGATCGTTCCGGCGGTGGCGAAAGTTTCGCAGCCATGCGTCATCTTAATTGGCTTAATGCCGACAAGTTACAGCGCTATACACACCCTCTCTCGCGCGCCCTCCTGCACCCTCCAGCTTCCTCCCGTGCCCGCGCTTTTTCCGCGCTTTTTCCCCGGCTCCGCCATCGCCGGCGTGGAAGACTCGCCATCTGGAAGTTTCCTGCAGGACGTATGTGCAGAATCCTCCGAGGGTTTCTACGTTAGCGACGCTATAAGCCGACTGCAGTGAACTGCATCGTGACGGTCTCTCCGCGATTCCCTCTCTCTTTCTCTCTCTCTCTCTTTTATTTCTCCTTTTATCGGATGCCGTCTGGGTTTAATGAAACTTTTTGCAGGAATTAATGCTACATCCAGTGCGGCAACGTTACGTTGGTCAAGATTTGTTGTGCACTACGGTAACGCGTGAAATAAGAACACTCGTAAGAATAATTTGAGCTTTGTAAATATTTGCTAACTTCTGAACTCTACGATTACTGCGAGAAAAATAATAAATATTTTTTGAAATTCTCTGTTTCCATAATTATCGGTAGTTCGACATCCTGCACGATTACAATTGTGTTTATAATATTTCTCGAAACGGTTCTTTTTCAAAAGTCTTCATATTTTTTAATATTAAAAATCATTTCTGTCACTTAATTCCGTGCTTCTGAACTTTAAATGTAATTTGGTGATTTCCATGAGCTTTATCTTCCCGCCTTATAATCTTCAACTGTTCGGACGTGAAATGCCTCGTTCTTCGACATGATGAAGCGTAGTCGGGAATGGGGAGGAGGAGCCCTCCAAATTTACCGGGCTGAAAGCTTACTTAAAGACCGAAGATTTCTCATTCCGGACAAGAAGATCGTCTGCGAGAGTTGTTTCCACGAGATCATGTAAATCGGTTGGTGGAAAGCGAGGGGGAGGACTACGGTTGTAGGTGGACCGCTGCCAAGGCAAATCGAAAAGGGAACTCGTGCGGCGGAGGATATATACGAAAGGCCCAGGGTAGGACGCTCGAGCACGCTCGATTTCTCCCTTGGCGTCGACTTGCGAATAAATTTAATATCCTATGTCGTACCCCCGCGAGTGTAGAATTGCGGCATAATAAAAGCCAACCCCTCTGTCTCTTTCATTCTGCCCCCCATTCCTCCTCTCTCTCTTTCTGTCTCTAATTTCGCCGTTCTTTTCGCTAAGCGTCCTCGTTTCGGGTCACACAACAGGGATATCGCATTAGTTTCGATGCGCTGAAATTTACAGCGTTTATTCGAAATTTGAGCCCGTGCACAGGAAGCTTCAAATATTAATAAATTGAATGAAACAGAAGCCTGCTCTGCCTATTATTTACATGTTAAAAAAGCAAAGATATATCATTAATCGTCTAAACTTTAAAGTTGATTTTTTCGAAAAAGAGAAACCATATTTTTTATTCTACGTTTTTATTTATCTTCTTATGTGTAATTCCCTTTTGGTTATACCACCAGTTACAAAAAAAACTCTGTAAAGTTTAAAAATATATATATATAAATTGAAAGATATGTATTCAGAATTATAAAGTCAACATGTCAATGATCATCTATATTTAAATAATTTTTTTTTAAGAAAATTCTATGAAATAAAGAGTTTATTTGATCTTAAAATACAGTAATTTAAATAACATTGCTTAAACCAGTTATTTAAAAAACCAACTACGAAAAACTTAACTACAAATTTAATAATTTGTAGGTAATAATTAATCACAATGCAAATAATGGTGTGCAAATTTTGCAACACCGCCATTTAAATACGATAGTTCGGAAAAAAGTGATGTAAATAATAATGTCGGTTATTTCAATATTGAAACCAAATAAGTAACATTTGCTTCGCCAGAGAATAATTAACACAATTAAGAATTTTTAATTGACTATATACTGGCAATGATTATAATCATGGCAACGATTATAATCGTCGTGACGAATCGTCACTGCGTTTCGACCAAGGATTCCTGGTCATTTAAATTGATGTAATTTTAGATGCTTATAATATAAGCGTCTTAATTAAATAATTAAATTCATTGCGAAAAATATTACCTCAGCCAGGGTTCGAACCTGGATTCGAACCATGATTATAATCATTGCCAGTATATAGTCAATTAAAAATTCTTAATTGTGTTCAATATTGAAACTTTGCAGAGGATAATATCGAAAATTCAGATTTTTGCCGAAAAGATCGGCTCGATACTTTCATGTTTGTTGATGTAAAAAATTGATGTAACAAATTAATAAGACTTGTTTGTTGACGTAAAAAATTGATGTAACAAATTAATAAAACTTGTTTTTATCGATATCGAGCTAGAACGGATTTTCCCGGACCGGAAGTTCTGAAGTGGAAGAGCAGATAAGGCAGATTCGATATCAGAAATAATATCTCCGCCCAGACTGGTAATCAAGTGACTCGACCTTCCGGTGTGGCGGCGCTTCCGGTTTCCCCGCCCGTCGCGGTCATTAAACAATGCAATTCGCGATTGTACTCGACCGAGAAATTAATTTTCCGGCTTCGTTAGTGCCATAATGAGCTCGTCGGCGCCGATCGTGCGGCAAAATGCACGACTCATCGCGCTTTTCGCCAATACGTTCGACCATTGTCAGCAGAATTTCCGCGATGCAATTTCGATTGTCGGTTATTCTTTAATAGACCGAAATACCGAAACGTTCCAAATAATAAACGACCGTTTCGAGTATCGCGAACATTTTAATTGTATACGTTACAACTTTTGAAATCTATTCATTAATGAATGAGTTCAAAAATAATAAATAACTAATACACATATTTAAAGTAGGAGAATTTTAATTAATCTTTAAACAATTTTATTAAATATTAGAAATTTGCATTATAAAATATTTGTTGAAACTTATAAAATAATCTTCCTGATTTAGTGATGTCATTAAGTCAAGAAGGTCATAAATATTGTAGACTGTTAAGTGTTTAATTTTTGCTTTATGGCAGCTTCATATTTTATTATTAAACTCCCGCCAGGAGAGATCAACGGACTTCATAAATGCAATTAAATATTTTATAGCAAGTTCTAAATCTGCGAGAGCACCGATATAACTCTTTCCCAAGTCACGTATTAACATTTCCTAGTCAAGTTCTGATCCAACGGAACAAAAGTAAGAAAAGTACGCGACTTTATTTTTGTACAAGTATACGTTTTATAATAAACATACAACTTTGTTTTTGCCCGCGCGTTAAACAGCGTATAAAAGATCGCACTAAATTTCTGCGATGTCAAATTTAAGCAAATGACGAGAGGAAATCGAGTTTTTCGATGAAACGCGATATTCGCGAGTCGATATTATTTGAATGGCGCCTTGTGCCGGATGCAAGAAAGCGTAGCATTTCCGCTAAGTTTCTCTAAGCCGTGACGAGGTAAATCCGCGAGTCTCCGTCGAACAAAAAGACAACGCTGCGTTCGTGCCGCTGCGAGAACTTTTCTTGATGGTTATTAACACATTCGTTGTAACGAGAAAGCCATTAAAGGCGCGCCGGCTGCGCGGGGATGTAATAGCTCGCGAAGAGGGAGAGTGGAAGGAGGAGGATTCTGTCCGTGAAATCGAGAATGGAATAATTCGAGTAAGTAAACAAGAGAAATATTCAGGGAGTTTGCGCAAACGCGTGATATTTTATTTTTTTCAGCGTACGACACAGCGAAGCGAAGCTTTATATAAGCTTATATAAGGATACATTTTTTTCTCGCGAATATGATATGTTACTATTTTATTAAATAAAATTTTATTAAGTATGTCCAATATGTGTAAAGTATAGAATAAGCAAATATTATAGAGGTCGTCAAACACGGGATCTTGTAAAACAATTTTTGTGAATTCTATATACATTCCACGTTTATGCTTTTGAATCGCGTACCGATCGACATGCTGTATGGACACATTCGTGATTTAATTTTCGCACAGTATTATTGATCGACGCTATTGATTCGAAGCAAATCCCATATAGCCATTGTCAACCAACGGACGCAAGGCGGAAATCCTATACCGATACCTGGGTTGCAAAGTAAATGCGCGAGCGAATAAGGGAGCGCATGCATTAAATTCCCGGCTTAAATGCTGGCGGAGAACGGGCGGGGATGCAGAGATCTGGGGATTCGCGTATTGCGTATCGATCGCGCGACGGCGATCGATCACTTCGCCGTTGGACGTCGAACGTGACATAGCTCGCGTGAAATATGTCGCGCGCACCATTTTGTTTATCGCGTATTGCGATCGTATAGATCTGCTGGATGTCACGCAATCACGGTGAATTAGCGGAGATATACATACATATATATAGAAATAGAACTGCGATATATATATATATATATACGGTGGAAAATGATTAACGTGGATTCTGCTTCAGCTGTTGTCCCGATAAGGACTGTTATTCTTATTAATAATCTCTTGATGAAATGAAACTATTTTTTTTTAAAGAAAAATAAAAAAGTGCTGTTTATTTGTAATATTATTCCTGTATATTTCACTGCGCGCATGGTCGCGTATGAGCGAGATTAAAATTCATCACAAACGTAGAAAAGCTCTATTTATAATGCCCGATTAAAAACATTTTTTAGAAATATTTTCAGTGAAAAGATTGTCTTTGGATAGAATACGAGAATCCAAATTCAACATTGAAATTACAGGATTTTTTCTATCAAGAGAATCACGATATTTTACATAATCGTCTTAAAATATACTTTGAATTATTAAATCTCGATACCTCTGAACGCTGAGAGCTTTTATAACAATGGAACTTTAAAATTTCGAAACTATTATATTTTCCACAATTGTATACAAATGATGATAATTGACACGTGATGAATAGAAAAAGGGTATATGCTTGAAACGCGTAATTGAGCCGATAACCGAGCCGTTTCGAAAAAATACGCGGTGGAATTTCAATTAAGGGACGGGTATTTTTCGCGGTTCCGCAAAATCCTACTGTCCGGCCAATCCGCAGTCAGCGCGATATCGGAATCCAATCCTTAAAAAACTAACTACCGAATACCGAAGTCGCAAGCGTTTATTACGCTTTGATCGCGCGACCGACAGTTTATTGACTGGCATACACACAGAGTTATCTGTTACCACGAAATTATATTTTTAAATAAAAATTGTATCGATATGCCTTTTCTTACAAATAAGAAAAATAATTTTACGTTCGAAAAACGAACATAATCGTAATAAGTAAATAAATGTCTTGTATAAATTATTATAAATTTACATTTACTATGTATGAATTTACAGAATTTATAAAATTCCTTAATTAAAAAAAAGATTTTTCCATATTTTTATTGTTAGCAACTATTTTTAATGGATTTTGAAATATATCCAGATTAAAAATGCTTAAGTAAGAAAATGAACAGTTCATTTTCAAGATAAGTTGTGTTCAAGATATGTTGTGTATTTTTTGGAAAATTAAAGGTCCATATCCCTCAGTTGGGTTGAAAAAATCGAAAATTTTTTTTTGCATAATTTGATAGCTCTAGGTGTGTAGAATAGTGTGTTAAAAGCGCAAATTAGCGCTGATTAGCTGTAAGTATCCAAATATATACATTTATATCAACGAAAACATAACTTGAAACTTTAAACGCGTTTTCGCGGCGGAAGTGATAACTCACGTAATTTTCAATGAAACACTTTCATTTTTTTTTTACATATATAAAACTAGTTTGTCTATAGAGTAGACTACAATCATATCGATATATGCAATATTTAATTTTTTATAAGCAAAAAAGTATCGAAAATTTATAGTGAAAATTAATTTTTCTTTTTAAACTGCCGCCATTTTATGAATTTTTATTCAAAATAATTTTTTTTAGTCTACTCTATAGGGACACTTGTACTGAACAGGAAAATCGATTGATTCGATGTTTCAGACACATTTTACGACCTGGAGAACTACCGCCATGGAGCAACCTATTCCGCGCATTGCCCAGTATCCCGCTTCGCCAAATTATTTAAATGGGCTGAAAAAATTTTTATAACTACTTAAAAGTATCATAAATGTAATCCAAAAATATTGAATGATTTATTTTGTTTACTTTCTCCACAAAAAATTCACAAAAATCACCTATTTTTTGGACCTACTGAGGGATATGGACCCTTAAACATTTCTTAATCTTTCCAGTAAAATGTCTAAAATCTGTGCAATTATACATAGCTGAAAAGAACTTCGATAGTTAAATCTGAAACAATATTATACGTTGATTCCATCTGTATGAATAGCGAATAGTATAATGCAGTTTTTCAACTGGCGATCCGAATAATTCTTTTGTACCGTACACGAAATTAAAACGGTTTGAACGCGCCGCGGAGAATTAATGAAAGTTTCTCGAACTACTTCCATCTTGCACCCTTTTCGCTTTACATTCGCGCTTCTTCCTTTTCCTTTATATTCTGCTGCAAAATGATACCGGTTTTGTACTTAAATCAAGAGACGTGCTCAAACTCCGCTTCGCATTTATGAAAATGTCTGAATACAAAAATCATCTTCGCAGCGAATATTTTCTTCTTTCCTTGTGCAACAAATTTCTTAAGCATCGGCAAAATTAATTAGAATAAAATTCGTAACTTGTCATCATTTTAAACACGTTATACATAATTCTTTATTTATTGCAATTTTTCTTTATATGCATTTAAAAGTTATCAGAATATTAATCGGGATAGTAATATTCCTAAAATAATAAAATAATTAAAGAAATAAATACAATAAAAATAAATTAATTATAAATAAAAAGAGTATATAAATATATACAGTAATCTGCAAAAGAATAATTAATGCTAAAAATAATTGTCAATTTTATAATATTCCAAAAACCTTTCTCACAAAAATGTTACAATGACTAAAATATGTTTTTAATATTAACTATTATATATTGTCAAAATTGATGCAATATTTTTTTAGTAAGTGTTCTGAAGTAAAATAATTAATATAATTAATTAATCTAAGTTATTGTCTGTTACGTAGCTTCGGTAGTGACTGATTCGATTCATCTTGGGATAATCGCGGACGACGATCATAGACTCGCGTAATCCGCTCGTTTCAGCTTTAATTGCCAACGAAACATAAATTCTTCGGGCTTTCTGTCGCGGCGCGGCGCTCCCTCGTTCGCAACGATTCCCTCGGAAAGCTGTATTAATTCGTGTCTGCGACGGAAACGAGGACGAAGCTGGACCGCTAATGGCGACGATCGAGGTCGCCACTCGTTATTAGCGCGGAAAAACGGCGGCGGGAGAGGATTAAAAGAAAATAGCCGGGCGAAAATAGCGGGCGACTGCGTCGACATGTCGTTCGTCCTCAGTAACTTTGTATCCGTCTAACTTTAGTAACTTTCCAACACGTTACTATCCAATAAAAGGAAATCCTCGAAACAAAATTCCATTAAAATATAGCCCGAACATTTATGTTTTTATTATATCTTTCATCGTAATGCAATTTTAAGGCAACTAACAGCATTTCCATCGCAACCTAACTTTAAATCGACATATCGATAACAAGATTACTAAAATATAAAAATAATATATTATAACTCTCGATTTATGGGATAATAATGGGATGGCATGAAATCTCACCTCGCGCTCAATTGTACCACACGAGTTTTGCTCCTTTAATTTTAATTTAATTTATTTTTTTTGCTCCTTTTATTACAATTGAGCGCGAACGCGCATGCCTAGGGTACTCCGCGACGCGTAGGCAGTAATTACCTAAAAATTGACATATTTCCGTCAATAATGAAGATTTTGGAAAAATTCAAACGCCATTTTGTTCGTCGTGAAAAGAGGAACAAATTTTCTCTAGTTCATTTCTTTATAGGATGTATAGTTTGATCGCTAGGGCAATTTAAACAAATAAATTGTTAATAACTTTTTATTGCATCGACTTACGAAAAAACTATTTACAGATTCTTGTTCTGCAACCCAAAAAACATAAAAAAAACATTAACTTAAGCCATCAACCTCGATAAAAATGCTCAATCGACCTGGCGTATAGACTCGCTAACCCCAGTTCCTTCACGCTATTAGTCTGATACTTGATTCCACTAGCTTTTGTTTTAATGGTAATTTTTACGAACAGACCTTTGGTAGTCCGATGGGCTCCCCTCTGTCACCGATTATTGCAGATTTAGTGATGGATGATTTGGAGACTCATTGCTTGAGCTCGTTGAATTTTGTGATCTCAAATTTTTAGATATGTTGACGATATCTTCGCCATAATACCCAGAGCAAAACTTAATGACGTTTTACTCGCGTTTAACAATTACCACCCACGCCTTAAATTCACACACGAAACGGAAGTAAACAACTCGATTCCGTTTCTTGACACCGTCGTCATTAGGGAGGGATGTCGCTTATTCACAAACTGGTATAGGAAGCCTACGTTCTCGGGCCGATATATAAATTACTTTTCAAACCATCCATTTCAGTACAAAGTCAATACAATAACCAGCCTAATAGACCGAGCAATTCTATTGTCAGATAATCGCTTCCATGCAACCAACATCAATATAGTCAAAGAAATTTTATTAAATAACTCATTCCCCATAGAAGTCATAGACAAAAAAAATTAATACCAGACTCGAAACACTCGCGAATGCAACCGACAGAGTAGATGCGACGCAGAGTAGGTTTGATGCGCGACGCTGCATTACTGTACCATACGTGAAAAGTGTAGGCGAGGGTATCCGACGCATTCTTGACACAGTCTACCTCGATACTGTATATACCAGCCCAAAAAAACTCGAGGGAATTATTAAGAGAGGAAAGGATAAGCTTGTCAGAGATAATGAGACCGAACTTGTATATAAGATCGATTGTGACGATTGCGATGCAGTATACATCGGACAGACTAAACGTCATTTAATAACACGCATTAAGGAGTACCAAAATGATATCAAAAAACATGACAGCAATCACTCGGTTGTGAGCAAACATCGGGTATCGTGTGGTCACAATTTTAAATGGTCGGAAACCAGCATTATCCATAAGGAGAAAAATACTTAAAAAAGAGAGATTGCTGAAATGTTTTTAATTAAAAAACATACGAAGACGATTAATTTAAAAAAGGATACAGAAAACTTAAATCCCATATATGACAAAGTAATTTCATCGTTGTAAATATCACGTGAACCATGTTTATACTAACAACCTACAATGTACACTGTCAGGTACGAAAAACAGTTAGTATACCTCTCAACTCCGACATGTGAACACGCGTTAGTCGTCGCTCCTCGATAATGTCCTGCTCCGAAAAACATTTTTATGTGCTCAATAACGACAGCACTTCATCGCGGTGGTCACTCTCTCATAATTAAACGCATTCTCTGCCGTCACCGACTTATACTTGTAAGTTATTTTTTGCTTGCCTTTAATTGCATACTTTTTTACATTGCTCACTGACTATTGTTCTTCCAGCGATCAATTTATGATTATTTCGGGTAAAATTTTCGAAAATTCCGATGTTTAAGTTTGTGACAAAGAATAGTTACCAGATATCGCTTTTTATCTATAATGTTTTTCCTTGACTATTAATTTTATCTTGCGGACCCAATTATTGTTATACTGGATTGTTTGTTTGTTGTTTAGATTGCTTGATAAGGACCCGATCCGAGGGGTCGAAACGTAGCAACGTTTCAATTTATTTTGCCAATTGAAGTCGAAATCAATAAACTTTTCTTGATAATAATTTAATTATTAAAATCTCAATTTTGTTGAAATAATACGAATAATTAAATAAGAAAATTAAAACAAAACCTTGCAATGCGGAATTATAACGAAGTTATGAAGCCTTTCAAATTTTCAAGACATAGAATTTGGTTTTTCTGTGCTTAGAATTTTTTCAGTCCAACTTGAAAATATATAATTCAACTGTTATAACTCGCACAGTTCTCTGGAACAGTGAAACTTTCAGCCGCGCGATTTCAATGTCAAATTCAATAGGGGCGGCTCAGCAAGAAAATCACTTGTGCATCACAATTTCAAGATTCTTTCACTCTCCCGCGGTACACATCAACGACAGGACGAAGCGCTCGTGCGCGCCCACGCGCTTGTCGGGCGGTAAATCGAAAAAAGTTTTTTGCGCGTCTTGATCCTGTCGATTCCAGAATCCATGGCGCCGCGAACCAGACCGAACATCTGGTACATGGCGCCGACCCATCAGGTAGTCGATCCGGGTTTCTTACTGCTTACCCATACCCCTGACTCTGCTCTCCCCCGCCCTCCCCCCCCCCTCCTCCCCTTTCTCCTCTCGACTCACCCCTTCCTATCCAGGGCACCCCTCGTAGCACCCTGCCACGACATTCTTTCCCTTTTTACACGTGGGCGCCGCCGGGAAATCCCTGAGATTTTCTTCGGATCTCCCGAAACCACGGACTCCGAAAAGTCGCCGAGCACGTCGATCGCGCGCCGCGCCACGATGTCGAGTGTGTTAACACAGGGGTGGGAAACGCGGGGATGCGATGTACGTCTCGTAAGATCAATCGCGTTGCAGAAGCCCACCCACCGAAAAATTCCCAATTTCTATACTTTTCTTATTTCTTCTTTTATTTCGCCTACGTGCTTTCCCCCGCTCCCTCTTCTATCTCCTCTTTCTTTCTCATATCTCAGTCTGTCTCTCGTTTCGTTTTTCTAAGTTTATAATTAATTCATGAATGTTATCCACGTTAACGTTTCGAAGAGATAATGATAGAAAAACAAGATTTTCAGATCAGAGAAGATAATAGTTGGAAAAATAATAAAATAATATTGTACATCAGACACCTATACTCTCTTATCACCGTATTTCATGTTACATGTTTTATAAAATGAAAAGAAGAAATGGATGTTTTTATGGGAAGAGTTTTTTTATTCCAGTTCTGAGTTATATCTCGCAATTGTATAAACTACTTAAATTCTTTACACTCAATTACGGTAAGCATACCATAATTCTTCGTACCTTGAAGATATTGTGAGGTCCATAATTTAATATCGCGGTATATAATACATCTGATGTGTCGCTTTAAGAGGTTGCTTTGCTAAATGACTTCGCCTTCTCGTCCTTTCGAAAATTACGGCGAAACGTACCCTTGCCCTTCCACAAGCTGGCTTGCCCTTTGACGCGCGAAAGTCTAATCGAGAACGTGGGATGAGAAAAATGTATCAGAAGCTCCACAGTCTGAGCGAGTTCGCGGCCAGGGAGATCAAAGGGGATGTGTAATTTACTTCGGGGTTGCGAGACGTCGAAAGGTGGACGCCCTCAAGGGTAGCTTGCATGCCCATATGTGTGCACGTGAGAGATCCCTCGTAAGATCAATAATAGTATTACAATATGTTCGTGGTATATCGAAAATAAATATGTAATATGAAATATAATACGAAGTATAATATGAAATCATAAAAATGAAAATTTATTCATAACTTTCAATGTATTTGAAAGAATATTACTGTCTTTTTCAATTTACTGATATATGAATTGACTAGTAATAAGTTACTAATTAGAGTTTTAATGAATTAAATAAAAAAAGCTCCAATTAATAAAATAATTAAAACTTTTTAGGTTTTACACTAAATTATAATATTATACGTAACAATTTTTAGTTATTTAACTTGTAATTTTGCTTTAATATTACCATATTTTTAAATGTCATCTAAATCATCAATTTTCAGATTTCCGTGTACTTTTAAATTTAATTTCACTTATATAATTAGGAAATAAAGATTCTAAATTTTCAGAACAAACTTTCTAATTACTTTTTTATGTTGCAAGAGACTACTTCATATGCGATTGTTGAAATAATCGTAAAGATGATATATTCACGAAAAAGAGATCTGTTTGGAACGTGTCGCGCGGTTTGTTGATAGGAAAAATAATACCGGAGAAAAATTATGGAATTGCACGGACTGCATTAAAGCTTGATTTATCAACGACTAGCCTCGTTCTACCTTTCAAACGTGTAGAAATATCGTCGCATAAATTCCGAAGAGCTTACGCCGAGTTTCTTCGTTTTTCTCGCGTCAAAGCGATATCACGTTGAGATCTTTTGGTTTTACTGCTACAAGATTATAAATTTTATCTTGTGTGAACCAATAATTGCAACAAGACGCGATTGTTCATTCTCTTAATTCATAATTTAAATATTATTTCAATTAATTATTTCAATTAATTTGCTTTTTTAATATAAGCACTTATCTTAAGATAATTTTTATGTTTACAATTTATACAACTTTCGTACTGTGTTATTAGAATTAAATTACAAAAAAATAATTTAATAAGAAAACATGAAAGAAAAGGATTATCTGGTGCAATTCTCGTGTTCGATTATTTCGCGGAGTAACATTTCCAATGTCAGCGTGCGACTAAAATAATGCCGCAATTTTACGCTTCGCGAAACATTACGACGTTTTGAGCGAACCGTGCGGAATATTGACGACTTTGTTTGTTATTAATAATCGCGAACGCGTTTCCCTCGCCAGGTCAGAAATTCAGGGACACTTCCCGTTTAATCGTCCTGAAATCTCGCTTTCAGTTCACTGCCAAAAGTAGTCGACAGTCGTGCGCGATTAATTGCCACAAAATCCGCTGCAGAATTGTAAACTTAGCTTTGTTATTCTACTTGGACTTTCCATATATTCTAATCCCGCCGCTCTTGTCAGTCTACATATCTACTTGATTATCTGTTTCTTCTTTACGCGCTCATTATTTTTGATTAAACGAAGTGGAGATTACAGAAGATAAAATAAAATGAGATAAGGCGCCGTAAAATAAACGAAGCTGACGTAAAATAGATAAGATTGATAGACAATAACGTCTGACGACGCGACGTTCCTCGGGAGAGCGGCGCGGCGCCGCGCGCATTGGTTACTCTCGAGTTTCCTGCAGCGTCTCGCGACAATTAGATTCGCAGCAGCAAAAAGCATTAGGAAGTAATACAGCGCCGATCATTATTTCGAGTCCTTACGGCCGCGCCGGACCCGGCTTCCACGGTGTAATTCCGGACACTTTCCGCAACAATGCCGGAGGAGCGGGCGCGTCCTACGAGCGGAATTTTAAGCGAGCAGATCCAGGAAATTAGGAAGATTTGATCAGCCCGGGTCCCGGAATTACAAATAACCTTATTATCGTGCCGCACGCCGCTCGCGATTTATACCGAGTGCCGAATTTCCTTTTTAACCGGCGTAAGCTGAACGGCATGGCGATTAGGTGATTTACATGAGGATCACGCGGTAAGCTACGTCAGATCCTTTAGATTTTACATTAACAACGAATTTCCGTTTCTTCCATTTTGTTGGTTATATAATTTTATTCTGTCCGATCTTGTCAGCCGATACTCGCGAAATTTTACGTCGCGTTTGTTTACCATTTGTTTACCATCCATAATTCATATCATTCATATCCTCGAAAACGTGTACTATTGAAATTTTTCTTTGTTAGAAAAAAAAAGCTGTACTCTGTGTAACTTTATTCGAATAAAATCCCGCTCGCGCGGCTCGCGTTGTCAAAAATCCGCCGCGCCTTCCCTTCCACTCTGCACTCTCTGTCGCACCCTTTCGCCTATTTTTCACCCTTCTGTCTTTCCGCTCGCGACCCTTCGGTAAGTCTTCGCGCCGGCAATGAAGACAAATTGTTGGCGTCCCGCAGTTTTACGAAGACAGTAATTAATTGCCGATCGCGTAACGAGACCTGCCTCGACTATCGACACGCGTCGATTTAGGCAAATCCCTCCGTTAGACTTCTCTGCGATACAGAATTCCTGTTTAATTAGCATATACTAAACGAGTAATTTTATCGTCATGATTCTCGCAATAATAATAATATAATAATGGATAATAAATAAAAGAGTGAGTTACTGGTAACAATATAATAAAACAAAATGCAGCATTATTTATTTGTTCTCTTAATTTACAGCTTAAAAGTTAATATTTTAATTATGTTTGACTGTTCTAATATACATATATATACAGATTAATATTAAGGTGAGTTTTAATTAAAATAATTATTTCTCTCACATTAGGAAAAGAGAGAGAGTGCAATTAAAACAATAATACATAAGTTATAAACATAAATTTGAATCAAATTTATATTTATGAATTTATTTATTAAATTCACACAATTTAAACTATGCCGATAAGTGAGAGATATTATAAATTACATTAATATATGTAATTGATTACATCACAATAACTATAAATAATGTAATTAATTGTATTGCAATATCTGGGGATGTGTATTAATTGATTAATTATGTTACACGTACCGCAAATGCACATACAAATTATCTATTTCATATGTGTATATATATATATATATATATATATATATATATATATATACGCAGAGGGATCTATCTCGAACTTCCTTATCGGAGTATCATTCCGCGATCGCTCTATTAACTCTATTGACATCACGGCTATTAGCCATCAAAGCGACCAATTGACCCAATTGACATCGAGGAAGATTTCGAGAGTGAGATTTCGAGTCCTCTGTCGACGAAACGAATACCGCGCGATGACAAGGATAATAAAGACTCGTTAGTCCTGCGGATTCAGCGGGATACCGCTAGGGAAAGTCGCCCATTTATCGGTTTCTTTCTGCCTTGATTGCGCTCGCTTCAGCTCCCATTCTTCTCGGAATGTCTCAAAAAAGTAAAGCGCTACGAATTAATGTGAATTACAGTTACGGACGATGGAGAAGCAACCCACTGCGCGCAAACTGTCGTATATATAAAGCGGCAAACTAACAGAAATTAACTGACACGTGGAGTTTATCAGAATCAACTTGTGATGGTCAAATTAATGTGAATTAAAATAACATTTCTGGAACAACATGAGTCAAAATAAATTAAAGCCATGAATTACATGTTGGCATTTTTCCCACGTGTATTATAAATTGAATAATCATAATTAATATTTACTTGAATAATTAACACAGCTAGATAGAAAACTGTAGATTAAGGAATAATGAATTTAAAAATTTTATGTCACAAAATATCAGAATTACAGCAGACAGCAAGATTCATTAAAATTAAAACCGCGGAATTTAGGGTAGAAATTATGAAAGGGTACTTCAATTTGAAACGAATCTTTTAAAAAAATCAGGAGAAACGCGAGAAGATTTTGCAAAACAACGTGAATTATATATGGTTTTGCGTTTCAAGAATCAAATTTCTGTCGCCCGTTAAGAACGCTTATCGGGCGAGCAAAATTCCACGCGCAAAAATCACTCTGAAGGGTGCCGGAGATTTACGAGGGGCTGGTTGGGTACCTCACCATCTTTAAATCACAAGTCTCCGCGGAGGCGGTCGGCTCGTTTCTCTCCATCTGAGCTTAAAAGTATTTCCTTGCTGTTCTCACCGTTCATTTGAACTAATAACTCGCGCGCAATCTCTCTTAAGGGAGAGAGGAAGGGGAGGAGGAGGGCACGGCCTTGAGGGCATGGCTACTTGCAGGTGAACCAACCCGACCCCGCGCGGAGCCCCGGCTTTTCCCACGGTTTTCCCCGAGCGGAACTTTCGAATTTAATTCAGTTACTGTCTGTGCCGTAACATATTCTGGGGCTTTTAGCGGAGTTGACGCGAAAGGGGGTCAATCTCCGAGGCTTTCCCGGAGCACGTGCAAATTATCGAAATGAAATAACGTCAAAATCGCGTCGCATCGTTCCGCGTTTAAAGCTTCAAAGTTGGTGTTAATAACGAACATCACCAACGAGATTAGCAGACGCTCGTGACGCAAAATATCGCGCGTCGTTAAGTCGTTTCAAGCGTAAAAATAATTATAATTGGGATAAAATTTCAGAGCATACGCCGCGTACGCTACCAAGTTCTATATTTAGAAAATGTACTGAGAAAATCGTCGACGATACGTGGGTGGATGTTCGATGAAAGTCGATTTCCGCCGCTATTTCCGTAGCTTTAATATTAATTATTAGCCGCGCCGGAGAAGATTGCCGCGGATAAAATCGTTTATTAATCGTCGAATAATACGGCCACGCGCGCACGAATGGCGGCTCCATTATGGAAACGCTGCGTGTACGGGTTTCCAATGCAACCAGATAATGGCGTTTCGCCGAAATATAAATCTCTCGCTTGGCTTTGCCCGCGTAAATAACCGATAATTAACAACAAGCCGTTAGCTTGAATTCCCTCGCTTTCATAATTTTTACGTATGAGTGTATTTTTAATTCCTATTTTGCGTGAAAACTTCAACAGCGTACCGTTAAGCCATACCATCAAATTGAAAGAAAAAGGAACAGACTTCAACAGACTGATAATTAATTTGACAAAACGTTTGTTTAGTCTTGTGCGATCTGTCGAAAGTTTATTATTAAATTTTACCGTAATCACAGATTCACTTAGATTTTATTCGAGTTTATTACGTTTTATCTAGAAAAGTTGGCGATTAAATCCTTTACTAATCTTAGTTTTCCATTTTACATTTAGTTTGAATTATTTCAACCTTTACATATCGAAACTTGATTGACTCCGGCTTACAACTTTACTTTTTTTCTTTAATCTCTTCGTCGTTATGTCTTCTGCTAAAAAAAAAACAATTAAGAACTTGTCTGCCTTCTTCTTTTAAAAACAATAAATTTTAAGTTTAATATCGAAATTTTGCGATCGAACTAACTTGTGACTCATCAGAAATTAACGATTTACTCTACACTTTCGGTCAAGTTTACGTCGTGAAACAGAGTTGGAGTATTTAACCCACTTTACGAGGTAAAGTGCGTTAAATGCGTGGTACAGTAACTTAAATATTCAATCGAAACAAGTCCGCTAGACCGCGACAAATCTTAATAAGACTGAAAGAAAGCGGTAAAATTCTTTCTCGCGGCGCGATGGACCTTTACTAAAACTTGATAGATGCTGCGACGCCCATCACCGTGAATAAATAACGACGGGGCTCGCGCAAAGAACTGAAACCCGATAGAGGACGCGGAACAATAAGGATGGATCGCCCGATCGCGGAATACATTTAAGTACACCTCGCGTACGGCAGTGAACGGCATTCAGGTGGTACACCCCCGCGCGCGGCGCGGAGGTGAGCGGGAGTGAACTCCGGGGATTGAAGAAATGGCGAGGACGACGAGAGAAATAAAAGTCGAAAGCCTTGAGCGAGCGAGAGACGAGGCTGTGAGGGAAATAAAAAGGAATTGTCATCGTCCGGGTATGGCTGCGAGTGTTGCGACCCACCCTTGTAACCGCTAACCGCGCCATCCGTGGATGTTTCCCTGTCCCCCCCCCTTTTCCCCTGGTTCCTCCTTTCCCCTCCCACAAATCCCCCTTCCTTCTTTCCTTCTGCCGCGCTCTTTACAACCGCTGTCATTTGTTTTTACGTTTACTCCTCGTCGTTCCTGAAAATCCTCCGCGAGACCTGTCGCGCTGCGAGATTTCGTCAAGAAAACGGCAGAGACGGAACTCTCTCGCGGAACCAACTGTAAAGCTCCTCGGGCGCTCGTGAAAGCCATGATTTTTCACAATGTGAATATTTATTAAAGTTATAGGGTTCTAACCGTAACCGTTGTGTGTGCATCTCATAAAAATCTTTAAACAGCATAATCTCTTATAATTTCAAAAATAAGATAAAGTAATGCTCGTTAAAGCGTGTCTACAATGAGAATTTAAGGAGTAAGATTTAAGCTTTGAGCCCCTTAAGTCGTAAGAAATTGGCCAATCACAGTCGAATTTAAAAAGAATACTCGAAAGGCTTAAAGCTTAAATCTTACTCCTTACACTCTCATTGTAGACACCGCTTTACAGTGCATCGAGCTATAACGGAAGCCACGCAACATCTCTCTTTGGTGTCTCTTTAAGGCCCCCGCACAATTAAAAATGTAAGGAACAAGGAACAGATATTAGCGAGTAGGAATAAGGAATCAGAAATAAGAAACAGTTCAACGCACAATAAAAAATATGAACGACAGGTTTTATAGCTTGTACACACTACATAACCTGGAAAATTGCAAAGAAAGAGGTTGGAGCGCAACTGTTCCTAAATTCTTATTCCTTATCTGTTCTCTGTTACTTATATTTTTGATTGTGCGGGGGCCTTTAGAGATGTCCTCCTCAAACTTTCTCCATTTACGACGCTCTCGAATCGCTATAAAGAGAATAATCGTTACTCACGGAGCGTCAGGTTGGAGGGATTCACGATCGTCGAGCAGACTCTGAAGAGCCCCAGCTTGAATCGCACGCTGACCGCGGCATTCTTCGGTACGTCCGGCACGGCGAGCTTCTCCTCGGTATGCAGCCAGGTCGGGCCCGAAAGAGCGACGCCGAGGGCCGCCAGGGCGGCGAGGCCGCATACGACTCCACATCTGGTCAGTCTGATACCACCTGGGCCACCTGAGCAGCACATCTTCGTTTCCCGAAACGGTCTTCAGGGTGACATCGTTAGCGAATCACCTCCTCGATGCGAAGGATCCTCTTCGAGTCGTCGCCGGCCCGCCCGAATTCTTTTACTCTTGAGTCTCTAACGTCTTGAAGAGCAATTCCACAAAGTTTTTGGTTTCGTGTTCTAGAATCACATCCAGCTGCTCGACCATACAGCCACGTAGTTCTTCCAAAGTTTTGTCTTTCTTGACCAACTCATAGATATAATTGACTAGAGCAGCAGGATCATCGCACAGCGGCTCCAGCACCGGTGGATTGTTGATTATCATCCTCGGCGGGTGCCGCGTCACGGTCGGGCATAGAAGGCCTTCGCGGACACGTGTTTTTTCTTTCTTTTTCGAACAACCGAGAGAACAACGAAGAGCTCTAGAGAACTTGCAACCAATTTTTATCTCTTCTTATTTCTCCTTTTATTTATAGTTTTAATATGATCGCGTTGTTGTCCGAGAAGTCGCGACTGCTTTCGGGCTCGCCAACAAATTTAGCTTCCCTTCAGAAGAAATTGGATCGAAAATTATTTTGTAACTTCTTTTTTTCCCCAATTTCTAATCTAAAGGCGCGCAGAAAATTTCAAACAGAAGCATGCGGAATTCGAAGAAGAAAAGATATTCCGAGAATATCTATAGCAGGATCAGAAATGCGAGGAAACATGATTGTGCAAAAAAAAGTAAACGCTGAATTCTTTTGAGAGGAACGGCGCGGCCGTTAATGGATTTCGCGTTATGTGGGGAAACCATTAAAACGCGCGTTCGCTCGCTCTCGAAGAAATTAATTCCGATTACCCTTATCGCGGGCGGCTCGAAAAAAAAAACAGAGGGGGGACGGAGGGGGGGGCGGAAGGACGAACCGCCATTATCGCCGCCGTTTTCCGGGATGGATGACAGGGAAAGTCTCTGACTTTTCCGACGATTCTTCTTCTCCCCCTCTCTCCCCGAAAGCGCGGGCGGCAGACTTCGCGTCTTCACACACGTGCGTAAATAAGTTCCTTCCCTAAGAAAACGAGTGTTTCTCGAAAGAAACTTCGCGGATATCTGAACGCGAACGAAGATACGTTCCAGTTAGTAATCTGAAAAACGAGACTTCTTACCTCCCGTGCGTAACTTTTAAATTAGAGACGGGTGCGGGGGGTGCGGGAGAACATTTGGAACACTCTCCGATTTCGCCGCTGGAACTTGAAAAACCGCGCCGAGAGCATATCTCCGGCTGTGCACAGGCCGATAAAAATCGCCCGCTCTCGTTGACAACGAAATAATAGCAATAATTGCTCTCTGGCTCGAGCTCGGAACGAGCGGCGAGCCGCGAAAAAAAAAAGAGTAAAAAAACACAAAAACACGGAAGTATCCGTTTTTGCGGAGCAATGTATATATATCTATATCGACGCGACCCCGTAATAGGCGCTCGCGCCCGCGCGCGATTTATGTTCGCTGCAGATGGCAGTTGCAATTACAGCGTCATTCTTTCGCTTCGAACTAATTAATTGAAAAACGGCGTACCTCCGCGCCGCGCCGGCATTTCCCGAAGGGCCCTCGACAGATTTCCGGTCTTGTTAGGAAGTAGTTTCGAGTGCTGCTTAAGTCTGTTCCGCGTCTTTTTCTTTCCGCTCGTCCCGCGCCGACCCCTTTTTCACCCCCCCCCCCCTTTCCACCGACCTATCCCGAGTATCACGTAATTAAAAGTTCGAACCGACCGCGATTCACGCCTGACGGAAACCTTCCATCCCTTCTCCGACACTTCCCGTACTACGTAATTTAAAGGGGGGGACAAGGGGCCCGCGACGTGCTTCCTCTCTTTTTCCTTTTATAATTACTCCTTGAGAACTTTGGCCGGCCAAGAGTCCAGAATTCCATAACGGGATTTCTGCACTTTCTTCTTCTCCCCCCCCCCCCTCTTACTCTCTCTCTTTTTCGTGAATACGGAGTAACAGAGAAAAGTTCTGACAGTTTAAAGATCCTTTGTCAATCCCGCGTGTCCGTTTTCAGCATAAGCACACATACAATAAACACTCTAATTATATAGTGTCACGCGTATATTTAATTCTCTTGATCGTACATGTCGATAAATAATTTATAGTAAAGCCAAAATAATTTAGCAAAACTAATTTAACAAAACTAATTTAGCGAAACTAATTCACAGCGCTTCGCTCTGATAGAATATAATTTATTTTCATACTAATAAGGAAACTCGATAAATTTTTAAGGCACTGAAATTGTTTTAACGCATATGGTATTTTGCAAAAATAATATTATAAATAACATGTGATAAATCTCTTACGCGCACTTAAAACGTGCTAACATATCTGTTGAAGCAAAACTGTTACATTAAGGTTGTAATAACCATTGTTACTGTCAACATCAGTTGTATTTTCAAGCATCCAAAAAATAGTTAAAACGACGAAATAAATTGGCTGAACCGCGGGCGTCCTCGCCAGCGGGTTTGAAAACGCATTCCATCGACACTTCCAGCGATCAGCCCCTGCCAATCCCGGCGCTGTTTTATTGCGGACGCATTCCGATGTCGGAACATCCGGTCGAATCGAACATCAGGGGCGCGGCGATCATCGATAAAAATGGCTGTTGCGGAACCGGCGGACAAAACGGTCGGCATATGTGAGCGTATATTCTCTTTTTTATTCCTCCATTTTCAGCGTAACAGCGAGTCGCGCGTTTGCGACGCGTTCTCGCGATTCGCCGTTACGCTGAGCTTTCGAGGACGGCGAGACGAGATGAATAGACGGATAAGCGATGAGCGAATGTCCCGGTGAAGAGAATTCAAGGGAGTATTCAAATCGTACTGGCGCGGTACCTCAAACTCAGTTCCATCCGGAACTGCCGCCCGAATGTCCACGTGAAATTACGCGCGAGAAATAAGTTCGCGTCGTTGATTTGTATAGAGCAAGTTCGGGTATTATGGGATACCCAAATCTTTTTTTTTTTTAGACAACTTGAAAACCATTAAAAATAACTGAACCCAGTTTTGACGCACACTTAACAAGCTATATAGATATCCGTGATGGTTCGTATTGCCCCACTATCTCACAATACCCGCACTTGCTCCATCCGAAATTCCTAGATTTTGCGAGGCTGAGTCTTTGCTCTAAAATTCTCTCAACGCTATCCCAATCGACATGTAAATAAACGGCGTGGCTCCAGAATCTAGACGCGATCGTGCGCCACACCCCTGGGTAGCTCTCATTAACGAACGGCAGCGGGGCACGCAGCCGTGCTAATTAAGCTCGATCCAGGCACGGCTCGGTTACGGCGGAACGAGTCAGCGTAAAATCGTGCGAGGGCGAGCGCGCCGGGGCGACAATTTTTTTCCGGTTTCCGCGTCGCGACGGCGACGACGACGAGCGATTTCCGCGTTCATGGGCTCTAATCAAACCCGAAGCGACGGCGGCGGCGGCGGCGGCGACGAGGAAAGCGAACGATCGTTAAAATCTCGTCCAGGATTTCGCGGCTGGCTTCCGACGAAGTAATTTCGGCGGTGTCGCGCCCGCGCATTTCCCCGGGGCGACCCGTGGGAAATTACAAATTACACGTTTTTCAATTAAAAACCAGCAAGTCGCGACCCCGCCGGGAGATGCCGGCGCGGCGCGATGTGAAAATTTCGGTTCGTCGATCGAGAAATTCCTAGAGAGAGAGAGAGAAAGAGAAATGGAATGAGAGCGAGAGAATGGAATAGAGAATGGAAAGAGAGAAAGAGAGAAGAATGCAATTTAAAACGATTGCGTCGCCCGGAAAAATATTTGCTTCGCGCAAAACAATTCCCGTCGGGCGGGAAAATATTTACCTTGCATTAGAACGATTTCGCGGTGGACGAATGCTTTAACGTTTTCGAGAGGCACGCAGTTAAAACGCCATGGTATAGAGGATATATTGCCCGCGTAATGTACATTTTGTTGTGCGCATGCACGGCAAATTTTTTTTTTTCACGATAGAATATATTTATGCGGAGCACAATGAGGGGGCATTTTGTATCGCAAAATGTACGTCCACTGTTCAACGGTGCCATTTTGCGAAATATAATTGTACTTTCTACTTCTCTCTTAATAATTACGGCATTAAAGAAAGACGTACGGACGGACCACCGGCACTGTGCCGTTGAGCAAATAATTTAAAGCCCGATAGAGCACCGAGGACGAAAATTGAAAAGGATTGAGCACCGAGGATTGAAAATGCGCGGTTCGGCGGCAAATCCGTAATTCAGACCGCCCTGTACATCTCTTTGAAGTCATTACCGACGTGTCAGTGTCAGACGGCCATCCCTCCGAGCGGAAAAAGCGGAGAGCGCCGTGCGCGATATTTTTCTACTGTCACGAGCGACCGCTCGCGTCCCAAATCCTGGACAGAACCATAAGGTCCTGATGGGTGAATAGTGGCGCGGACCAGGGGGTGTATCCCCGACCCCCGAGATTATGCGGGAAAATCCTATCCGTGTCTAAGGGTGTCAGCGTTTAGTGACGCGAATATATCTATCTATCTAAGAAGACCCGTTTAATAACAATATTAAGAAAGATCTGATAATATATAAAATAGAGTTACGATCGAGGACAAAAAATATACAAGAACGCAATGAATGAAATAATTAAAACTTCGCAGAAAGAACGGAAAATCGAATTTTATTTTGCGATAGCGATAATAAACAAGTATTTGAGAGTTAAAAATAGATAGACCTAAAGATCCGAATAAGGACCTAAAGAACCCTAAAGAATTCAATATTTAAGAAAATATAAAATAAATCTTGTTATATCATTTTTTTATATCATGCAGTTATCATAAAATGATAGCCAAGCTCTTGGTTTCAAGAACAAAAAAAAACTAACATAATCTCAAGATCTCGGGAAAAGAATGTGAAAACGTGAAGAACGATTGGCCGATCATACGAGATTAAACATCTCGGGAAAAGAGTTGTAGATAAATCCAAAGATATATCCGAAAACTGCGAACAGTTGGTAAATATTTGAGAGAAAAACTGAGGGAAACGGCTCCATGTAAAGTCGGACGATCAGCCAATATTTAAAGCATACGAATCGAATGGCCTGAGGCGCCAAAGTTTTTCCGATTCAAAACACAAATAGGAAGCACGAAAATTATAATCATGTAGGATCCACCGAGGCAAACCGATTCGCGAAACACCCTTTGAAAACGTTCTCTAAATCCTCGTCTTTTAACGCCGTTCCTAATACTAATGACTCGCATTGACAATTGAATTATTCTTTACGATCGGACTTATACTAAATCGGACACCGCAAGTTATTACAGTGCGGAATTGCTGGAATATCGTGTCGCCGAGCACGTCGCAGGCATTGTGGTCGACGAAGAATTTAGGGATTAGGAATATGATCCTGCGGGGAGGAATTCGCACCTATCTTCGGAGATTTCGTGCACACAGCTCAAATATTATCATTTCCTGATATTAACGATATCAATATTAATAATTATCTTCGATAAAATAAAATATAACAAAAGTGTTCGGTTTTGTGGCAGACGATCTGATATCGTTCGAAAGAAAGCAATGCTCTGAAAATTCGGACCCACCTCCGGAGATACAATACAAGGACACCTTAAGTGTCGTTCTTCTCGTTGCTCAACTCGATCTTAACAACATCGACAGTCCACGTTGCTCGTTATCCTCGCTCGTAATCGAGAGTGCGTCTACAGGGAAGATCAGGAGTCGCGCTTGATTGTCGCTGAGCCTCATTGCGAGTAATACACGCGCACGGCCGCGCACGTGTCTCTCAAGGATATCGCGAGGAGGACGGTCCCTGATCCTCGGGTGGCCATGGCGTCGCGCGCGAAAATTGTTCGTCGATCGTCGAATCTGATCGCGAGAGAATTCAGCGGCGACGCGAGGAGTACGGAGCCGTCGCGTTCGATCCGTACGACGGCTGGAGGCGTACTGGCCCTTTGTAAACGTGCGCCTCCACCGAACGAGGGGTGGCGAACGTCGCGACGGCAGCGGAAGAGGGCGGAAGCGGCGCCGAGGGTAGGTGAGCGTGACTGAGCCAAGAGGGTGTGTGTCTCGCCGCGTGTGTCTGTATCCGCGCGATTTTTTACGACGATTTTTGTCACAGATCCCGCCAGGAAAAACATTTCAGATTATTCAGTTTTGTTTTTGGAACCTCGCGTATCTTGTAGAACGGCCCAGAATTAAAAAAAAAACGTATTTTTATACATAAAGATAAAGCAGCATCTGCAAAGCACATATCTGATTTCTTAAAAAAGCTGAAAACCTATCAAATCTTTCTAGTTAAAGAAATTTCGGATTTTACTTCGTAAATAATTTTTTATATTTTATAGTAATATTTATCACAATATTTTCTGGTTAAAATTTAAGCAATTCTCTTAAAAACGAGCCTTAAGCGGTGTCCATAATGAAAATTTAAGACGTAAGATTTAAGCTTTAAGCCTTAAGCCATAAGTTGACCAGTCACAGTCGAGTATTCTTCTCACATTCGACCGTAATTGGTCAATTTCTTACGGCTTAAATTTTCATTAGGGACACCGCTTAAGGCTCGTTTTTAAAAGAATTGCTTAGATTTTAACAGAAAATATTATAATAAGCACTACTATAAAATATAAAAAATTATTTACGTAACAAAATCTGAAATTTCTTGGACTAGCCACGAAAGATTTGACACGTTTTCAGCTTTCTTCAGAAGAAATCAGATATGTGGAATTAATTACTTCAAATTTTACTCCTTAAATTCTCATTGTACACCGCTTTATTTGATGTTAACGATTTAATATTGTTACGCCCGTGCTGTGCGCTCGTGCCGTATCGCCCGTTAGACGTCCGGGCGGCAGAAGAATATCGCAACCGGACAACGGGTTGCTTGACGACGCTGTTTACTAACAGCCGGTCGTCAGATTTCGCTCTGGACCTCGAACTTGTCGGAAGTGTCTCGTTGTATCTGAGCAATAAATCCGTTCTTTTATAATAACAGAGTATCTTTATTCCCGGTGACGGGGAAGCGCGGCGCGTTCGCGAGTGCGGTGAGAGTGCGGCTGTGCGAGTGCGGCGAACGCGTGTCGAGCGCAACAATATTTATCAGGGGTATGATTTTTTTAACATGCTGGAATATTTATATTTCGGACGTGAGAGGGTTAAAGAACGTTTGTTGCGAAAGACATTGCAATCTTCATTACCTTGAAATTTTATTACCTTGAAAATTAATAAGCTTAAAGTAGTCTGTAATCGTATTTCATTTGCTCTTAGACTTAAGTCTGAAGGTCTTCTTTAACTATAAAATTAATTAATATAAACCATTAACTATAATTTTAATCTCGCTGTATCCGAAAGGATTAAATACACTCCGACATTTATCCGTATTTCTCGTTGTGTGTTTCTCGCTTCTGAAAATTAACTAGCTACTAAAGAATTAGCTACTAAAAGCTGGCAACATCTTGGCGTTTAAGTATAGTACTTCGATTTTAGATGGTTAATTTCAGAAAGTAGTAAAAGAAAGTATCGGGGTAGAGCGCGTCACGTGGGCTGTCGTAAGAGAGAAAAATTTCGAAGTAGACGGAACGCGACACACCCGAGCAAATTTAGGACGGCGTAATAAAATAACGCGCGTTGAACGTAAGCGAAGACGTATGTGCCCCGGGGGGTCGGTTCCCCTCTTCCTACCCACCGTCCTTGTCTTCGCGTTTCGCGTCGAGTCGACGAGCGCCGTTATAGAACGCGTTATTATCGATGTCGCGACGTTTATTATTATTAATGGCGCGACAAAACTTCCCTATCACGCGAGATCGAAGCGCCGGCGCCGTCCGTATCTGAATTCCGATATAGACGTTCAAAGTCAATCCCCAGGAAACCCCCCGCTTACTCTAATCGATCATTGACATTTAATGATACTCGCACACTCGCGAAGATGTTCAATTTCGTTCAATATTATACTACTTTTTTTTCTATTACATCCTCGGTTTTTTTATAACAGATTTTTTTTTACAAATTGACAGAAATAGCAAGTAATAAAGTTTGAGTAAAATTTCTCTATTAAAGTAAATTTTAAAATAAATAACGAGAACAACATTTCATCGTTTATTTTCCACCCACATTGATTTGGCTGACTTGAAATAATTAAGATGTATACACAGATACTTAATATTCCGATATCAAACAGCTATTTTTGTCGGCTTATGTTAGTGCGCTTTATTATCAGACGCAAATTTTGGCCCCAACGCACACATATTTTCTTGTAATTGGCACGTTATATTATGGATTTCCAATATGCGTTAAATAATTCCAGCGAAAACAAGGAGAAAAGTCATATTTATCATATAATTAGTTAAATTTAACGTCGGTGTCTACATCGTTTATTTAATTTATCGCCCGCCCACACACCGGGGTGTACGCGGTGACAGATATCGCAAATGCACATATCGATAACCATCGCGGTTTGTAACGCTAATTTACATGTGAAAGCGTTCGAGATATAACACGCCATTACAATACAATATCTTTGCAAACTTTTGCCTCTCTCTCCTTATTCAACATCCTTCCCTCAGACTCCGGAGATACCGCTGAGTGACAAGATGAGACTGTCTACATTTTCCTTTCCTAGATCTTCCTGTCTATTCTAGGATCTCAGGTCGTTGAACCTTGTCTACTGTCATGTAGCTCCTCCGAATTCTGAAATTCCGAAATTTCTGGAAACTCGCTGCACAAACAATGACGAAAACGAGGAATACCGCATTGTAAGAGATCAGGATTAACTGAGGAGACAGGGAGATCGAAAGGAGAAGGGAGTTCACGGAGATCCTTTTGACAAAAGGTCACTTTAAGAACTCGTTACAGGATCGCCGAAAATTTTCAAACTTTGCGCGGGTAAAGGGCAGGATTAGCGAGAGAATTGCCGATAATCCGCCGATCGGGAGACAGCAAGGCGAAGTGTGTCCGGTGGACGTTATTAAGGAGGTTGGTTCGTTCTCTGTGCGGGGAAAGGGCGCGCGGCAGGGGAAAAGCATATAGGTTAGATTTTCGTCGCGTAAAATAAACGAATTTTAGCAAATAAATATGTGGAATGCATTCAATTGCTGTTTCTTAAGGTTTAAAAAGAGTTGTTTGTACAATTGAAACCCAAATACGTTATTATCCACATTGAAATGTGGAAATAATAAATGTGGTCCTGTTTTATTTTTACAATTTTTTGATAACTATAAAGACGAATCATTTCAGTCTTCGAGAAAGTTCTTCCTAAATATGTAAAGAGTTATTTGCACCTATTTTCACTAAATTCTTATCATTTTTAATATGCTTTCGAGAGTTACATTACAGGTTAGGTAACATTTCTGCTGTGTCGCCCGTGTATAAGAGAGAGACAAGAGTATAACTTCAATAATTAATTACTCGACAACCATGCAGACAATTGTCTTCAATTTTGGCATGGACGACAGATTCCCATAGACGAATATTCTCCGTAAATTTGAACTAATTCTTATCAAATTGATTTTACTAACCACCCTCCTTAATTTCTGATGAGCAAATGATCGAGCGAAACTTCTTTAAACTTCTCCTCTATAGTAGAGCCAGAAGGCTGCAGAATTAACTTCCGGGAATTTCCGGCCGCCCCCCCCCCCCCCACCGTATTAACAATTTAACGAGCCGACATCTGCGATGGCTATTATAACGCAATTATATATGGAACGCGCGCGCCAGTCTGGACTACGAGCGGCACAATATAATCCTACCCGGATCTAAGGATCCCAGAAACCAGGGATTTACATGTCATGAAGTTGAATTAAATGAATAAAGTTGAATTTGTTTGTTTTACGGCAGCAACATTGTCGCTCCAACGACGTCGGTTAAAATAAATAAAATATGAGTTTTTTTTAGATCCTTATTTGCAAACTGCATGCGATCTCAAAAACTATCGTAATAATGGAGAGACACTTTTTGCAGGAAGTCCAAAGTCTTTAAGCCGCGATTACTTCACTTTTATCAGAAAGATTTAAAAGTACAAAGTTTGAAAATCCAAAATAATAAACTAAGGTCAGTCGTGTTTGCAAAGTAGAAAATTTCAAAAACAATAAATGAGCAATTCAGAGTATTAATAGCTTAAATTGTAATTTATTGTCAACTAGACAAATTTTCCGGAATGTTTCGAACTTTACTGAGTCCATCTTTTTTTCATCGTGATATTAATGTCTCTCAATTCAGCAATCTGCTCTTTGAATTCATGACTCGATTACCTTTAATTTTAAATTTATGATCCCGTAAATATTTAAGTCGCAAAATTCTTTATATACGTTTTCAAGTCTCGCTCTCTAATGTTATAGCTCTCGCGGTCGGAGGCTACGTCAAGCTCTCGCGATGTTGAATTTCCTTAAAGGGGGGAAAACTTTCCGAGGACACATCCAAGGGAGGAAACGCTAGGGATTGGAGAAAGCGACAGATCGAGCGACAGAGTTATAAAAAGTAGTAATTCGCGTGGGGTTCATAAAAATGTTTATCACCGTCAATAAAAGGGCTCCCCGGGCGGTAGCGTTGCACGGCGCCCCTTCCTTTGGGATGTCTCCTTCGCGAAGAAGCTAAAAAGTATAAGGAACAAAAGAGCCTCTGATCTCAACCGTGAAGCAGTCGACGAAATCCTTCCGGCTATTGTTAAACTTTTGCAAAGATTTCAATCCTTAAAATAGAATAATTTATTTAACACGTTTAATGTGTCTCAGGAATTATTAATTATATAGAATGTATAATATATTACGTGCGGCAGTGTTAGCTCCGTTTGAATTGGAATATGTAATTGCATTATTCATATTAAATGTACGTATGAAATTAAAATTAAATTATTCTAACTCTCTTTTGAAAATATATAATATACTACGTATTATTTGCGTAATATAAAATTTATTTAACTATCTACGAACAGTTGAACAATTTGAAATTACGATCATTATCTCTTGAAATCTGAAACCGAAAGAATCCTCGGTTGATCGCTGCACAGGATCAACAGGAAGTGAAAAAAGCGAGGCGTAGCGTCGGTTGTTGTTCCTGAAGCGACTTCCGGTAAGCTCCGTGGCGAGCTTTCCGGCACGACCCTCACCGCAAACAAGTCTTCGCGGCGAAAGCCGAGGATAGGATGAGTATTGACCATTCGCAGTATCAACATCCGAACACTTACCGTAATCAACGGAACGACGTATAAACCTACTCCGTATAGGTATACACTCGCCGAGCAGACCGTGTGACCGTGAATGATGGAGCGCGGATAAGTAGTCCCGGAACAAAAACGATGTCAAACTTTGGAGAGATATACGCTATACAACCTCGCCGAGTACAGGGGTATCACCTCGGAGAGCCCGCTCGTCAGACATATATCCGCGGTAACAAATTCTATAAAGTCTCTCCAGGTCTATGAATTTGAAGTTCCGAAGAACAGCGGAGTTCCGGAAATTCAAACATCAGTCCCGGAGTTTGCGGCGGGCGTTCCGGAGGGTAACCGGTATCTCCCGATGGCGCGCGCCGGAGTACTCTAAAAACTTCTACCGTATTACAAATCTCAATGCGCCTTTCGCAAAACGGGCGAATATTATTCCTCGGTACACATCGAGTCTCCTGTTAGAAGCGCCGTATTTCATCCATCGAAACGATCATTCATCCCGAACGCACAACCCTCTCCTCCCTTCCTTCCCCCCTTCCGCTCTCTCACGATTTTTTACGAGCGTCGAATCAACCGTCGCGTCCTGGAAGGTCAATTTCGAAAATTACTCGCGGCAGACTGGGCGGGTTGCGGGGATGGAACTATTCCTCTATCCCCTCCGCCCTTCCCCCCGTGTCGCCACCCCCTTTCACGTCGTTGCCGAATTACCGACCCTACGTCCTGTCAGTGACGTTATCACGCTGCATTTGGTGCATTTGATGCATCCGGTGGTCGAACTACGGGGATGTCTGGCCGAGACAGCCGAGTCAGTGCATTCGATATTCCATATTGCGCGTCTGCTTACCAACAGGTACGCCCCGTTGACTCGCCATTCGTATTCATCCCCCGGACGCGCAGGGCGATACAGAACGATCGACAAGTCACGCAAAATCCACCTATTACATCGGTAGCGGAATTTGATTATAATAATATTCGCGCTTCTCGGGAAAACAGAAAGATGCGCGCGAGCACGAAAACTTATTAGGTACCTACACGAGAAAAAGTTTAGAAATATTCGAAATCTTACGCTTCCATGATAAATTAAATAAATACGGATAAATTCCGATTGAAAAGTATGTGTGAAATATCATAGACTTTTAAAGTTTATTTAAAGAATTTTTATTTTAAAGAATACAAAATTTTCCTTTGCATATTGTAATAATTTTTCTCATAAACCTTCCTTTTAATTTCTTTAATGTAGTATGTTACAGAGATATGGTTTATATGAAAATAAAAACTGAAATAATGAAAGTTGAAAAGCTCTTCACAATTTAATTAACTTCTTCGAAAAAAAGAGAGATAATACTCTTATTTTAAAAAAAATCCTTTAAGAGCTGCAGAAGAAAAATATCATTTTCACGTAAAATTAATGATAGTAAAGAAAAAGAGAACTTAATACGGATTGTTGCGTTCCTGAAATATAACAACCTAATTACAAAAGCTTCGAGAAAGATTATTCTTGGATAATGAAAAAAAATACAGCACAAACGTATTTTTTGTTATTGTCAAAAAAATGAATTTTTATTCGAAGCGCGCGATTAACGGCGGAAACCGAAGGGAATCGCAGATAATTTTGATATCGATCCCAGACGGGTTTGTTAAAAATCGTCGGCTCGTAGACACGGAGTCGCGACAGCATTTTCTACTCGCGGCGCGAAATACACGTACACGCATATAAAGTCTCGGGGAATACGCGTCATCCAAGCGGAATGGAATGCGCGGCATTGGTAGACATTATAGGGATGCCAGCCTCGGCAGCATGTAAACGAATTTTCGCATCACGTGCAATTCTACGGATATATTCCTGCCATCTCCCCTGGAGCTTCGAGCCCAGCCCCGACCCATTCCCGCATCCCATCCCCTTTCCTCGCATTTCTTGTGTCACCGTCTCACCTCAACTACCTCCTCGCAAATTTCTCTCTTTTTGTCTTCCTCGCTTTCTAATTAAATTACATGGGAAATAATATGACGTGTAAATATTGTTAAAGTATGTTTCTGCGATATTAGGTACTTTATAATACTCTCTTTTACCACGAGTAATATGTATAATGTAATAAAAAAAATAAAAGAATACTTTTTAAACGTGCATCGATAATAAAGCAACAAAGTTTGAATTAATGTAATTAAATAATAAATTTTTATGACATAATATAAATTAAAACTGCAATTGTGTATGTACGTTTGTGTACGTCGCTGTACACGCGAAACTTGCTTTTATTTATAAAATATTTGGGAAATGTTTCATATTTTTCGTCAAATATTCGTGACAACTATTTCTATCGGTATAAAATTCGCGCATTCAAAAATTTAAACATTAATTGACATCTGAAAAAGTAATGAAAGTAACATTTTTCTAAATGTAATATCGTTATTATTGTATTGTTATATTGTGACAATCTCTGGTAATTTTTAACGTCACTGACTCCGCGATATTTGCTGTCAAAATTGAAGCGGAATAAAGAAACGCGAAAAGGAAGGATTTGAACGAGCGGAGCTCACGCGCAGGTGAGTAAGTATATTTTGATCTGACGTCTCGAGTTCTAATTTGATCTCGCATCTCTAAAGAGATGCTCTCTGAATAAAAATTCTGCGATGTCCCAGCAGGCGGTTTGGATTTCGAACGGTAATGGCGATGCGTCGCACACATACATACTTACATATCTTCTGCATGTTCGATCAACGACCTTCATCTTTGATCTCCCACCGCAATACGTTTTATTCCCACTCGGCCTTTCGAATGGCCATCGAACCCCGCCAGTTAAATTGAAGTCTCGAGCACTCGCACTTCCTCTCAACGTCTCAACCCTTTTCCGGCAACACAACACTAACGATTCTTTCATCATTAGACTTAGTATGATTATAATTTACCTTTTTGTACAATTATGAATTTACACAAATAATTTCTTAAATTTTCACATAAAAGTTATTAGGTACTTACAAGATGGCAAACAATTATTTATCATGTAGCTTATTAAGCATAATGTTTGCATTATGAGATGTAAGTTCTAATTATTTCATAACTAAGTAAGGCTCTATAATTTAAACGAAAAAACCTTAAACGGGCAATAAGAGCACAAGCGTGTCGTTAAAACGCTAAACTTTATTCTCAGAAGTCAAAATTAACGAAGTCAAATTCACGAACGTTTCGACCCTTCTTTGGGGTCCTCCTCAGCGTAACTCCTACATATACAAATTAATACAAAATTGGTCTGACGTCGCAAACATACATACTTATATTCTACCGCCGTAAACAACAAATCATCGCTGGTCAGTTATGTTAGATGTGCACTCCGACACGTTCCAGAGTATCGTCGCATAGAAGTTTCTAATTATTTCAGATTTGAAAAATATCTAAACTTCTAACCAAGAGGTTTAAAACTATTGCTATTAAAAATTCAGTAATTAGTAATATATAAGTTATATACACATATATCAAATATATAAATTAGCACTTTTTCGGGTGTTCTTTTCTTTCGAGTTTAATAAATATGTCACAATGCCATTTAAATTGAGCCACTTGTCAGCCACTTATAACGTACAAACGTAGTTAATTCAAAGGGATCAAAAAGCGAAAACGAAAGTACTTTCGTAATCGACAGATTGTTGAGTGCAAAGGCACGTTAATTCGCGATTGTAAGGCAATCCAGGAGTGTATTTACACCTGGCAGTTATTCTATCGACATTCCGTGGAAAAGTGGAGGTGGTTTTGTGGGCGTTGTCAACCGCGACAGTCTGTTCCCACTCAATTAACCGGGTGTACCTGCGGGCTGGGTATACCTAGTTTTACGGTTGATGCACCTGGTAAAGTCGAGCAATTAGTTCGTCTCGAGAAAGCGACGCGCTTTTCGCATCTTGATCTAACTAATTAAACAATTGTACCAATTTTTTAACGCATTATGAATAGTGAAATAAAGAATTTACATAAAATTGACCTTTTTGCAGATAAAAAAAATTGGAAAATTTATTCGCCTTGTGACGTCAAAACTTCAATATATAATTTCAATAATTTGCGGACTCAATAGCACGAAAGACTTCGCCCTGTAATTGAGATTTTTTATCTTTTCTTATTTGTTTCTCTTATTTCTGTCGTTTGCGATGCGTAAAGAAAATTTCAAGTTTGCAATTAATTTTCCGATCTAGATTTCCTCGGCACAGAAAAATACGGTTCGATGCGGAGAAGAGAGTATATTCAAGAACTCTTATCATTGCTGAATTATTAATTACACTGGTTATATACTATTCGAAGAATTTATGGAAACTGTAGTATATATTACCCCCTAGGAAAATCGCCGAAGATACCTTGAAGCGTCTTTGAAGGGCCGTGAATCCCTATAAAAATGTTCGAGAGTCTCTAAACATCTCCAAGGGTGAGCTCTGCTTCACTAACGGTGAATCGCAAGAGAACCGTTCGAAGAACAGGCGCCCGTGAGCGAGCGACCGAGGGGACGGGGGATGGCCGGAGGGATGGATCGTAGCACGTGCCATTGAACAATCAAACAATACCGGGGATGGATGGGGTGTTAAGTGCCCATCGCGAGGGGTTGCACAGAAAATCGGCACTGCTCGGCCCATTGTGGCCTCCTTGTAAACTTCGTACGAGAGTGGTCTCTCTCTCGCGGATGGTCGGAAAGTGAGGATAGGCGAAGACGGGGGCGGGGAAGGCGGTGGAAAAGGAAGGGCGATTCAAGAGCTGTTTCTATCCCATCAATCATGGTATTTACGTGCGCGAGCTCGCCCGGGTACAATACCGAAAGCTCGTCGAAAGGAAAGCCTCGGGTTTACTCAGGGAACCGAACCTTCCCCGACAACTACTACCTCCCCCCCCCCTCACCCCTCCCCGTGCGACTTGAACGACCATTCTTCGGATAATAATATCTGTGCGGACGATGTGGAAACTGAGCGATGAAAGCGCCGTTTTGCCCGTCCGGAATTATTTAATGGGTCGCCCGCGGCCACGTTTCAATTTTGTTATTATAAGTCGTCGCTGGAAATTTTCTCTCTTAAATACAAATTAGTGCGGCATTTGTATTATTACGGAGATATTTAATATGGCCTCGAAAGAGTGGTTTGATTTCCCCTCGTTTGTCACAAAATTGAAACTTTGCTTAAGACCGTTTATATTTAACAGCTAATGTTAAATCGATGAATTATAGAAATTGATCTATGCTGCCTTATGGTTTTTTAATTAATATGATCGTGACGTCACTCGATCGTGAAAAGCACTAAGCGCGCTAATGAAGGATCAAAATCCTGGCGGTGATTCGACGATGCAATTGTTGGCATGCCAACACCAATCGTTATGCCGATTGCGTGGTAACTGGATCAAATTAGGGCGAACCTAAATCGAACCAATCAAACCGAACATCAAATTGGGTAAGGTACAGTCTGCCAGAAACGTAATTCTGAGAAGCGAAAACGAGAAAATAACTAATTCCTGCTTCCTTTAGAAGATGAAAATAACTTTTTCATTAAAATTTTTCAAATAAATTAAGAAACCAATCTTCACTGTTAAAGGTTAGAGGATGAAATTTAAACCAATACCATGAGTTAGATTTATTTTGTTATTTTTAACTACTATGTGCGTCAAAATTTATTAGTTTGAAACAAAATAGGATTATTTTAACTCCATTGGTTTAGTCAAATTAACATTGTTTTAGTTAAATTAACTACATATTGAGTAGGAACAGTGGCGACCTATGGAATAGTTAAAAATTACTCAAAATTGAGTTTAATTTAACCCTATGAATTTAACAGTGTTTAATTACAATAATCTAATCATAAGCTAAATTTTTAAAATATATGAATAACAAGAAATGGCACTCAATAAGATATATGTAAAAAATTCAATTCTTTCTATTTTTATATTAAATATATATATTACAATTTAAATTGTAATTGTTTTTTTTTAATAGAAACACATATTCTACTAATAATGTATATGTTCTTGTTTATTAAAGTTTACATCTATAAAATTTTTTAAACAGAATTTCTCAATAATATTAAAAGGGAAAAAGAAGGAAAGATAGAAAAAAATCGTAATACTTCAAGGAGAATTATCACAACGTTAGCCGGAGCGACTTTTTCCGTTCGCTATTGTGTAATTGCAAGACCGTCCATAAATGCGGCAATGAGGGCGCGTATAAACGTATAATGCGATGTGCATTAAAGTCGAATGACGACGGTGACGTTGATGTCTATGTCGATGTCGACGTCGACGCCGATGTCGATGTCGACATCGACGTCAACGTCGACGGCGTAATATTACGTCTTATGTTTAACATCTCGTCGCGCGTTACGCTCGCGCGATCGTGAAAGCGCTCGTAAGGTCGCGATATACTTTAGATCCCTGTAAAAAAAAAGACGATTGCTCTGTTTAACGCGCATTTTACAGCCTAAAAAATACCGATTCAAGTGACAATGTGTCTTGTACGTTTCATCCAAACGTGACTGATACCATATGTAGTCAAGAAATGAACATCTTTCAGAAATATATTATACATAGTTCAACAAAAATTGTTTATTAACAGAATGCGCTGTCAACGTGTGAAATATATATCGAAGAATATATATAGTCATATGGGGTAATTAACGGGCTCTTTGTAGAATTCGCTGTTTAATATTTATCCAGTCGAGAGCTCGCAGATAATAAATTACGGTTCAATCATATTTATTTTACCACGACACGCTATTAATTATTTCCCGACAATTAATTATCCTCAACATTCCTCGGTTATTAATTATCATTACGCGCCGGGATGGTAAAAATAATATCGACCGACTTAAACTCTCACCATCATCTTATCTAATGTCCTAAGTAGAAAAGCCTTATGCTTTAAATACAAAAAATACAAACAGCGGTAAATAAATAAATAAATATTTTTCTTATTTATTTTATTTACAGCTGTTTATTACTTTATAATAATAGTATAAATAAATTTAACCAATTTTCTGATTATAAGAAAAACAAAGGAAAACAAATAATATGCATGCATTAACAGATATTTATTCAGATACTTTCTCAACGGTTTTATTAAAACTATCCCATAATTTAATTAAAATAATAAAAAACTTACCTACATTATAAATTAAATGTATATTATGGATTTAAATTTTGTTATAATAAAACTTTATCTAAAAATATATAAATTCTTAATGTAACGTAAAATGTATCTATATAATAATATATATATTTTTTAAAGAATATTTTATTACATTAATTAATTTAACGTGCTAATTAATTAATGAAACCATGCTAATGATATAATAGTAATCAAAATGTATTTTCATTTTATTTTTTCTCAATCATAATTGCACACGAATTATACACGAAAATAGAGATGACTTTATTCTTACATTATCGTTCGACATTCAACAAATATTATATCAGACTTGAAATGTAAACCGTAGTAAATATCAAATAAGAACGCATATTTCTCTGTCGGGAAACGAGATATTTTACGATCGACTCTTTCGCATCTGTGAGGCTTCAGGATCTTTGCCGCACCGTGTATCGTGCTTCCCTTCCTTCGTTGATAAACCATCGCCTGATATCTTTTCAAGACGCGAAGAGACGCCGGTGAAAAGGAAATATAAATATATAAATATGTGTACGGATGTATTACGATAATAGCACGATAATTTTCGTACACTGACAAATAATCGACATAAAAAAATATAAATTAAAAATTAATGATAATTTAACGCTTTGGATAATTAATAATCTATAAAGTAAAACAAATAAATGTAAAATATAAAATAGAAGTTAATTGAAGAAAAATGGAGCATTGAGCCGTAACAAGGTGTTGGTGTTCATATATTCTATACTTAATTTTTCGCAATAAATTCTTTACAGTTTTTTAAGCAATTAAATCGCGTCGATTTAATTCCGGGTAGGGAAGGGTATTAATGTTCCAAGATAGCTGTGTTTCAAATCCGACAAATTTGCGGCACGCAGTCTATTAAGTTGGAATATTGTATATGTACAGTTACATTATAATTTGTTACTTCTTTACTTAAGTATAGAATATATGAACACCAAACACCTTGTTACGGCTCAATGCTCCATTTTTCTTCGATTGATTTTTAATCTTGTGTGAGCCTTTATTATTATAAAATAGAAGAACTATTTATAACTCTTAATTACAGAATAGATAAAGAGAATTATATTTAAAAGATTGATTTACTGATTGAAATACATATACGCAATATATATATCGATCTCTTATTAAAATATTTATAATTTGGTTTCACGGAAATTTGTATTCACGTCGATTCTTCTTTCCAATCGAAAAGGTTTTTGAATATTATTAATTGTGATTTCCATTGCAGGAGAGCCACTAATGATCGAGCAACGCAGCCGGCGACTTCCCGAAGTCTTAATTTATGTTCTGTAACTAAGTTTCGGAGACCGAGCGGCTGAATTAACAATCAGGACTACGTCGAATCGGAGTTTACCGGTAAGTCCATCAGAGATTTCGTCCAATTCGCAAGAGTTTCGAATAATCGCGGAAATTGGATCGAGGTCGCGAAAATAAAATGGGTATGATTATTATTCGAGTGCGAGGAGGCTCTAACCCTCGTTTAGTTCTATTCGGAGTAACTTGAAACGTATTACACAATGATATTTCATTGTTAGAGTGCTATTACGGGGGTAGGTGCTAACCATCGGGATCCTGGAGGATCCTCCGGGTGCCCTCCATTCTGGAATCTCCATGAACAATCGATTTCCTCTTCTCTCAGCTCAATAAACCGGCCCTCTAGATACAGTCTGAAACTATGCCTTCTACATCTATACCAAGAAGTTTAACGGAAATTACACCCGTTTCTTACATTAGATAATTAACAAAGCAATTTCGAAGCATTACATTAAATTATCACGCTTATAAAATTGTAAATAACGGAGACTAAATTCATAATTTGATCCAGTTTTAAAGGCAAGTTTATGTCCAAAGGTTATAATCTATGGACATAAAACTCTATGTTGCTTCGACCTTTAAATCGCGGGCTTGTGTTATTCATCATTTTTAATCATATTTTACGTATCTTGAAAGTTATAATTGTAACCTATTGCTATAATATACAACTGTTATAATATTTTTATACAAGAATTATTGGCGCGTAATTATTCTCGCAAACAACGGCCATGTTTCAAATATATCTTATCACGTATACGAGCATATAGGTATCAAAAAATCATGACAGTTGAACGCGGTTGCAGAATGTTAACAATTAAACCTACGTCCGGAGTTAAAAGAATCAATGGCCCAGGAAAGACGATCTCAGTCGATGAATCTCATTCGGTCTATTAACTTCGCCGCCATTACGGAGAAGCTGAATGCAGTATCCCGGATTCTGCGAGCGGACGAGCGGTCTTCGCGCGCGCGGAGAGAATCGATTCTCATCGAAGCGAAGCGTTCCTCGGACCCTCGCGGGCATCTGGCACGTTTACGTCCCTTGCAAATTGTTATCCCAGCGTCTACCGCCGAAGGAAATTCGAGGAATGAACCCGGGCTCTCCGGGATCGGGAGAAACGGGAAAGGATTCTCCGCTCTCTCTCTCTCTCTCTCTCTCTCTCGTAATCTCGCGGCCATTACCTTGTTCGCTTTACCTCCGTTCTCCGCTTTTCCTCTCGCGCGGCTCAATTACCGGCGTAACGCATGGCGGTATCGCGTTGCAGTAAATTCTGTTAAAGCGAGTTACGTAAACAAACGGATGATGCTCAGGGCGAGCATCCCTCCTTCGCTACGCGCGGATGCAAATGCGCGGTTATAAGAGTATAACGTTGCAAGCTTTTGCAATTACTGCCGTCCAAAACTGCGAGCGTTGAAACCTCTTAAACTGCGCTCGGGATTCTCTGGCACTTTAAGGCTCTTGCCGTAAGCTATATGAACATTCAATATCCTAGGCATTCAATGCGCGAACTGTGCAATGTTATATTTATCGAAAATTGTGAAAACTCAACCGTACAATGTTCCAAGTATTCTAGAATTCCTACAGCATCCAGGATACATTTACAATGTTGCTGTTAATTGAGTTAAACTCCAATGTATCTATAATTTAGCGAGAACATTTTCCAATTTATTGCAAATGCAAGAGTGCTGGCGGTCAACTATCTTTACGAAGAAAAAGGAAGCCGCAAGTGAATTTTCACATACTAAAAGTTACTAAACAATTACACAAGTTACAAATAGGATAATTTTTATCTCAACAGCAAAAAATTCTATTTTTATTATATTTATTTTATTTTATTTAATTTTATTTATATGTTCCCTAAAGATACATCAAATTTAGAATTTTAGTTTTGAAATTCTATAATTATTTCAAGTAATCAAGCTTTCCTTCTCGTGGATTTTTGATGATTGATGTCCTAAAATTCCCAACATTTCGTACCCCAGACAGATCCATCCACTTTTCCCAAATCGAAACACATAAACTTAATCGTTGATCGCTCTCATCGCAACCCATCAGCAATTTTCCCCGCCGGGAGTCGGGATGATGCGGGGCGATACACACCCTCCGGGCTGAGAAGGCTCGTTTGCCTAAACACGTTTGGCTGCCGTCACGACGAAAGCTCGTGAATGAGGGTTGAGGGACAAACGGGCGCACTTTCGTGAAGGACACTTCGAGAGGGTAGCGCCGAGGGCTTTTATCGCCTTCAGGACGATTCGTCCTCTCTCTCTCTCTCTCTCTCTCCCTCTCTCTCTCCCTCCCTTGCATATAGTTTATTTCTTTTGTTTGTCGACCGGACCCTCATCAAATTTCCTGTCGGCGGAAAGTACCAACTGTTTAGCAGTCTACCTCGACGAATTTGTTTAAGCTACCGCGATCAACAAACCCGAGTTAATCCCTCAGTTTAAACCTAGCTTAGCGAGGGAAAGATGAAATAAAAACGCCAAGGAGAAACGCGCTTCTCTTATTCGGCGATTTAAGCTTACCGTCAAAATTGGTCTCTACATTTAATAAACAATGGGAGATGAAACACAAAAGAGATTCAGTCGCCAACCGGCCCTTTTTGCGCTTAAATCGTAATTTCGCAAAAATAACTTCCACAGTTATTCCAAGTTAACAAGTTGAACAAGCTTTTATGTTTCGAGTTTAATCGAGCCAGCATGAGTTGGTTTGACTTCCGGAAAGTTTTTCGCTCAGGGCGGTCGTCATGGCGGAAGCAAGAAAATAATGTTGAAACCGTCTCTCCGGTAGTCAAAGCTGAAAAATACAATGAAACACGAGAATATACCAGAAATCCGGCGGTGGGGCTCACCCCTTATTTAAATATGAATTCCTTTGTGTTTCATATTCCAGTCCTCCAACCGATCGAATAAATTTGCAGCATCGTCATATTTTTCTCAATGAGGTTTTCGATTATTTTAACGAACCAGTTTCTAATTATTGCTATTAAAAAATATTATTAAAATTACGAATAATTCTATGCAAGCATACAATCAGAAACATGAATTGAATAGCGTTAATAAATTTTTAAAACGTTAATTTATTGAAAAAAAAAGTGGTACGTGCGATTATTTACTAAGCTACCCGCTCTTTTTGGCGAACATTGCGGTGAGCTCATCTTCGTGAAAAAGATTATAAACATAACAATTGTTTGAATATTTATAACTTCTTGCTTTAATATTTGGTTCCATCGTATTTGACTTGTTCAAGATTTGTCTAGTTTATTATTTGAAAAAATTCTAAACGTTAATACTTTTTCATATTACATTTGAAGCTAAATAGAACTGTAATTAAAGATAACATAACACACGTTTAATACTAAGAGCAAACCACATTGATAATAAAAATTCAACCACTGCAAAACGAATAATTTGACAATTACAACTCGTCACTTATCTCAGTTAATATCGAGAACACTTGTTTCCCTTAAATACATATACATTTCGATTCTTTATAATCTTTGGACCCTTTGGAAAATTTACTCAAACGATCGTTCGCATCTTCGTTTACCGAGAACTTAATCAACTTAATCTCGCTTATAATTATACACGGAATCGTTTTTACGGAAAATAAAGTTTGATAGGTTTGCAAAGGAAATAGAAACAATTGGACAAATTAAGCGAGTGTATACGGAGTAGGGTCGCGTTCACTTTGTGACAAAATATCCTGAAAGAAATACACAACCTCGGCGCTTTAGAGGGTCCTTTATTGGCCCAATATTCGCGGCCACCGGCACTGAATTCATCGAATGCCGGCTTTTGTTCTTTTTATTCCCAATAACTCGAACCGGGTGCAATAGGAAACACGGCTTGCGTAATAGGAAACGTGTAACGCACTTACAGTCCACGGTATTGCCGAGCAATTGCTGTTTTACGAGGACAGGACAAGTTATCCAAATAATCGTACCAAAAAAAGGCGGACAAGTAGAAAACCAATAAAAATCTCGATTTACGAAGTTGTAAGATTGTGGAAATTTTTCAGGAAGCTGCTTTAAATTGAACTTATTTTTTCTCCCTATTACGAGAAATTTTATTTCTTGAGAGCAACAATCGGGAAAAATTATACAATCGTGGAAAAAGCAATAATTAATAAATATTACAATCATTAAGATTTCTAATGATCACATTTTTAAAGGAATTATCGCGATAATTTTAAAATCTTTCGCAATTATCCTTATTAAATTTCAGCTTTTCTGCTTTAAAACCACACTCTTCTTTTTTTATGTAAAACGATATGCATTCTTTGTTATCGCTATGGATCAATAAGTCCGCGGACAGAAATCTGGAACGAGCAGCCGATATGAGACCGCGATGTGCGATCTTTAGAGAATTTAATACGTGCACGAATCTCGCGCCAGCTCGGATAATACGCGGCTCGTTCGCAGGAGCATGATGCGCGCGGATTTTGGGATAAATATATTTACGGAAGCGCGGA